>NC_056527.1:34478472-34642443 GCF_019175285.1 Sceloporus undulatus | reverse complement strand
AGAATTGTCTATACAGGAGATGAGCCTTTCAAACACACCCTGGTCTGAAAAATTGCAGAATGCGTGTCCACAAGGACTTGGCTACTCATAAAACCATTTTATTTGACTGGTGTGGACATGCAAACCAATCCTACTGTTACTGTTACACCAAACTAGAATACAGACCCATTAAATCAGATTTCACTAGGTGTTGACTCACCACTCAACAATGGATTCAGTGGGTCTACTCTAGTTTAAACTAACCAACAGGATTTTAAACAAATTACTTCAATACAATGTAGTACACAAATAGGGGATACGGTGGCTTAGCGGTTAAGATGCCAATTTTGATGATCAGAAGGTTGGCAGTTTGAGGCCTGTGTGCTGCATGATGGGGTGAGCTCCCATCACTAGTCTGCCAACCTAGCAGTTTGAAAGCATGCAAATGCAAGAAGATAAATAGTTACCATTTAAGTGGGAAGGTAACAGCATTTGGTGGACTCATGCTGGCCACATGACCACCAGAGCAATCCTCAGACAATGCTGGCTCTTCAGCTTAGAAACAGAGATGAGCACCACCCCCTACAGTTGGTTATGACTAGACATTCATGTCAAGGGACTACCTTTACCTTTTAATGTAGTACACGTTCCCTAATTACACATTTGTCTATAAGGAGTGTTAACTAAACAGATTGAAATACTGGTCTGGTTTCCAAATGTACAATAAAGAACAGTTCAGTGCTGATTTCCTTTCCTTAGTCATGAAACTGATGGGATGGCAAACTGGAAGATATTGTAGATACTTTGCTCAGAAAGGCAGCAAAGAAGGTTGTAGTCCTTACTGTTTGGCTGCAATTCTGCTGTCCTTTAAAGAGATGCCTTTTGACTTTGCTGTACTAAAATGACTTTGAATAATGATGGTTCAAAACAGCAATAGCTCTTTCAGTTCTTTCTCAGTGAAGATCTTGGTTTTTTGCTGCTCCCATTAACAAATGCCTGGAAATACCCACTAATGCCTCTTGCATGACTAGTTCAGTCTGTATTTATCAAATGAGCTGGTTACTGTGAACTAGATTTCTGACTCAGGACAGTTCCTAATCATTTTTAGTGCAACGTAAAAATAATCCAATGTAATTACGCTGAATCATACAGTGCGAATGACTTGAGGTCATTCATTGTATAACAAATGATTAGCTGCCCACTAACCTGGACCCCTTTCACACTGCACAATAATAACACTATGATTCCACTTGGCTGGATCCTATGGAATTTTGTGGTTTGTACTTTCTAGGCTGCTAGTGATATCTAGTCAAGAATTCTAGGTTTCCATTGAATAGAATCAGGGCAGCTAAGGTGGAATCGTAGTGCTATTATTATGTATTGTGAAAGGGCCTTGAGTCAAAGCTGTGAGAGAGGGCTGTATGTGCACACTTCTGGAAAAACAGGCTGCATTAGGTATTGCATTTACACAACCATTGAGAAATTGAATCCACTTGTACAGCCTAGTGATCTGTAGGATTCAAGCTAGCCATATTCCTACATTGCTTCTTGTGGGTCATTTAGATGCTCATCCAGTGTTCATTATGCAAGGCACTTAGGAATTTGAATCAATATGATCTTCTCTCCAGGCAGCAACAAAATGAATAGGATTGCCATGGGAGCAACTTGAGTCAAAAGAAAATGGATGGGAAAGTATAGATTGTGGGATGCATGCAGTCATTGAACCCTAATTTTGCATCACTGAAGTCCTCAACAGATCTCAAAGTCCCTGAACCAGCAATTAAAACAAGCAAATAAATGAATCTTCGAGGCAGTTTTAGAATGTTTTTTCTTTTTTTTCAGAAAATGGCCATTAATATACCTAAATTGGAATTGGGGCAGTTTAGCCTGCCAACTCCCCAGGACCTACAGTCCCCCAAAGCACTGAAAAACAGTCCAGAAATGATATGATATGAGGCAAGTTATAGGATGAAAATTCCTGCCCCCCCTTTCTGTGTAGTTGCCCACCCTGATCTAGATTAACCTTCTCATCCTGGTATGGATTAGTTTTGTACAACTCAAAGATACTGAATTAAAATTCTGATCTAAACCAAAGGTTACTTGTATCTGAAAATGGTCATGCTTGAGAAAAAGCAGGATAGCTCCAAATCTCAATGACAGAACATAAGCTTCCTTCCTTCCTTCCTCCCTCCCTCCCTCCCTCCCTCCCTCCCTCCCTCCTTTCTTCCTTTCCTGGAAACTTGCTGCAGACCAGAAGCTCATGGTTTGTGAACTTGCCCATGGGCCACCATTTTGAGTAACATTGGTGTAGACAATACTGAACTGAATGGACCAATGGTGCATAGTGCAAGAAAGCTCCTGGTACGACCATGATTCTGTGCAATTTCCCATAATAGCCATTCTGTAATTATATTTTTAATTTTTGTTAAAAAAAATGAGGCTATTTTGCTTTTATCTAATTTTACAATGTGCATTAATTTGCCATTTATTTCATAGGTAAACAACAACATTCACATGCAGGCTTTTAAAATAAATTTTGGCACATGCATTTGAATTAATCTTTTAAATGCATTTTAAAGAGCCTTTGCATTTGTAGCTCACTCCATGCCATATGTTGTTTCTCAGGTGAGTGATGCAATAATTATATTTTAATTAGCATTTGCATAAACACTTATATCTACCTCCAGTTACATTGCTGGGAAGATGGAAGAATGCAAAAAAACATGTTCATTTCATTTTAAATAGTAAGGTCATGTACAAATGAACTCTTTTTCATTCTGTGGGCAGAAGAAAAAGAAAGTGGAAGCTAGAGATCAGTTACAGATGGAACTGCAAGCTAATCTTACTTAGAGGTTATCAGCTATGAGGTGATCCGATCTAAATCACCTTTGGTACATAGGAGGTATTATGAAGCATAAGTTGTAGCTTTCCTCTCAAGCCAAAACCCCCAGATATGATTATTCATTATTATTGTTAAAACAATACCATTCTGTTTAGGGATGAATGTTATGAACCTATCATAAACAATGATGCCTCACATTTCAATAACATGCAGAAACAAAGCCAACCAACCAACCATCAAATAGCAGAGTTCTGAACTCACAGATTAGCCAGATGTAGTTTAAAAAACAAAACCATAAAAATCACATATGAATGTCAAGAAGAGATATCTTGGATCAGACCAAAGGTCTGTTGGATGCCAATGGTAAGCTTACAAACACAAGGTGATTTTGACTGCCATGGCAACCTCCTTATGAAAGGATCCATTTGAGGGCCTTTCACATTACACAGTTATAACACTATGATTCCACCTTAATTGGCATGACTGCATCTTATGAAATACTAGAATTTGTAAATTGGGGAGGTACTAGGGCTTTCTGTCAGATAATTTTAAATGCTTCCTCCACTGCAAATCCCAGGATTCCATAAGATACTGCCCTAGCAATTGAAATGGCATCATAGTGCTATAATTGTAATGGCTTCTGGTCATGATTCTCAGCCTATTGAGGGGCATAATGCCTTTGGATGAGAATAATATACAGCCATCGTGACTTCCAACCATTGATTGGCTTATCCTCCATGAATTTTTCTAATCCCCTTTTAAAACTCTGCAGGATGATAACAACAAATACATCTTGTGATAACAAATTCCATTGTTGAACTATGTTCATTAGGAGAGAGAGATATCTTACCATTCAGCTTCACTTAGATTTTAAGTGAAGAGAAAAAATGCTTTATTGTTCCCCTGGTTCACTCTGTCCATCATTTTATCCCACCCAAATGTTTGATTACCTTGGATGATTCTAAAATTAATTCAGGAATTGAGGGTGTGAGGTTTGCCTGAACTGCTCATACTTTTAATTCATTCATTTTTACCTCTGTCCTTTGCTCTGTTTTTCTAATATGCATTTATTTATTTCTCTTTTCACACACACACACACATCTACTTCATATCAAAACTGTACATGGTATTTCAAAGATGGCGATGCCATAAATGCATGTAAAAGCAAGATGGTATTAGAAATTTAATTTCCAAAATTCTTCTCTAATGATGTTCAACACTGAGCTTGTTTTCTTGGACCACAAGCCATGAATGTTGCATTTCCATAATAATAGCACAATCCTATACCCGTTTATTTAGAAATAAGTCTAAGATCTTTTAGTTAGTTTCAGCAGCCAGTTCAGTCCTCATCAATGTATATACCAGCCATCACAATGTGAGTTCATGCAGACAGTTTGGGGTACACTTTCAATAGTTTCTAACTTAGCTTGGCTGAGGTGGATAACAATTGTAGATCTAAATCCAGTTACCAGTCCCAGCTAGACAAGATCCACTGAATCAATGAAACTTGCCTTAAGTGTGGACTTTCCAAGTACTTCTTACCTTATTTGATCTGCTGTAGTAACTTTTCCAAGTTCTGGATGCAACCATGAAGAAACTTTATTGTGGCAAGTTGAGTAATATTGCATTAAAGTTTCCTTTTTATCTGGCAACCATTTATGACCCAGTGAAAAATTCATAAACTGTCTGATAATCTAAAAAGTAAGTACTGTAACTCTCCCCAATAGCCATGTGAAAATAATATACAAGAGAGACATTTTGTTTTGGCAGTCTTGCCAACATCCAGCTCTGTAGCACTCCAGGGTATTTATGTGATGAATAGAGTTTACTGCATCACCATTTTGAGATGTACTTGTGGAAATGGGAAAAAAGTGTCAAAAAACAAGGAATGGCATTATAAGAAATGATTATTCCCATGAACAGGTAGGTTTTCTCAGGCACTTTCTGCCTTATGTGATTTGTTCTTGTTGTGTGTCTACAAGTCATTTCTGACTTATGGTGATGCTAAGGCAACCCCATCACAGGGTTTTCTTGGCACAGTTTTTCAGAAAGAGTTTGTCTTTGCTTTCCTCTGAGAGATTGCAACTTCCTCAAAGTTTTCATGGATTAATTGGTGATTTGCACCCTGGTCTACCAATGTTCTGGTCCAACAGCCAACCTACTACACCACACTGACTCTCTGACCTGTCATATACCTTCTGGATTTTACTTCTACACATCTGGCTTCCCCCAACAGCAAATGAACTGGCTATTAGTAGTTCATACTGAATATTCAGCTTGATGTATCACATAAATTCCTTTTTTGCTGCTTTCCCTGCTGAACTTGAAACTGTTTAATATATCAACGAAATCTAAAGTTATAAGCCCACAAGTCATTTTAATATTTCCCTTCCATTTGTCCCATTTGGGGGAAGAAAAATGTTTCTGTTTTAAAAGTTAGGAAGCCTAGTCCCCAAAGTGGTAATAAATAGAACCAAATACTCATGTAGTCTTGTGCAGAGTTGACATATTCAAGTACTGAATGAAATTTTTTCAGGACAAATAAATGACCAAAGGGTGAGGGTTTAGCTGCCAACAAAATGAGGGCACTGCCTCTCAAATAAGAAGTGTTAACTCCCCCAAGGAAATTTTCCTTCTGTCCCCAAATTTCTAGTATTGAAGTTATTTAAAACATCAGTTGAGCATTTAGAAATACAGTTTAGTTATTCAAAGAAAAGGAGTAGGCATAGTTACGGAGAGACTATGAACACTGTAAATAAAGTTTTGGGTGTGAACAACGTGGTGTTAGATATTGATGTTAGATACCCTGGAAAAAGGAAGATGGGGTGGTGCTATGATGGTTGATATCATATATCTGAAGTGTTGTCACATGAAAGATGGAGCAAGTTTGTTTTCTGCTGCTCCAGAAGTTACGGCCCAAACTGTGATCCAAATTACAAGAAAGGTGAGTCTAGGGAATATTGGGGAAAACTAACAAACCGTAAGAATGATTTGGCAATGAAAAGGACTATGTTGGAAAGTGGTGGAGTTACTGAAAGTTTATAAATGTTGGTTGGATGACAACCTGATAAGAATGCTTTAGAGATATATCTAAGCATAGATGGAATAGATGATTCCTGTGGTCCTTTCCAGCTCTACAATTGTATGATTCTAGACTGTTTAATCATTACAGGGCAGACTTATACTTGAAAAACCCAGGTTCAAACCCCCACTTGGCCATGAAATTGAGTAACTTATTGGGTATCTCTTAATCTATCCTACCTCTCAAGGTTATGAAAATAAAGTGGGTGGAAGACAACCATATACCTGCCAAATGTCCATGGAGGAAGGGCAGGATGGAGTAGATAAATATTCAAATAGCACTAGATCTACCCAAATAAGAAACCAGCCTTGGAAGCCATGATATGCCACTGCCTACGTTTTGTACAAGAATTTTCTTTGGCCCATGCCTTCTTTGAATATTTAATATCGACTAATAATGTCTTAATCCACATTAATAAAATTTGGAACAATTAATGAATCCTATTAAACTGATGACTGAATAGAGAAGATCATTAATAGATTTCCATTACAAAGAATCATAAAGTATGACTTTCAGACATCTACAGAATTAAAACACACACACACTTAAGTACAGTAGCTTGATGAAACATATTAATTTGACAGCTAATAATCTGTCCATTGTTGCTAAGATTCTGTATAACATAGAACCATTCTAATAACTTTTCTGTTTTTTTAAGCAAGGCAGCATTTTTTTCAAATAATTATAGGGATGAAAGAAGAAATAATCATATAGCACAGAATTTTTTTACGAAAGACAACTTTGTAAATGACCTGTGCTAACTGTGCAACTTTCTGTCTAACATCTTTTCCCATGCACATTGAACCTTTTATAACCATGCTTCTTTTTCATCATACTGTCTAGTATTCATAGACATAAATAAAGAAAGCAATACATTAAATTGTTCCAATTTTTGCTAGTTATCCTTGATACTTTTACCTTAAATCAGAGATGGAAATCACGTGGCCCTCTAAATACTGATTATCTGAAATTCCCCACAGACCTAGCCAGTGTCACTGATTGTGAAACATGATGGGAATTATAGTCCAGCAAGATTTGAAAGGCCAAATTTGACCATTTAAGCCCTAAAGGGTTGTATCTGAATATGTTGTTGAAATGCAACGCCCAGGATTTCTTGCCATTGGCTATTTTGCCCATGGCTGATGGTAGCTACAGTCCAGCAGCATCTTGGATGATCACACAATTCCCACCCTGCCATATATATATATATATATATATATATATATATATGCTATAAATGTCATACAGTGTTGTAGCTGCATTGCATAAATTAAAGTTTTCTGAATTTCAGTCATTGGTACTAGGGTATGCAGCTAATTGGAAGCAATTAAATGTATTGCTCACAACTGTGCTCATGAAATATTATGGATTATATTCATTTGCTTCAGTAAACCTAGAGAATTAATTGCTGAAAAGTATATCAACATGTATGTAAATCTAGTTGCTTCAATGGGTCTCCTTCAGTTTGGAATTGAACTCAGACTGCTATTTTTAGGAGTGGCATGATGAGCAACGATGGTAATCCCAACAACTGAATCAACACTGTATTAAATAGTGAAAGATAAGAGTTCTTCTGTTAAGTCTCTGAAATTGTTTCATAACAATGGGTTCTGCACTACTGTATATTTAATTGAAAATAGCAATAGCAAGTACATTTCTATATGGCTTATCAGTGCACTTAAGCATTCCCTAAGTGGTTTACAATGTGTAAGCCAATTGCCCCCATCAAGCTGTGTACTAATTTGGAAGGATGCAAGCCTGAGTCAACTCTGAGCCTCTAGCCAGTATTGAACTCACAATCTTGTGGTTTATGAGTGAGTGGCTGCAGTTCAGGTATTTAACCACTGTGCCACCAGGGTTATTATTAGTATTATTATCAATATGGTTTCCAGGGAAAACATATTAATAATGAAATAATTCCTAATTATAGGTTATGTTTTGCAACACTGATGGATAAAGATACCACACCTCTCTAAACCAAATTTATGGTTAATGTATAGCCACTGCTAGTAACAGGACCCCAGTATCCAGGGCTAATCCAAGACATATGACTGCCTGAGGCTGCATCTACATTGCAGAAATAATTCCTTTTGACACCACATTATCTGCCATAGCTCATTGTCATGAAGTTCTGGGATTTATAGTTTGTTGTAGCACCAGAGCAGTCTGACAGGGAAGGTTAAATATTTCACAAAACTACAAATATAAGAATTCCATAGTATCGAGCCACTGCAGTTAAAAGAGGTGTCTCACTGCATTATTTCTGCAGTGCAGATGCAGCCTAAGGTGATGGACAAATGGTACTGCTCCATTCCATCTACAAAAGTCAGTGTGACTGACACCTAAAATCACTTGAGGGCAGCAGACTTGTTGGAAGAGGCAGAGCAAGTGCCATATGCACTGGCTTGTCACATGAACGAGTGAACGAATGAATATACAATTCCATCTTCTTATATCTCTCCACTACTCCTCACCACTCAGCATCCAGTGTTTGAGGCAGCCACCTCACTCTATTTAATGTTGGAGCCAGTTTTGTCCATATTAGCATGGTTCTACCCAATTACTTAGGCCATTATTTGAGGGCCTTGTCTGAATGCTATCTATGCCCATGGTATAATAGATAGCTACCACAGGGGGGAAAAAAACATTTCTGCTAGTGTCCACAGTACCTATAACATGCCTTCCCAAGAAAACCTATTTAGTATCTTCTTTAATAGTACAGGTTGACTCTCCCTTATCTGAAATGCTTGGGATCAGAAGTTTTGTATTTTGGAATACCTGTATTTGCCTATGCATATATAATGAGATAGTTTGGAGATAGGACCCAGGCCTAAACACAAAATTAATTTATGTTGCATTTATACCTTTATACACATAGCCAAAAATTAATTTTATACAATATTTTAAAATAATTTTCTGCCTGAAACTAAGTTTGTGTACATTGAATACCACAGTGTAACTATCTCAGTCATCACTGCACAGTGTTTTGGAATTTGGAGCATTCTGGATTTTGAAATTCTGGATAAGGGAGACTTAACCTGTATAAGTTCTTCTTCTTCATACAGGCATTTATTTGTTGATTTTTAAAAATTTTTACTGTTTCAGTTTTATTGTGGTTTTTTATTTCACCTCCCTCAGTCTTATCTGTAACATTTAGGAAAGCAACTTGGATGACATGCTCTAAGGGTACTGTGATTTCCAGAGTCTTTCCTCTTCCACTTTATTTTTCAGCACTTCAATGAGATGGGGAAATGTGCAATGCAATGCTGTCACCTATCATGTGTTTCCTGAAGAAATATTACAAATTGGAAGAAAAGACAGGGAGCTGCTGCTGCTGCTGCTACTGCTCTCAGTGTCGATCACATGGCAACCATAATGTCTGGTCCAGGTGTATGGCACCAAACTAACATTAAAGTATAGTATATTAATTAGAAATGAAAAGCAGTCATTTTTTCACCAGCCTTCATGAGCATACAACATGTTGTCTGCATTTATTTATCAGCTTTTTTTTTTGTTCTGGTGTTCACTCAAGAAAAGTCCTAGGCTCCATTCTCGAACGGTGGAGTGAGATGCCCTGAGTGGGGTGTGAGAGTGGTTTGGGATAGAAGACTTTGAGGTCCTTATCTCTCCTGCTCCTCCTCTTCCCAAATTTTTTCATGTGCAAAATTTACACGTTTTCATTTAAATATTGAATTTACTTAAATTAAACTATTTTAATTTGAAGCATGTTATTTCCTTATAAAATTTTAAAATATGAATATACATGAATGTGCGAATGAAAATATGTATGCTAAATAAACAAAATACTTTTATTCATATACTACGTTAAGTGGAGGGAGGGTATATATCTGCATGTAGAGGTAAAGGGGGGATGCCAAAGGTAAAAGGTTTGAGTATCACTGTCCCAGGGTGATTCACAGGTTATCAAAAATGGAAGAGTCCTTGTATGCAGACCTATGACTGAAAAAACACAACACAGAAGGAAAAAGGAATTGGGCCGAAGGAGGAAAAAAAAAGTCCCAGGCCCTAGATTCTAGGATACAAATTTCAACTGATCATAAGTGCTTCAATTCATTGCACTCGATCCAGGTATGAGGGAAGGAGGAGTGCTTATCTGTAATGATGGTCTCATCAGTGCCATTTGGTGGTTGGAGGGATGGATTCTCAGCTGGAACTTGACCAAACACAAAGGATGGTTGAATACATGCATGCACTTGCTTGCCACATAAGTTGAGAGGTTTGGGAGCAATTGTGTGATTGATAGGTAAATACATGCATGGAGAACTTACTCTGTGATATGATTCAGTATAGTTTCCACTCGCTAATGACTAAAACCATTGGATGAAGGGAAACACTGAAGGATATTTTCAGAAGGAGTGAGAGAGAGAATAGGTCGGGAATAATTCTTTTAGTAATCTATTCAGGATTTTATATTAAAAAAGAAGCAGCATAGTATATCTTGAATGTGCATGCCAAATTAAATATCACTAAATGATACATAGTAATTAATTAAACATTTAGGAAATTGAATTTATCAATGGATCACTGGTTCTAAGCTGCAAGCATCTACCTTGGGCTAAATTTAAAAAGTAACTATTTGGTGTTTTGACATCTCATTAGTAAAACTTCCTTTACCACTACTTCTGTGGCTGAATACTTTAAGAAGGGGATTGGGAAGACCGAGGGAGAGAAAGAAAGAAAGAAAAAAACCAGTTCACAGCCAGTTAAACCATTTGGGATTCGCAACGATCTCATCCATAGACTAGCTTGCACTGTGAGTTGCTGAACTGGTTATCTATTTGTATAAGTTGTGCCTAGACAATTTTTCCAATACTGGCTACTATACAAATGATGTTATGTGCCTTCAAACTGACTCCAATCTATAGTGACCCTATCATAGGGTTTTTCTTGGCAAGCTTTATTTAGAGTAGGTTTGCCATTGCTGCCTTTGGCTGAGAGAAACTGATTTGCCCACAGTCACACAATGAATTTCCATGGCTGAACGAACCCTGGTCTCCAACATTCAAACCACTATAACCTCCCCCCAGTCACATACTTGCAAATGTTTGTGTCTTCAAGTCCTCTGTAGACTTATGGTGACCCCATGAACTTCATAAAGTTTTCATAGGCAAGGAATACTGAGAGGTGATTTTGCCAGTTCCTTCCTCTGAAATATAGCCTATAGCATTTGCTATTTATTGATAGTCTCCCATCCAAGTACTAACCAGAGCTGATCCTGCTTAGCTTGCAAGATCAGATGGGATCTGGTGCCTTTAGGGTATTTAGGCCATAGCTGGAGGCAATTTTACCTTGTTTTTTGGCTAAAATTTTTATAAGGCAATGTCTCTTCAGGTGTAGTTCTTTGTGTCCTAGGTACAATCATGTACACAGAGAAATAAATTGTGCTATGCATGAGGGGTGACTTTGTTTTGTACAATGTGGTGCAGGCCTATCCAGCTGATGATGGCAAGAGTAGAGTCCTGAATATGGAACCATTGCAGTACATACCTACAGTAGTGTGTCAATGTGCATTGCACACTGCCTCTCTCCATCACATATTTCAACTTGTGCAATAAGTTGATAGGTATGTGCATTCACCATTTCTCATAGGTTGTACTAGGATTTGCCTAGTAACAGCCAGTGATGTAGACTTGAACTGACTGACTCAGACTTGACTTGACTTGGACTCAGGCCACTTCAGTGACTTCACTTGGACTTGACTCAGCAATAAATGATGCACTGACTTGACTCAACTCATCCTCCTGTATGTTTTTAGCAACTGACTTGATGTGTTAACTTAATCCAGAATTACACTAGGCAACAGACTTGTGCCAAGAGTTGATGTCTATTCAGCAGCCTGTCCTAGTGCACTTTGGAGGAGACTTCTAAAGCTTTTGAAAAGCTTTAGAAGGATCCTTCTGCTTTGAGTTCTCCTTAATGTTGTGTACGTCTTCTTGGTTTTCTAGTTATTGAAATCCACTCCTCCTCTTCCTTTTTCTGTTAAAGTTGGTCCTGGACTTGAAATTTGACTTGAGACTTGACCTGAAAGCAGCTTGAAAGGACTTGAGACTCGACCTGAGACATGAAGGTAGAGACTTGAGACTTGAGATAAAAGACTTGAATGGTACTAGCAATGCAGTATAGGAAATGCATAGTACTAGCATAGCACAACTCAAATAGTAGATATTTACCCTACATTGAGATAATGCAGGATATCAGCCTCAATTTCTTCTTGAGAACGGGAAAGTGAATGATATGTGTGTTCATTAATAGTCTGAGAGACTACAAATGACTTGGATAAATTTGTTCTTTTTAAAAAGGCGAATAATTTTATTTCGCTTTCTGCTCTGAATTTACCAAAGCCAAACGTGAAGAAAAATGAATGCACTGGGTGTGTCTGGAAGTATCTTGAAAATGCAAGATGTGTGCAGATAGCTTTCATATGATGCTCCAGGAAATGCATCATGGGGATGCTCCATTAGCAGTGCTAGATGAAGGTAGCGATAATAGGGCCTCAGTCAGAAGTACCAGTTAATGGGTTGGGTTTGGAATACAGAAATGTTCTTGGTGTGCTTGAGATTGTTTTCCTAATGTGTCAAATTTTTGTTGTATCATACCACTGAAGTAGTGCAGGCATTGCTCCAGCAGTAAGATTTAAAAAGTGCCTTTCTGAAATTTCCCAAATTCTTATAAACATTGTACACTGGGGTTAGCTGCTGCGGAATAAACTCATACCCAAAGTTCAGCACAGCAGCAATACAAAGGACTTACCTACAGAATGTGCCGACTTAGCAGTGAGCTGATTAACTCTCACAGATAAAAATAAAACTCCAGTCTTTGGCTATATGTGCAGTAAAATATTCAGAAGCTGGTCACACTTATGATGCTTATTATTATGCCTGAAGCTTCTTGGGTGGATTTGGCAACATTTTTAATTAAATGCTTTACCCACCGACTGGCAAAAGCTGGCAAAACCAAAGGTAAACTTTTAATTGTGCTGAGTAAGAGCAATTAATTGTGGTATATTGAGGAAGATTCTAAATCAGTGGTAATTGGAATGACAGGCAGGACTCTCTTCCAACACTTCATTAAACTTCTATTTTTATGGGGATTTCTTCATTTCTGCTGGAATGAACAAGTCAGTATGCATGACTTATTCTGCAATGAACTTTGATGAAT
This sequence comes from Sceloporus undulatus, assembly GCF_019175285.1. NCBI lineage: Eukaryota > Metazoa > Chordata > Lepidosauria > Squamata > Phrynosomatidae > Sceloporus > Sceloporus undulatus. The sequence continues at coordinate 34,629,361 of NC_056527.1, read as the reverse complement.
TTTTCTAAGTACATTAAAATGAGTTGCATCTTCTGGTAATCTGAAGAAACCCCCTGTACATATGGCAATAAACCCAATGATGCACATGTAAGAAACGGGGATAACTGGAAAGAAGGAATACACACACACAGACACACAGAGAGAGAGAGAGAGACAGGGAGAGAGAGAGAGAGTCAGTAATAATTCTGAATTGCCTACAGCATTCATGGTGTCTCTTAAAAGTCAGGTATTGTGTTGAATTTAAAATTCTCCTGTGCTGAGCAGAGGGGGGAGGGGGAAAATCAAACACTTTCTGAATTGGGCCCAAATATCCAAGGTTAATTTTCTGAGAAAGCTGCAGCAGCTAGATAAGGCCATCCCCTGCAAATTAGTTTTGCCTGCCTGGATTACAGCTAAATTTATGCAGCTTGCCTTATCCTTTCAGAAGCGCCTCTGAAGTGTCGTAATTAACTGGCACACATAAAGTGAACAAATTTTCTGCTTGGTGGCAGCCATTCCTCATTTCATCTCAGTTCTAACCCAAATGGAAAAAGGTACTTTTTCTTTTTTTTTTTTTATTGTTAAAAGGGCCCTCCAATATTTTACCAGATGCCTTTGAAAACTAACATAAAACAGCTTTAGAAGAACATTTGAGTTTTAGAGAAGCAGCCGAAGAAACTGGGAGATAATTTTGTGGGTTTTATTTAATTTTTTTCTTGAAAAAGAAGAAAATCGAGTGTTTTTGTTTTGTCTCCCAAACTGCAATATCTGCTCAGCCTATTGAGCATAATTCATTAGGATGGTTCTTTTGCAAGTTCCATTGAGATGAATGGGACTTGCTCAAGAGCCTGTCCTTTTCTCTTTCTTTTCCCTTTCTTTTCAGAATTCTTGCTAAGCATTCATAGAGAAGGCTTTAGTATTAGGGTTCTTTCTGATGGTGAGCTCTCAGTGTTACCATCTGAAGCCCAGTGCAGCTATTTTGTTTTTCTTCTTCTTAATAGACTGTTTTTTGTTGAGGAAGGGCAGAGAAGAAAGTAAAAGTGATGAGAAAATGTGGGCGGGTTATACATTGAAGTCCGGGGTGCATCTACACTGTAGAAGGATGCGTTTGATACACTTTAAGTGCTTTAGTTCCTCCCTAAGCAATCCTAGGATTTGTAGTTTTACAAGGTCTTTAGCCTTCTCTGCCAAAACTTGCTACGAACTACTAATTTGAGGATTCTGTAGACGTAACGTGGTGTCAAACTGCATTACATGGAGATGCACTCAGTATATCAGCCCCTCAGTAATGATCCATTATAGGTTAGGGCAGTATGAAGGCAGTATTAATCATGGTTTGAGTAGCAGACCCACTGAAATCCAACATTTACTTTAATCATGAATCAGCCTGGTGCTAACACTTGGGTTGGCGAGATGAAATTGAATGTCCAGGGCCACCAACTGGATGAGGAGAGACCTCTCATAGGCCCAATGAGGCTATTTTGTTAAACCCTTATAGGTTCTCCTAATGTTTTGGACTACAACCCCCACAGTTCCTTATCATTAACCATGATATGTAGGGCTGTTGGGACACTGCAGGTAAAAAAAAGGCATGGAGGACCAAAGGTTCTTCACTTATGGCTAGATGGGCAAATATTCTGACCTGGTGTAAGACATTTCCTAAAGAAACAGGATTCCATTTTCATCAACATGCCCAGTCCTCAGTTTCTCCCTCCTTTCAACATGGCTCTTACAAAATTTCAATGGTTCTCTATATTTTACAGATTGTTTGATATTCTGGACATTCTGTTCCAGATTACTTTTGAATGGTGGTGAAGAAAGAAGAAGTGCACGTCTACAGATGCATATTTTTGTTATATTCAATTAACAGATCAACTATGAAAGTAAAAGTGTTTAAGATAAGCAAATTCTCATTCTGGTTTCTGAAAGATTTCATTAAACAGAGTTTGAGACTGAAGAGTTTGCTAATGGCAAATGAGAAATGAACATCAGCTACTTTAGAAGATTTCATGTGCGCTTATTTCATGCGTAATAAAGAATGGCCTCATCTCTCAGTTTTACTTCTCCCACATTTAGAATCTTAGAATCTGAAGTTGTTACCATCCCAATGACAAAGAAACTTGTTTGGTTTGGTGAATTTCTCATGAAAAACAAGCCAAATAAATAACAATTACAAACCATAAGAATGTTTTGTATTCAGCAAAACAAAACAAAAAAACCGCACAGAAATTCATTCCCCCCCCCCACTCCCTCTATCTCTTGTTGTGTTCTTTCAAGTTATTTCTGACTTATGGCTATATTAAGGCAAACCTATCATGGGTTTTTGGGGGGACTGAGAGTATATGGCTTGCTCAAAGTCACCCAGTTGGTTTCCATGGCTGAGTAGTGAATCAAACCATGATCCTCAGAGTCGTAGTCCAGCGCTCTAACCAAAACATTACACAGTTTCTCCTCTCCATATCTTCCTAATAAATATGTTGCTTCTTCTGTACCTCTGTGTCTTTAACAAATACCTTGTTGTTTCTTCTAAACAGAGAACTATTACATTTTAAAGATCCATGATCAAACTTTTCTATTTATATTGGTTATCTATACAGAAATATCACAGCAGAATAGATTCAATATATTCTCTTCATTTCTCCTAGTCCTAGCAGCCCTAGCAATGCTGAGGGAATTACTCCTTAGCTTTGATAAAGCTGCTCATTGCAGAATTTCCTACAACTCCCCCCTTTTTTTTTGCTCAAGAGTTTCCAGCTCTGTCGAACATAAAGCTCTTACTTTATGTAAGTAGATCAACAAGTATGACACAGTGTGTTATGTATACAGGGCATGCCCTGCATAGTAAATCTCCCAATTACTCTGGTAAGGCAGTAGGAATCTTTGGGTCAAACCCTGTAGTAAGTAATTATGGATTAAATCCAGACCAGAGCAATGACTGCAGTAGGCCTTTTTAGATCTACATGACTGTAACTGTTATTTATTCTCCCTTCTTCAAATTAAAATTCCAAAAGTCTGCTTATGGCTGACATTTTAGGGCAGTGAAATGATTGTCAATCGGCTTGTAGGTACAAAACAAGAAAGTTGTGTTTATTTGTTACATTTCAAAGTGACATTGTGTGTTGTCAACCCCCCTCCTTCCATTTCTGTCCTGGCAGCTGTAAAATATCATGCTAATTGAAAATGTCACCACTACTACACTGCCAAGAACACTGAAGTGTGGAAACAAAAAACATCCAGCCATGTGAAGTATACAAATATGTTTTACTAGTCTTTAATAAATGTTTGTAGCAACTCCAATGCTAATAATATGCTGAAGACTACATGGTCAGTTTCATAGCTGAGCCCAGACACTCTGCCCACAGTCCTCTACCTAGTTGCATATCAAGAAGGGGCATTTCCCCTCTCCTTGCTATCATAAAACGACATATTATAGACTAAGGTAAGGTTACTCAGGACTGGTGTTACCAGAAACAAAAGGTAATTAGCTCAATTGTCAGATTCTGGGAAGTAGTAAGTTATGTACCAAGTGGCCTGTTCTGAGCTTCAGAAGCTAAACTGTTGACTTGAGGTGTAGTGGACAACACTGTCTCATCATCTCTTTTGGTGACGGTCACCAATCCAGAGTTCTACTCCAACCATTCCTGAGAGTGTGCATCTCATACATTGAAGGTGGGGAACCTGTGGTCCTTCAGATGTTGTTGGACTCCAACTTTTATAATTCCATTTAGATGTTGGACTCCAACCCCACCTTCCTCCTGTTGCTAGGCAGGGCTGATAGTACTGCAATCTAACAATATCTAGAGGGCCATATGGGAACCATGCTTATTGCAGCCTTCATTGTGGGTGGAGAGACAGGAGAAGAGATTTTATGGAGGGTAGAGAGAATTCTGTGTGTGGTCTGTGACCTTCACATTGCAGTCAGGACATGTCTTATAAGCAGGGCTGAAGAATGGGTGAATAGAAATCTAATCATTCAAAATAATTTAACAGGGATTAATGGATTCTTTGCCTAAAAGCCCATCAGACAAAAAGGAATTAATTTCTGTGTAGTCTAGGATTAGAAACAATTAGCTTTAGGAATTTTGTTTTAAAAAGACCCTGTATCCAACATTCACTGGAATCACTTCATATGCTTTTTCTAGTCACAAAAGTTAAGTTTTAAAATACCACAAAAAGGACATTTCTGTGCTGTTGTGTTGCTTTGGGTAGGCTCAGAAATAACACACATTGACTACTGCCAATAAAATTAGCTACTACTGGTTTTATTTTGCCCATCAATGACAAAAGACCTTTGCTGCTGAGAAAGAATGGGCATAACTAGTATGCTAAGGAAGACTGATGTGTGAGAGGAGAGACAAAACTGGCATCTTCTTTACTGGAAGTAAAGCATATCCTTTCATGTCTACATGATGGCAACCCTTTTTCCGCCTATTTGGCCCAGCAAGAGAAAGCTATAAATGCCATGGTAGAAAATGATATGTTTTGGAAGAGCCATGAAAACTGATCTCTCAAATATGTTCAACATAGAATATCAAATTGGGTAATCTTCTATGCCTCAAGAATTCAGGAAAGAGAAAATGTCAGCTCTTCTCGAGCCAGAAAGTTTGGCGTGAATGAACATGTTAGTGGAATACTATACTATGCTAAAGCAACTCATCATTTCCTTCCAGTCTATGCATGACAGGATTTCAGAAGCTTTTTCCTAAACAGGGAGCAGAGAGCATAACATTAAATGGGAATTATCATTTAAATAGGTTAGCAAGCACATGGCACAAGATATTATGCCATTTGGATAGTACTTCAGTGAATATAGCAATCAGAGAGAGTTCACTTTTCTCAAAACTCTTATCTACCTTTTTCCAGTTTCTGTAAATTTTGGATTTTTATGTGTGAATTGGAAAACTATGAGGGTTTACTACTCAAACCACCACTTTTCCACCAGGAATGAGGCTCTATCCAAACTTTCTCTATCACAAAATATGAAGACTTCTACAAATCTCATGGTTACCTCCAAGAATGAGGACTTTTTGTTGTTCCCATCTCTGCAACTAATGTAAGGACATCTTCCTATGACCACCAATGATAAGTACCCCCAAGATGCCCTCAAGGTACCTATGTGAGATATTATGAAACTTAAATCCACACCAGACACCACCTCTCTTTATTCACTGTGGCCAACACAGAAACCATGTCTGCATCCAAGTGAACAATATATATCACTCCTGGAGGCCAAAATGTATATGTAAATATGAAAAAACAATAGTTTCTTAACAGAAGATGTATATAACAAAACAAATTGCTTCTTTAATACATTTAAAACACACACCCCCTTCTCTCATAGGACATTATTGCATAAGCCCTGTTCTTGCCACAGTCGTGTTAGCAAAAGTAAATGGATACATACCAGATTGAAGCCCTCAGTATTGTATGTCCCTTCAATAGTGTGAGTGGGGTTGTTTCAACCATTGATGGTCCCTTGGCTCTCTACCGGACTCCTCCTTAACACCAGCTCCTTGCCCTACTCAGCATGCCTTTCATGCCTTTCATGTTTCATGTTTATTTTAACAAATATATTTTCAGTTTTAGTTGTAATGCAGTTTAGCAATTATGGCAATGCGATTTGGTGAAACAAACAAAAAAAAAAAAGAAAAGGAAAGAAAATGAATAATAGAAGGAAAGGAATATATATATATATATATATATATATATATATATATATATATATATATATATATATCTCCTACTTCTCCCTACGAATTGAGCCAGCTTCTTTGGGGATAGCATGGAAGTGGGGGGAGAGGAGAAGATTGAGACCATGAATAAATATAGCTGGAGAAATCTATCATACCAGAAGACTAATATCACAGTAGTGTAATTGGGAGCTTATTGATAGGTGTTCCTCGTCAATGGCAAGGGACACCCTAACTGCATTTTGGAGGCCTAGCAGCTATGGTTTGGAGGTGACATCATCTGATAAGTATTGCCAGTGGTGCTATTGTCCAACTTTAATTCTGATTTAAAAGGCTTGTATGATAAACTCCTTACAGTCCACTCCTTGCAAATTCAGCCTCTTAAAATACCATTCATGAATTCCTAAACCTGACTGACTGTCTCTCTTAACCCTAATCCTCACTTTGTCAACTCCTGTTATGTATTTTACTAACCACCCGAATTATTCTAATTGACTATAACAATCATTATCTCAACTGATATCCACTAATATAATTCAAATCCCCTCAGACATTCCACCAATCACCATTCACTCTCAGCATTACATTCTCTCACCCTCTCTCAGCAACTCCTTCCTTACCTTATAAATAGTGCATACCAAAACAAATTAATATATAGTAAATTAAACAACATTTTATACTCAAAGTCCATGGCTGCATCCGCACTGCAGAAATAATTCAGTTTGGTAACACTTTAACTGCCATGGCTCAATTCTATGGATTTCTGGGAACTGTAGTTTTGTGAAATATTTAGCCTTCTCCGTCAGAGCGCTCTGGTGCCAAAACAAACTAGAAATTCCCAGAATTCCATGGCAGTTAAAGTGGTGTGAAAATGGATTATGTCTGCAGTGTGGATATAGCCCATGACATCACAAAAACAGATTCTATGCAGCTTTGGGGCTTCAAATCATCTAGACTAAATCTAGCTAGTACTTTGTATTGAAAAATCCCTGTATTATTAATTGTGTGTTTAGCATTTGCCAATACTTTACAGGCTAGGTCAAGCCAGACTGAACTATGAACAGTCAGTGAACATTATGGCTGAAGATGGAACATTGTGTTCAGAAAGCTGACATTAAACAAGAACATCATGTACTGAATTGGGTCTTCTTCTTTAAGCTTTTCATAACACAAACTTGTTCTGTATTTGTCCTTCTCTACTAACTGATGAGACCAAGTATTGTGTAATGGTTTGAGCATTGGATTATGACTCTGGAGACCAGGGTTCAATTTGCACTTGACCATAAAACTCATGGAGTGACCTTGGGCAAGACACACACTCTCAGCCTCAGGGAAAGGCAATGGTAAACCCCCTTGCACAAATCTTGCCGAGAAAACCCCATGATAGGTTCACATTAGGGTTACCATAAATCACACCAGTTGGTGCTATAACATGATGTTGTGGAACATACACAAAATGATGGCATTAAAAATGCTGTATGAGCATTAACTGAGGGAAGGGGAAGTGTTTAAACCATATATGGAGACCTGAGCATAACACGTAGGCCTGCCCTGAGCAGATTTGAACCAGAGTTTTCCATTCCAAGCCCATTACTTTCTGTATTTCCCACCCGTAGTCTGTGTTAATTGGAAGACGCTGTATAACTAGGATGAAGTCATGATTATTTGCCATTCTATAATTTCCTTTAAACATAATATTCACTCACTTGTCAAGAGATACAGTGATGTAAAAGTTTTGTACTGACATTCTTCCTTTGCCTGAGTGTTTTCCTCATTGGCAACCCGCTTACAATGCTTATTCTTGTTCCACCAAGGATGCCAAGTCTCTAATCACCATCACATGTACAATAGTTTGCTTCTCCAATAAATGTATCTCCCAATACATACTGTAGGCTCACACTGAGTGTGCATTTCCCCCCTTTCTTTTTCATTCTAGAGGTTTATATAATTATCAGCTTAAGTTTTAATTGGATTGAACTAATTGGTAAACAGGATTTTTATTCATTAGTTTTGTACATGTAGCTGTTATTCGTTTAAGGTTTAATTTGAATTAAATGTAAGCAACTGGGCGTCTGGGACTTGTTTTTGGGAGTTACTTGCTGAAAAAAACACCTTAACAAATCAAACCACAGTCCTTCCTTTGCTCCAGTGTGCAAAATATATGTACAGACTGTCTAAATAATCTATTTCTTAAATAACATAGTTCTTTAGTTTGTATGCTATTTGAACTGATGAGCAGGAAATGTTACTGAAAAAAAGAGATTTTTTACTTTAATGTTAATTGATTAAACAGTTGATACATTCTTATCTGATAGAAGGGATACATCCCTTCCAAAGATGGGTTTATATAAAGCATACTCCAGATGTAAGAAAGGAACTAGCAATTGCTGTCATGGTATCTGCAGATATGTGGAATCCTGTGAGAAATCTGTTAAATATTAGACAGAATTAGAGGAAGAATTATGATTTTGAATAAACTGACATTTAAAAGGCATTAGTTAGAGAGCTGAAAGAGAGTTATGTTATGACTAGAAATGTGGATTACTGAGCCCCTGAATTGCATTTTTCAATCCACAACCCTAAGACTATCTTGGAGACTTAATTGAAAAGGTCAAGTTTGTATTGGGACATAAAAGGCAGCATAACATCACAGAGAGGTGACAATCTTTTCTGTGCACAGAGATCTTAAAAAAAATATTCCTGCAGCATGTTGCTTAAAATTAGCCAGACATCGTCTACAGCATATTATTGTAGTTTGGACATGGTCATAAAAATAAAACACAAAGACATTCCGATTTCTGCCTCATTTACCACCTCTTTGTTAGGTATTACTGTTTCACTTCAGTGTGCAGATCCATCTAATCTAGATTGGCTGCAAGCCAGAGGGCCTCGTGGTTAACTCAGCATATGTATCAAGGCTTTTGACCTTTGGTTCAATGTGACACCAACCAATGCTGTGTGTCACTTTTGAAATATAGATGGGTGTCCGAAGCAGAGCCATAAGCTAAAATATGTCAGTAGGCTTGGAAAACCAATATGTTTCCCTAAATTATATATACACACACACACACACCAACAACACAGGATTCAAACTCCTTTAAAAAGTTTAATGCAAATGAGAATGCTCACTGAAACACTATTGAAGCCTGTCATTGCTGTTCTCTGTATGATACATTTCAAATCAGTATAGAGTACTGGTTGACTCTTTGAAGAAAAACAGAAAACGTGTAAAAGTTGAGGTATTGGATGGGTTGTTTGTGTCTTTCTGGTCAGTAAGCCTGTCGTTTTGGATCTGCCGTGTGTGTGTGCATGTGTGAGTGCATGTGTGCTTATCTTGACAAAAGGAAAATGCACTAGTTTTGCTAAGAAACATTTTGTGCAAAATGCATTAAATGGGCTGGAGGAATAAGTCCTTTGGTGTCTCAGAGGTCATTCACATATTATTATTTTTTTACTAAAACAATGTGAGTATCCTCACTATGGTTATGTTATTCATGCTTTGAACTGGACATGAAAGACAATCCCATGTCTTTGGGATTTTAATGGGAGTCAGCAGCTGAGGAAGGGGATCCCCTATTGACAGACCTGGGCTTGGCCTCCATGGTCTGAGGGGGAGTATGCTGCTTTCCTCCCAGGGAGCCTCCAGAACCCACTGATAGCAATGGGTGTTCAGGAAAAGAGGAAAAGGAGGAGTGTTTCCTTGTAAAACTGGGTTGGTGAAGCCTTGCCCCACCACCGAGTCGACAATGTGAATTGCACTCGGGGTTGAATATCCTGGGTTAAGTGGTTTTTTGGTAGCTTCCCCCCAAACTGATTTGGGTGCATTCAGGGCGCATGTGAACAACAGGGATTCAACCCTAATTTAACCTGGATTATTTTCATCATGTGCATAGCCATTCCGTCTTTTGCTGCAGGGAAAATATCTTGCAGGGGTTGGAGAACCATTGAAGATCTATCTCACCATGCCAGGGTGGCCCACTTTGATCAAAATCTCAGCAAGGTTAAGATTCCCCCGCTCCTACATCCCTAATATTAATTTTAGCATCTCCTCCTGCTGTTTCAGCAATCTTTTCAATTCTTTCTTTTGCATCCAGATGAATATTAGTCTGGGAGTTCCTGAAGCAAATGATGTAATTGATGTCTTGCTGATGCACACTCAGTGACCCTTCGCACACACCAGAGTATAAATATTTTGTGTTACTGAATTCTCGTCTAGTCTTGAAAGTACTTGTAAAAGGCAAAATGTTAACTCACAAAGGCAGGTCATGATTTTATTGCTCTATCACATCAACTACCATTTATTTCACTATAAAACAGGCACCATGCTTGATTTTCCCTGTGCTCTTTTGAAGTGCTTTAACATACAAAGGGTTTTTGAAATAATACAGGGGGACCAGGCCTAAAATGAAGCAATAAAGTGGCAAATGGTATTCTTTATGTAGTTTATTTATTTATTTTTGGATGCATTCATTTATGTATGCATACTTCTGATTTAGTAGTGACTGAAGTTAAAAGGATATATAATTTTTGCTGCTTTCAAACTTAAGTTTCTTTTAATCAAAACATGGGATAAAATGTTTATTAGGACAATTCTTCTCAGGGTCACTGCTGTTGCTGCTTTAGAAGCCACAGCAGGTTTCTCATTCAGCTTTTTCCATGTGATTAAATAATTTCATTTTGTATGATGAGCATGTGGTACTTCTAAATAATTTAAAACTGATTACTGTGTACTTACAGTGTTTTTCCTCTGTGAGCTAGAGTAGGCACTTACAGAACAAAAAGGGGGGCAAATAAGGCAATTTGCATAGCCTTATTTATATGTATAGATGCAAATTTAGATGTGATTACTTTATTTCTTTATTTAAGGTATTGGTTTATCACATCTTGACCCACCAGGGCCCCTAATGCAATGCACTATCAATTGCAACATTTTGAAAACCTCAAACAGATAACTAAAAACCAAGTAAAACTGTTTATTTAAGTTATGCTTTCACTCAGGTGGGACACTATTACTCTAGATTTGGGGGCTGAATCTTGTTGTCTCCAAATAGTCAATAGTGTTCCCAAACTCAGGGAGTACTACTGGTTGTTTTGTTACAATTTCAGGCATTTTCAGATAGCCTGCACCTTGTTTAGACCACTACAGGCCTTCACCTACTCTGACCAGGAGGTTATCAGATTTCCTACTTCAGTCTTTTCCCAGATTGAAAAAAAAACTCTTATATAGGCTGGGGAAAAGGATTAAAAAGAGAGCAAAACCATAACTCTCTGAAAAACACAGTGAAATGGTCAAAAGCACCACCCAAAGAAGAGTGTTGTAGATGGTTGAGTGCTAGACTAGAACTCAGGAGAACAAGATTCAAATCCCTGTCCAGCTGTGCAGACCCGCCGGATAACTTTGGGTAAGTCACACTCTCTCAGACTCAGAAGAAGGCAATGGCACCTACACTACACAAAATTTGCCAAGGAAACCTTGGGGTTTACCTTAGGGTTCATAGAATCATAGAGTTGGAAGAAACCTCAGGGGCCATCACATCCAACCCCTGTCATGCAGGAATACACAATCCAAGCACCCCAGACAGATAGCAATTCAGCCCCTGTTTAAAAACCTTCAAAGAAAGACCACACTGTGAGGCACCATATTCCACTGGCAAATAGTTCTTACTGTCAAGATGTTCTTCCTAATGCTGAGATTGAATCTTTTTTTCTATAGTTTGAATCCATTGCTTCAGGTCCTATTCAACAGAGCTCAGAAAATAAATTGGCTCCATCTTCAATATGATATCCTTTCAAATATTTCAACAAGGCTATCATATCACCTCTTAACCTTCTTTTGTCCCAAACATACCCTTAGCCTCTCCTCATAGGGCATGGTTTCTAGACCTTTCACCATTTTAATTGGCCTTCTCTGGACATGCTCCAGCTTGCCAACAAAAAAAACCACCAAAAGGCTTGAGGGTGAATGCTTAGCAATTTGGGGGCAAATACATTTCAGCCTTTTCAAAATTTTGAAATGGAGTGGAGATGGAGGGGCCCTTGGGGGTGTGAACACAGTCATAGGGGACATATGGAGTCTATGAAGTGCTCTTTGACCACCATGTCTTAAAGAAATATAAATTTTATCTCACTGAAAATAGGAGAAAGCACAACCAGTTAACCATTTGCACATCTCCCAACATTTCACAGATGAAAAATGGGACACTTGTAGCCAAGCCACATCAGAATGTGCTGAAGTTCAGAAGAGGTATTAATGAGAAAGAACAGATAAGTTAGGAAGGGCCATAGCAGTTTATTTTTGCTTGAGTCTACAGGGAAGAGCATCCCCGTCAGCTCTTCTTTCCCATGCTGAGTTAATTGAGTGCAAGTTACTTTTGCACCTTCAGTTCAGTTTGCAGCAACTGAAGTAAGCTGAGGATGAAGGTGCAAAGTGGAGGTGGGGAAAGAAACTGGAACATTTTCAAAAACAGTGGAAAAAGTGGGACAACAGAAGATTAATCAGGACTATCCCTGCTAACTCAGGACAGTTGGAGGATATGCATGTGTGCCTGATCAGTTTGCTCCTGTTCCTGTACCCCTTACTGATTATTCTTTATCTGAACAGCAGGTCCACTTACTGCTCTTCAAAGTCACTAAATGGACCTTCTAATTATGAAAACAAAAACAAATTATGACCACAGATCTTCTAAGCATCAGGTTTATTATGGTTATCATGCTTATGGTGGCCATACCACGCCATGTGCAAGATATATTGTTGTAGAACATAAAATTGATTAAGCAATATAACTACCATACCTTTGTTCTGTTTTCCAGTAGCTACTATGTCTCCACTTAACTTATTGACATGAATAGAAAGGGTGAGAAAATCTGCTCTTTTGCGGGATCTTTAGGCACTTTGATTGAAAGTATAGTCTGGTTCATTTGCAACAAATTCAGTGCAATGAAACAGGACAAACTGGAAAAAGAATGAGCGTTGTGCTCATATATTCTTTATTCTTCTACTACTTTTGTTGTACATAGGAGATTAAATAATATTTTCCCATTTTATTTGTAACAGAAAAACAGTGGCTTATCAACCTCATAGGAATTTTCCTTTATGGCAAATGTTAGTAGCAAGAAGAAAAGGAAAGATGGAGCATGGGTATAATGCCTTTTCGTGGCCTAATAAACCATGGTTTATTAAACAGAGATAATTAGGTCTGAATTAGGCATATATCAGAATAATTGAAGTGTACTGGTTTGTGTCATAAGATCTAGAATAACTACCACAACAATATCTCTTTTGGATGAAAGTCTTGGGGGGGGGGGGGGGGCGGGGAATCTGTATTTCTATACTTTACCCATAACAAAGAAAAGTGTTAATGGAGAAACAAACAGAGAGCTGCATTTGGAAGTACTGGTGGAATCAAAGACTGATTTAAAAGTTCTACAAGGAATATTCAGCCTCGCCTAATCTACTGCCTTCCTTGTCCTTTGGTAAGTAATTTAATGCTGGCAATAAACAGAGCAACTTACTAAAACCCCAGATAAAGACCAATGTTCCCATGCATTGCTCAGTTTCTTTATTTATTTATTCGCAGCACAGTCTCTTCTCTCCTACTGGTTCAAGGATATGATCAACAAAGGTATGCCTGGGCACTCTAACTGTCCTTTTTGCTGAGCTGATTTATGAAACAGCTTTCCACTTTTCCTCCCACTGCCTGTAATGTAATATAAAAGGAAATATAAAATGGAGCCATAAAATAATTGATTCACTGGCATATACTATCAAATGAACTTGCAGCTCAAGAAGGCAAGAGAGCGCGATAGATGATTGTCAGTTCTAACAGTGACAAATGCCAAGAAGAGGCTTTGAAAATGAAGCTAATGCTAAACTTATTTGCACAGCAGATAGGAAAGATGACAATGCCAACAAGACGTTACCTTGGTTCAAATATATCAATTCATTGTGGCTCTTTCTGGGTCTTATTGTCCTTGGTTCTTAATAGATTCAAGTTTATGTATGGGGGGGGGGAGGTACTAAGCATTTCTAGTCATGATTTAAAAGGATAAATGGATGGTTCATCGTGGCCTAAACCCAATATCGCTGAAGTGGACATTGTTTTACTCTGATGAGATTTCCCTTAAGATAGACTGTGCTTTTATCCCAGGGATTTTCAGAAGCAGGTTGAAGTTCTTGATAATGTTGACAACATCGGAAAAATATTGTTGTTGGTGGTCTTCAGCTGACATTGGATAACAATCTGTCTTAAACCAGTATGACCTTGAAACTATCTTGTATAGTATTAGATCTAGTGAGAGCTGCTATCTGCCATGAAAGTGAGGCAGTGCATTTACATTGGATTTTAGTTTGCATTTTCAAAGAACTACCCAAAGTGCTGATGCACTACTCCCCAGACAAGTTCAGCTCCTTGGACAACTAAAGTACAACATAAAATCCAGAGAGGACTCACTATTCCACTTATATGGGAACTACCAGGCATCCCTGCTTGGACTCTTTTCTATGGGAGGCGAAATAATGCAGAAATTATGCCGTTTGACACCACTTTAACTGTCATAACTCAATCCACCAGAATGCTGGAATTTGTAGTTTTGTTAGGTACTCTTTTGCAGAGAAGGATAAAGCCCTTGTAAAACTAGAAATGCTAGGATTCCATAGGATAGAGCTACTAAACTTAAAGTGGTGTCAAACTGCATTATTTCTACAGTGTAGAAGCACCCTAGAGTGGCCCCCTCCCTATTCTATTTTGCCAGCAAGCAAAGACATTTTTATTTATTTAAAAGCAAGCTTTTAAATATGTAATCAGTTGCAGAAAGGCTTCCTGCTGGGATGTGTGTTTTGGTTATTTTTGTTCTCTTTTGTATGCTTTTAAAATAATTTTATACTGTTAAAATGTGATGCTTTTAATTGTTTTAAAAATTGTATTGCTGGGCTTTAACTGGTTTTTCTTTTGTGAGATGTCTTGGGTTCCACTACAGGAGAAAAATGGCATACAAATGCAATAAACAAACAATAAGAAAATTTTTTAAAAAACATATCGATGCTTATAATGACTTGGACCTTTAAATTGAGTTAAAACAAGACAGTGGCACATCTTACAGGAACTTTCTTAGCCCTGATCCTCAGCTTTGTTCAATGGAAAATTTTGACTGGATGGATGAAGTTTTGAGAATAGTTTGGCTAGGATCATATGGACCTCCAAGGTGGACTATAATTTAAGGAATACATACAGCATATTTATTTTTAAGGTCCTCTCTGCCACAATGGGTAAAGTAGAACTGATTTAGGTTGGGTGAAGATTTTTGTTTTGTTTTGCTTTGTTTTAGTCCTTAAGATGCAAAACATCAATAATTAAAGATAAGAGTTGGACAAGCAGGCACCACTGATAGCACAGCTGAGATGATAATCTATCCTCAATAGATGTCTTCTTGTATTGCTCTGAAGCCTATAACCTGTTTCTGATAAACAGCAGTCTATGAAATACACCCCCTCCTCCTTTTCATATTTTAACCTTACAGAAAAGAGGGGAATTTAAATTCTCATTTTAATCCTGCAGCCTTTTTGTCAATAATAACCTTTGTGCCCATTCAGTACCTAATATGAATTAAGAATTTGGTGTTGCTTCACGGATCAAATTTTAAGGATGCATTTGGCATTATCTGAGTTAAAATACAGCCATTTAGTGTGTATGGAATTTAATTTGTGGGTGGGCTGGGGACATCCTCCATACTCACACTGAGTAGTTGAAAATTTCCAATGAACTGAGTTCAAAACATTTTGGCTTTTTAAAAAAAAAATCTTTGTCATAGCAGTTGTAACTGAATAATTGTTAGTGATGGTGAGCAATGTTAGGTAGCATACTTAGAAATAATTGCTTCCATTTAAATAGCAATACTGAAATAGAATAATTTTATTAGAAATCTCATCAGAGTAGAGATGATTGTGGCTGTGATACCTTTGTGTTGGCTATCCCAGTGTAAAACCTTGATGATCAGCTTGAAAGCATATCAAGCACACACGCATGTGCAGCCAAAATGGTATAGAAAGTATGTCAGAAAAGCAAAAAGCACAAATACATCAGTTGCATTGTTGTTATTGTTAACTGCCCTCAAGTTGACTTTGACTCATAGCACCCCTGTGGATGAGACCTCTCTAAGTCCCCCTGTCCTCAACCTCTCTGCTCAGGTCCTACAAGCCCACGCCTGGATCTTCCCTGATCAAGTCTTGTCACCTGGCATATGATCTTCCTCTCTTTCTACTGCCTTCCACCTTTTCTAGTATCATTGTCTTTTCTAGTGATTCATTTTTCCTCACAATGTGGCCAAAGTATGACAGCCTCAGTTTAGTCATCTTGGCTTCCAGAGAGAAATCTGTTCTAGAACCCAATTTGTTTGTACTTTTGTCCAGCATCATATCTCAAATTAGTGGATTTTCTTCCTTTCGGTTTTTTTTTTTTTGCTTTGTCCAGCTCTCTCATCTATACATGGTGATGGGGAATACAGTGGCTTGTACAATCCTCACTTTAGTGTTCAGAGTTATATCTTTGCACTTTAGGATCTTGTCCATTTCTTTCATAGCTACCTTTCCTAATCCTAGTCTTATTCTTATTTCTTGACTGCAGTCCCCATTCTGATCATTATTTGAACCTAGGTATGGGAATTCTTTGACTGTTTTAATAATAATAATAATAATAATAATAATAATAATAATAATAATAAATTTTATTTATATCCTGCCTTTCCAATATTTTGATCAAGGCGGCTTACAATACAGATAAAAGCATATTGATAAAAAGTTAAAAACAGCATTAAAAAAGAACAACAATCAAGTAGATGTACAAGGGCAGGTCAAGGTACACAATCCAGGGTCATTGATAGAGGGGCAAAGAATAAAATGATTATGGTGGAAAGGCTTGCAGAAATAAATATGTTTTCAAGTTCTTTTTGAAAAGAGCTAAGGACGCAGTGGAACGGAGCTCGACAGGGAGATTGTTCCAAAGTTTGGGGGCAGCGATAGAAAAAGCCCTCTGAGAGGTCCTCACATGGCGTGTCTTAGGGACCTCCAACAGTTTCATCCCTGTTGTTCTGAGTGTGTGGGATGGATTGTATGGGGAGAGGCGGTCCTCCAAGTACCCTGGGCCCAAGCCATTTAGGGCTTTAATTTTCTCATTGTCTACACTTCAGCCTTTGTGGGTCTTAGTGCAAATCAAACCTGAACTCTCATTAGAAATGAAGATGACTAAACTGAAACTGTCATACTTTGTACATATCATGAGATGATACGACTCTTTAGAAATGATGACAATGTTTGGTAAAGTGGAAGGCAGTAGGAAAGGAGGGACACCACATTACAGGTAGATAGACATCAAGGAAGCCACTGCTGACCTGAGTTTGCAACACTTGATCAGGGCATTTAATGAATGGGGATTTTGGAAGTCTCTCATTCATAGGGTTGCCACAGGGATAAAATGTCTTGATGGCAAATAACAACCACCATCACCACCACCACCACAAATCAAAATGCTATTGCATGTGTTATAATACTCACTGATAAAAAGAAATTCCATCTGTAGTCAAATTAATTCTCATTGATGTATTTTTAAAGAACCTTTTAACCCACTTCCCATATAAAAGTTCTCAAGGTGGGGGAGATTATACCTTTAGGGATTAATAATAATGTGTGCAATAATGAAATAATATCAGCCTTCCTCCAGTCATTTTCACATGCAATTTCTGCATTAGCTGATATAATTGGTCAATGCTGTGTAAATGGATTGTTGGACACAATGGCATGTTGGCTTATTTAAGTAAATATTATTTAAGCAAATAATATTTCAGACCAGACTGAAGTCCAAGGCATGTGATCCTTCTGGAGGTTAATTCTCAGAAATATTGTTCCATTGTTAACAGCTTTCTCCACCTGTGTATCCTTCAGAGCAAACATTCTTGTACCTCAAGTTTCAACTTGACATTCCTCTCTGAAGATGAAAACCAAAATGGTGTTAAATTTTTACATCATTCAATTTAATGACACAAGAATATCTCTAATTGGATGCATGCTTGTAAAATATTTACAGCCCTACAGATTGTAGAATCAAGAAAAGATATTTATAGGGTTAGTGCTGTCACCCTATGAAGGTTTAAAAAGAGACAGAAAAGAAAAGAAAATTCAGTTCAGTAACTCAGACTTATGTTAGAAAGCCAAGAAAAGCATTGCAATGGCTGCCTACTGTTTTATTCTGAACAGCTGGTCATTCTGTTCACTGAGATTCTGTGGAGCCAGAAAAAAATAACATCCTTATGTATTGCAATGTAGTATATAGAGTATGCATTTAAAATGATTATTACTTGAGAAACTTTGGTTGCACTATGTATGTGTATCTGTTTATCTCATTGTGTATATACATAGTTTATATTAACAAGACCCCAGTTGACACATGAATTCCAAGGCAGCTCATGGCCAATTCTTAACACATAATACCATATGGCCACCTCCATTTATTTTTCCCACAATGCTCCAGGCACAGCAACCTTCTAGGGCACTGTGAAATATTAAAAATGAGTAAACTGCTAGTGAGGCATGGCGCTGGAGGTGACACGCTGCTGAGTGCATTACATTGAGGGCAGCCTCAAGCAAGAAGCTAGGGAAGGAAAAGAAATTTGCATGAACCAAGATTTTGTCTTGTTTTGTTATGAATTCCTCCAGTTTTTGGTCTGTGAGATACCACTGAGACAAAACTGCCAGTATTTTTTGTTTCTGAATTATACACAAGTAAATTGCAGCACTAAAATGCATATATTTAAAAAGGATGCTTTATTCAGTGGGGGAAAATATGAACAATGTGTACATTGAGAAAACCACATATATTAGGAAAAATATTAACCAAAATATATATTTCTATGCAACCCTTTATAAAGTTTGGAAGGGATGGGAATACTGGTGGGATTCTGAGAAATGCCACAAAAATGAAACTAAAGGTGTATCTGCACTACAAAATTATATCAATTTGATACTACATTGGCATAGCCTCATTCTAAGGAATTCTGGGATTTATAATTCAGAAGAATGAACTGAAACTCTCTAGCAGAGAAGGCTAAATGCCTCATCAAACTAGAAATCCCAAGATGCCTTAGTATGGAGTCCTGGCAATTAAAGAGGTGCCAAACTGTATATATAACATATGTGAAACAGAGACATCCTAGCATCTTCATAGCTTTGCCAGGAGATGGACCTGACCAATAAGTTACAGTTGCACACTTTACATCTTTTTAACAAAGTAAATACATAAATGTCATTACTGAATATCTATTAAAATATATATGATCATTAATGCCTCACAAACTGCAGGGTACAGCATTCTAGCATGAAAGACATCCATTTTGGGACTTTGGTGACCAGACTACTGAAGTGGACAGGAAATGATAATGACTGTATCCCATTGTCACAGGCGAACCCAGAATAATTTGAGCTCAGAAAAAATACTTTTTGGAGATGCCAACTCCCAGAACCCCATTCGCCATGGTGGCAGGGGATTCTGGGAGTCGTAGTCCAAAATTAATTTTCCCACAGTCTGGTCAGAGCTGCTCGACAGAGATAGCCCACAAAAGCAGCAGCAGCAATGAAAAATTGCCTGCCCTCCACAGATTGTAACATTATATGTGATATAAATAGATCCAATTTAGAAAGGAGGTTGAAAGAACAATAACTCAGGAAAAAAAGAGTGTGCAATTGCTCCTACACAGAGGTGTCTTGAGAATAATGTTTTTAGGCCTTTTAAAGACTCCACAGTTTTGCATAAACATCCTCCAGAGGCTTCGGGGATTTGTTGCCTTGCTATATTTAGTATACTTACCAAAAGAAACCCAACAAATTGATTTTTATTTATCTCACGAAGCAAACCCTAGTATTCTTCCCATCTTTAATATTTAATCCGTTCAGGCAACATTAATAATGAGGAAGATACCTGCAAATCTGATTAAGCTGCAAGTTCTGTTTCAAGCAATAAGAGATCAATACGACTACCAAGTGCATTCAAACAATGCTTATGATTTCCTCACTTGTTAGATGGCTGAGAGCAGAGCTGTATTTATTCTGATTATCATGTTATAACAGGTAACAAGCAATCTCTCCTCTCCCTCCCTTTCTCTTTCTCTTTATCACAAGCAACAGCTGACATCATTGAATCAGCCAGTCAAAAAAGAATGTTTTGCTCTGAAAATCTTCAGGGAATTTGTTCTGCTGCCAAACACTGAACTAAGTATGTAACTCACCTTTTGAAAAGGAATGCCTGGGGAATGTGGTGTTCTTTTTAAAAAGTGCTGAAATGACAGTAGCAGAGACAAAACATCTTCTAATTACCTGCAGAAAAGGGAGAGCTTTTCTACATTACCCTACAGAATTACTTAAAATCTGACCTGGAAATATTACTTCAATGGTTGGAAGGAAGAAAATGCGATTTGGCCTTGGTCCCAGTTGGAATCCATTAGTAGATAAAGTGACAGTCACTAAAACCTTGTTATAAATTGGAATCTTAGGATGGATGTGTCAATGCTATGTAGGCCTGAAGCTAGCCTACACTTGTGAATATACCAACGCAAATAATTTGCCTGGGGGTGAGAGAAATTCGGTCCCGAGAAACAACTGCAGGATCAATTACGTATGATTCTGTGTGTATTCTAATGTCTGCTCCATACCCTCCAACTGTCCCAATTTGGCAGGGACAGTCCTAATTATCAGTTGCTTTTAAAATGTCCTGGTTTCTCTCTCCTCCTTCCACTTTCCTCCTTTGTTCCTCACTGCAAACTGAATACAAATGCAAAGCTAATCTGCATTCAATTAAATGAATGGGGAAGGGAAGAGAAGAGCAGGGACAGTATCTTCTCCACCCTAGAGGCAAAAGCAAACTGCTGCAGTCCCTGCTAGTTTTGTGTTGTCCACATGGATAACTTTTGCACATCAACAGCCAACGGGAAGAGCCTAGATGCAAAAGACTGCAAATGATTGCTTCAAAGGAGAGTAGGTATGCCCTGTCATACTACACTTGAGACAGTTGAGGAGTATTAGCTGTGAAGCATGATGAGACTGGATGCATCCTCTGTCATACACAGTGTATGAAGCCTGAAAACATGAGTCCCAACATGTAACCCGTATTGTCTCCTAAGTTCAGAATTAGGACCTAACATCTGAGTCCAAGGGGCCTTGATTCAGGTGAATAGGGTTACCAGATAAGACAATGCCTTTTGCTTCCTGCTGTCATTATGTTATAACAGCAGTATGCAACCTGTGGCCTCAAGACTGATTTTGTGGCCCTCAAACCATCCACTGCCCAGTTCATGTCTTTTTCCCATAAAAAAGGCTTAATTATATTTAGTAAATTTAATGATCTTTCTCATTGGAAGAATGTGCATTGTTTAACACCAAAAGTATCAGTTTTTAAACTATTAGATGTGGATGTCCAGACAGCCCCAATTGGGTGTCCACCCCATTTATTTGGCAGTCCTGCATGGGCAGAGAAGAAAAATATCCTCTGGACCCACTGCAGTTGCCCACCCCTACCTTATAATATGAATCCCTTTCTAAAAGGATTGCAGTTTTGTAGTTCAGCTGTCTGTGTTTCAATGGATTTTACTTGGAACACCTATTTACCACTGAGCTTGTGCAAACTTGACCTTTT
The DNA here is from genome assembly GCF_019175285.1 of Sceloporus undulatus. Classification (NCBI taxonomy): domain Eukaryota; kingdom Metazoa; phylum Chordata; class Lepidosauria; order Squamata; family Phrynosomatidae; genus Sceloporus; species Sceloporus undulatus. The sequence goes on along the minus strand of NC_056527.1, from coordinate 34,608,021 downwards.
AAAAACATGTGATTGGGATTAAAACTGCTCTTTATTAATCAGTTCCTTGTTAGAAGTCCACACCACTTTTTGCATGTAGTTTCCATCCTACTGTCAGATTTCTACATTACTGGTAGTGGGAGGAGAGTGGGGACAGGACGTTAAGCCAAGCCTGCTAATCTTTTTACTTTCAAGCTACCATCAAACTTTTTCAGTTATGCAGAAGGACACTTTGAAACAGTTGCAGAAGTCAGATCAGGCATTGTGATAACAATCAAATCATTTGCAACATCACCAGGGACTCCCCTTTCCCTCTATGAAGTTGCTAGGCTACTATCGTAAAGACGGGTCGTGGAGAAAAAAATCACTTGATTAACTCCAAATACAGATTGCTTTTTCCTCTTTTCTTGCTGGGAGAAAAGTTAATACATTAGACTGCATGTCTTCTGTAAATGATTAATTTTATTTTTATTGGCAGCTGCAACAGTGGATCTAACAAAGCTAAGGAGGGAGAAAAAGACGCTAAATACAACTGATTCTCTATGTCAGAGACGGGGAACATATGGCCCTCCAGAAGCTACTGGATTGCAGCTGCCAGCATCCCTCATTACTTACTATGCTGGTCACTGATGGGATTTGCAATTCAGCAAGTCCCAGAGAGCACTATGATGTGTACCCCTCCATGAAGGATGTGTTTGTTGTTGTGCACCTTCAAGTCATTTCTGATTTATACTGATGTGATCCTATCATGGTTTTTTTTTTTTTTGAGGCTGAGAATGTGTGACTTACCCAAGATCACCCAATAGGTTTCCTTGGCTCTGTAGGGATTATAAACCTGGCCTTCAGAGTCATCGTCCAACTTTGAAATCACTATTCTATGCTGGCACCTTAAACTTTCTGTATATCATGAATCAGGCCTTGTGACTTTTCAAAAGTTCTTTTATGCTATGCCTACTTTGGTAGATTGGTTTCAAAAGAATATGAACATCTGTGGAGAAGATCAACAAACTCTGTAGGCAGCACCAGTCCCAACATAGATTGGCCAATAGCAATCTGACTGTAATATTAGCCATCTAATTGTAATATTAAACAGTTATTTTACAGGTATTCCCTTTTTATCGTTCTTAAAGCCCTCCCATTTCTGATGATGTTAGTAAATATAAAGAAGTTTGACCTGTGTGAAAAAGGGGTTGCTAGACTATATATTCAGTAGGGTTCTTATAATCTTACGTGCATAGACAGTTAATTATCCCTTTATTTAATGTTTTCTATTAAGGAAGGACATAAAGTACTTCACCTGGTTGCTGACATACCTTATGAACATTTTACCACTGTATCCCACCCCCCTTTTTTTCTGGGTGCAGAAGTTTGGATGGTGATTCTTTAATGAAGATCCACCATGTTCTTAAGGTACTGGAGACACAGAAACATAGGTGTCAGAGAAACTTCTTGACTGCAAGAATAGTGCAATGGAACCAGCTAAGAAAGTTGGTAGTAGAGCTTGGAAATTATATTTTCAAAGTACTTCTCTCCTGTTACTTGTCACATTGTTTGGAAAGTAAGATATTTTTTATTGCAATGTTGAAAAAGTAATTTGCTATATTGCTTGCTGCCCATTACTTTTCTATTAGTGTACTTTCCATGGGGGGGGGGGGGGGTTGGCTGACATAAAATTTTATTAAAAAGAACTTCAGGTCAAACTTGATCATGGAAATTAACTAGAAACGGTTAGTTCATGAATCAATAAAGTGACATCACTCTTTCTCATACATTACTTTTGAAAAGTGACCATTCTGTTTCCATTACTTTTCCAAAGTAAACAGATTCAATGAGTTATCATCCATAACTTGTTACTTCCAAGCCCTCATGGATGGCTTTGAGATTGTTACCCAAATTAGACATTGTACACCTTCCAAAATGTGGAGGGTTATCATGCTTATGTTTCACAAATGTCAGCCTCTAAGTATGTTTTTAAATTAATTTTTATTGGTAAAAAATTAAAATTGTATAATAGATTGTATAATATATGAACTCTAAGTATGTTTATAATTGAATACACACACAAACATACTTAAGTCAGTGGAAAAAACTGTACAAAAATCCATCTCTCCAAAATTACATGCAAAATCATGCATAATGTTTATCAATGCAAAAAGCTAAATATATATTGATGTTGTTGTGTGCCTCCAAATCGAACCTAACATGGGGGTTTTCTTGGCTAGATTTGTACTTGGCAAGAATTGTTCATTTCTTCAGGTGCCTTCTCCTGAGCTGAAAGCATGTGATTTGCTCAAGGTCATCCAGTGGGTTTTATGACTGAGCCCAGAACTGAACTCTGGTCTCCAGAGCTGTAGTCCAACACTCAGATCACTATGCCATGCTGGCAAATATATCTGCAATTAAAAATGGACACAAAGTTACAATAGTTGATGGTAAAGTTGTATGAAAATGCTTAGATTCAGACAAGAACATAAATAAATGCATGCATTATGGAAAATGTATATGGAAAATCTTGCAAGCTGATTTGGACAAAGGTTGCGGGAGATGGGAATACCAGTGAGATTTGAAGAAATGCAAAAGAATTAAAACTGACTGTTTACCCTTTTGCCTAAATTAAATTTTCTTTTTCTCAATTTACCTATTATAATAGATAAAAATATTTTAGAGACTGGAACAAAGAACTAAGACAATTAATTTGGAGTGAACCCCCCACCCAGAATTAGGGTTTTAACGGGAAACGTTAAAGATTGCAAAGAAAAAGGACAATGTACATTACCAAACCTTGAACTATACCAGCAGGCTTGTGCACTATTTTGGATTGAAGACTGAGTGAAATTAACAAACAAAAAGCTATTAGGCTTAGACAGACTAAATTTAAGATATGGGTTACATGTACATATATGGTACAAGATAGAGATAAATAAAGAATTCAATAACCACCTAATCAGAAAGGCATTATTAAAGATTTGGTTACAGATAAAAAATAAATTCTGCAATAAAATACCTAGATGGATTTCAATTCAAGAAGCATTTTTTGAAAGGTGGGAAAGAACTCAACAATGGATTACTTATAAAGAACTAATTATAAAGGACTGAGAAGGTAAAATACGGATAAGAACAAGAGAAGAACTAATAGAACTCAGTATCAATGCACAATGGTTCAGTAATGTCCAAATAAAAAGGAAATTTAATGAAGATTTTATTTAAGAAGGATCTGAGAAAAACATAAATGAAATAAATAAGATATTCCGGTCAAGAGACAAGAGCAAGATATCGAGACTATATAAACCTTTGTTGTCAAGAGAGGTAGAATCAGAAGCAATCAGACCATCAATCATAAAGTGGGCACAGGATTTGAGTCATAATATTCCATAACAGAGTTGGGAAAATGCATGGAAAAGAACTAATACATTCACTAACTTTATTTGTAATTTTATATGTTGTAAAAAAATGAATAAAAATTATTATTAATTTTTTTAAAAATAAAATAAAACTGTTTCCCACATCCCTAGAAACAATTGCCAAGAGGATTAGTAGTATTTTCTGGAGGTCTTCAAGCAGGCGCTGGGCTGTCATCTGTTGGGGATATTTAATTTCTGAGTCTCCTGTATTAAAGAAGGGGACTTCACTAGTTGACCCTCCAAATCCAACACTATGATAAGCTTTGATGAGGATTTACATTTTGAACTTCTTCTTTAAAGATTTGTGTTTGTTGTCATCATTTGTGTAAATTTGTTTCCCACAACCTGAATGTTATTACAGCAAGTTTAAAATTAACATAATTAGGTGGGCCACTTTGGCACCTGGGAAAGCCATTCCTCAATGATACAGGATATATCACTTGGCAAATGAAGCACATTTTTCTTTTGTAATTGTGTTCTTGCTATTAAGCAACCTTTTAAAGGACTTCACAGACTGCTTTAAAATTATTCATATTTCCTCAGTAATGTGAACATTTTCTGTGCAATTTGAGATTTCATCTTGTAAGTAAGCCAGGAGCTAGTGCTGACATCTATTTTAGTTTCTGTTTTCCTGCACTGATTCACTCATTAGGCTAATATAGCATTTGTCCTCTTGATGCATATGTTCATCCTACCTGGAATGCCAAGCAAATAGGCACAAGACAGGTCTTGGGCAAATGTTCACTGCAGGCAGCAGACTTCAGAGATGTGTGATTTTTGCCAATGGACCCTGAAAAACAATTATTGATATTATATACATATGCCATATTGAAAACCCATAGGCACCATCAAGTTCTGTGGGTTTGTAGATCATCTGGAGGTCATTTGTGCACAGCGTCGATCTTCTAAAGGACTTTGAAAAGATTTCCCTTAGCAAACCATCAAGCAGTGAAATCTCTGTCCTCCTATGAATAACCATGGAAATGGACTTATACGTATGGTGTGTGTAACTAACATCTGTAGCAGACCTAATCTAGCAGTGCAAGCAGCATTTTGTGCTACTAAAGCATGTATTAAGTCTAGTGGCACCATGTCATGCTTCTTGAAAGTGAGGCATCAATATTATTAGGCAAGCTGGGGGGGGGGGAGTTTGAAAGTCTAAGTTTCAATGTATGCTTAAGAGTAGATAAGAGAGCTTTATGTATACAGGGATTTTTGTGAGCTGCACTTTAAACCTGGGATATATCCTGAATATGTAGTGAAAAATTCTGAAGAATTTCTCATCAATCTGAAGAAACTCAGCAAAAAAGCCCTCGGAAAAGTTACTTTTTTAGACTAAAAATTCCCTGAATTTTTTTATCTGCCTAGTTTTCCATGGTTTATGCTTAAAGGAGCTAATATACTGGTTTACACATGGACATCCTAAACAGTGAAATCAACAATTAAACCTCCACATTTATGTTTAGAAGGCATGAAAGCAGTCTGATACATAGCTACCTGGGACTGAACTCAGTGATAGTGTTTAGTGGCATACACTTGCTTTCTAAAACACATTGAACTTTAATAAAAATTTCCCAGCCAGCTGAAACACAACCTTTAGTTTTAATTAAAATGTAAACAACTTTAGAAAGCATTAATTGTAACTCCACTGAAAGTCATGGAAAGGAGAATTCAACCTCTTCTTTATTATCTTGTTATATCCTTAATGCAAATCTGTCACAAGGAGAAGCAAAATGTGAAAATCTTGTCAACGTCTCATTCACTTGCAAGAGAACAGAGGGGATGACAGCTACTCTTACCCTTCTCCAGATGATGTCATTGTTCCTGCTGGGAGAGAATCCTGGAGCTGTACCTCTAATTCTCCCCTTCAGGACAGTATATTGCAGTGCATGTGTTCAATTTGCTGGAAATGTTTTAAATTGGTTAATTAGGAAGCACATGTCTGTAAGCATGCAGAAAGTGCATTTGCCTTCCTAACAAATGTTTCTAGTGGACAGATTTCTAGGTCAGGAGACTTGTTGTTTTCACTGTGGAGAAATGGAGCATTGTTGGGTTTCATTTAAGTTCAGAAATACAGGTTAAGTCTCCTTAGCCAAAATGCTTGGGATAAGAAGTGTTTTGGATTTTGGATTTTGGAATATCTGCATTTGTATATATGTACATAATGAGATATTTTGGAGATGGGACCCAAGTCTAAACATAAAATTCATTTATGCCTCATATATACCTTATACACATAGCTTGAAGGTAATTTTATACAACATGTTTAATAATTTTCTGCATGAAGCAAAATGTGTTTACACTGAAACATCAGAAAACCATGCAACACATCAAAAAGCAAAAGTGTCACTATTTCAGCTACCCATGAAAGAAAGTATTGGTTTTTTGAGCATTTCGAATTTTGGAATTAAGGCTAAGGGAGACTTAGCCTGTATTCATACTATTCTTGTTCAGGCATTGATCATGAAGGGCATTAGACTCGCTCCCCCCAGCATTGTTCTTCATGTGAGGAGAATGACTGTGGGAAGAGGAGAATCTCCTGTATATGGATACTTACATTACTCTGAGTTTTCATGCAGGGAACTTTCATATATGGCTGATGATCCTCCATTCATACTACAGCTCTTCAGGTAAGGAGAGTGATGGTGGGAAGTAAGGCCAACAAGGGCTGCCCTCCTAGTTGTTGTTGTTAACTGCCTTCAAGTCAACCTCAACCTATGGTGATCCTATGAATCAGAGACTTCCAAGTCACCCTATCATAAGCAGCCCTGTTCAGCTCTTGCAGATTCATGCTCATGGCTTCTCAGATGTGTTGCATGGTCTTTTTCTTTTCCTACTGCCCTCCATCTTACAAAGTATTATTGTCTTTCTAGTGATTCCTTTCTTCTCATAATATGGCCAAGGTATGACAAGCTCAATTTAGACATCATACTTTCTAGAGAAAGTTTAGGCCTGATTTGTTCTAGGACCCATTTATTGGTCTTTCTGACAGTGCACGGTATTTACAGAACTCTTCACCAGCTCAGCATCTTGAAAGAGATTATTTCTTCCTGTCAGCTTTTTTAGTTCCTTCATATCTGCCCTTTCAAGTCTAAGGACCTCAATAGACCAGCCATAAAGGCCAGCATCGAGGAGGAGTGGCATGATGCCGTGTGCCCCATGACACGCCAGGTGGCATCACGGCGCTCCTCTGGCACTGTGTCCAGATGTTATAGCGCCAAAGGAGTGCAGAAAAACCATGGCTCTGGTGGATATGATGCCCTTTCCACAGCACAGAAAAGAGCCACTTTTTGTGGCTCCTTTTTGCGCTACAGAAAGGCCAGATCAGAGCCGTGGCATGTAGGTGCCGTGGCATGTAGGTGCCGTGGCCCTAATCCGGTGCCAGAAGGGGCAGTCTGTTCAGCCCCTAAGTCTCCTTCTGATTTTTTTGACTGCAATCTCTGTTCTGATTTATGATTGATCTAGTATGGAAAGTCTTACATATCCATTATGTCCAGCCAAATAATGCTAGTTAGTGGAAATATCAAGTAATATGTTGGTCATGTTGAAATAATAAAGAGAAATAAACTGTTTTGATTAGATGTGCTGATAATAGAACTTCACTGTTACTGCAGAACCTCAGTAAAATAGGACTAAACAGTGGGACTCTGTAAGCAGTTAGACAATTAAAGTGAATGAACAGTTAGGAAACTTAGAAACTAAGGAGAAGAAAGAAATATGTCCTTATCTAGCTTGTTATAATGTTTAGTTGGGTTTGTAAAAAGGATAAAAGATGTTAGCCTTATTTAAAAGGAGAATTAAATGCATTGATGCACAGTTCCAGTAGAGCTTGGATAAAGTCAGTTTCTAGATGACAGCCATCACAGCAGCTGCAACACTACTTTGTTATATCTAAAGGAACGGGATGAATGAAGTGGTGGCAATGGCCTTGGCACACCAGAAACTGACCTCCCCTCAGGTCCATCTCTACCACAAGAGAAAGATTGAGACAGCTACTTTAGGCAATGGATGCTGTGAGGCAGGAAGCAATGCTAAAGTGCTGAAGGACACAGCTGTCTGTACCCTGAAGAGGTAGGAAAAAAGCCACTGGAAAGCACGTATTCACAGTAGAAGAATGGAGGGATACAAAGTTCCATGTCCTGTGTGATGGTCCAAAAACCTTTATTTCTTATTCTCGTGTTTTTAAGAAATAAAAGGTTTTGGATTATCTCACAGCACATGGAACTTTGTCTCCTTCCATTCTCCTACCCCACAGTGGTAGCCAGGTGTCCTCAGATGTAGGGGAGCACCTGGTTCTTTCTTTAGTGTTGAACATGCTGGTCTGGTCAATAATGAATGTCAAATATGGGGTCAGGCACCTACTTGTTCTTCAATTTGGTTTTGGACTGGACCTGCTTTCCACTCCTACAGGATGACACATTTAAATTTAAGCCCCATCAGCAATTTTTTCAAACCATTTCTTGACATATTTAAGCTTCACCACCATATTTTTCAAAACAACCTCTAATTATATAAAGAAGGTGAATATGCATGCTGAGAGAGAGGGACTACGGCTCTTGGGCAGCCCTGTCCTTTAATCTTGTGCTTTTCATCAACACAGGGATGGAAGCTGCCTGAAATTTTAAAAGAGCCAATAGAGTTCTTCTAATTGATACGATGGATTGTTTCAGTCCTTGGAGTAGTTCCAAAATCTATATGGCACAAAGGCAGACAAAAGTCACCTTTCTCGCTCTACAGTAGGTATAACACAAAACCGCCTTCATGTTTCCTCTCCACCTTTTAAAGAGGCATTTGAGATTCTATCACTTTCATTTGCCCTTCAACATTTCTATAGGGAATTAAAATTCCTCACACAACAGCATTTAATTCTTTATTTTCCAAGGAGGGGAAACCATGTGCACTAGATACAGGCATTAGCTGGCCAGACTGTGAGCTGATGGTCACCTGTTCTGCAGTTAACTTCTCTGCTGGCTGGTGGAAACCCATTCACTCACCCTGCCTGCTGAGTTGTGCTGGGATGACAAAAGTGGGGATCCACGTAAGCAGAAGCTGCTGGTTATCAACTGGGTGCAACCTGGTTGCCTACACTTCCAAATTTTCTTAAGGGAACCTTCCCCATATGATGGGCCCCATCTGCCATCAAAATGGATCACACCCCTAGGCAACCAAAGTTGTGAATCTATGGCGGGTTACAAACCGTCATAAGGGATGTCCTCAGGACGTCCTAAGTTTAAAAAGGGGTGTCACTTCTTGACGCCCCCAAGCCTAATATGTCCTGAGGACGTACAAGATGGCGGCGCCCCATCTACATGGTGGCCGCCATGATGACGTCACGAACGCGCCACCTCCAAACGAGGTGGCGCAGACGTGACGCTGTTGCCCTGCGCGAGGGCGCTTAATGCACCCTTTCATCAGAGTAGGAAGGAGCCCCAAAATGGAGCTCCTTCCTGGTCTTGAGTCGCTGGGCGCAGCCTTTAGATGGCTGCGCCCAGCAAAGCAAGGGAGAAAGGGGCCAAGTGTGACTCATCCAAGGTATTCCACTGGGTTTTCATAGCTGAGCAGCAATTAAAACTCTGATCTCCAGAGTCATAATCCAATGTTCAAACCACTACACATTGATTTGTGATGTGCCTTCATGTTGTTTATTCATTGATTTGAATGAAGCTTAGTCCTGAGTAAATATGGATAATATTGTAGCCAAAAGAATCACAGCAACTATTCTAGGCCCACTTACCTAGAAGTAAGACTCCCTGAGTTTAGGAGGGATTTTGTCTGCATAGAAATAGTGTTCCACTGTTTCTTATTTAAAAGGAAGCAGAATTTCACTTACTGTAAATACATGAGAGACAACTTTTAGTTTCATCTCTGTTTAATGCCTTTGGATTCTTTTCTTCTTTTTAAGAGCAAATCTTTTGGAGAGCAGAGCCCAAGCACAGTGGGCATTTGGGGGACCTTTTAAAATCCAAATCCCAGTCCTATTGGCCTTGGATGGAATCTCTGAATAAAGAAAAGAAAAGAAAGAACATATAAACTCAGCTCCATCCTGCCAGGCAGTTCTTTTGATTAAGGTTTTTAGTTTTTAAACAGAGTTTAATCAAGGACAGCCAAACCAGAGGCAAGCCAGTTTCCAGGTGTGCCTTCTTGTGCAGATGGTGTGCTGCCAAAGAGAATCAAAAGAGACTTAATTATGAGAATGATCAGCAGAGTCAGGCGGGAAGAGAAATGGTGCACTCTGATGGAAGCAGATCATTACAAAACAGCAACATGGCTTGGCACATGGTGTGTGAAAAAGACTGCTTTCTTCTAACACTGCAGTGGCTAGATTGTTCATGCCATTCTGGTTTATTTAAAAAAAAATCAGAGTATGAGAAGCAAGAGGAGGTGTGTGTGGTTTTAATAGAAGCCACAAACTCAGTTTCATATCCCTTCTCTAATAGGACTGGATTATCAATGGATCAATGGTCCAATTGCTCCAGGCCCCTCACTTGCTAGGATATGAGCACAGGAAAGGAAAAAAAGTAGTTAACTGTTGCTGTTACTGTTATTATCCCCCCCTCTCTCTTCCCATTTTGGGACCCGAGACACTGTTAATATGGACATAGCTAAAAAATTAAAGACAATAATGCTGGAAAAGATTGAAGGCAGATGAAAGAGAGGAAGACCACACAACAGATGGCTGGGCTCAGTTAGGGAAGTGATGGGCATGAGTCTGCAGGACTTGAGCAGAGCAGTGGAGGACAAGAGTAAGCTAGTTGAAAAAATATAATAAAAAGAAAACAAATTACCAATATAACATATTCTGCAAGGCCCATTCTCCTTGAGCAATCAATCTTCAAAGGCTTTCTGAACCAAAAAGTCTTCTTGTCCATGAGCCTTCCAGGGCCCAAAAAGATAGCAAGGAAGGCATCAGTCTAATGTCTACATTGACTGGAAAATCCAGTTTACTTTTGGATTACCCCAATCCACAGAGTCTACACACAATAAGGCAAGTTTGGGAGGACTGTCCAAACACAGTTCTTCCTTTTCAACCCATTCCAGTACCCCGCCCCTCGATAAATCCAGGGATTTCCCCCTCCTCCCATGTGTGCAATTGTACATATTTCTGAAGTCACCTCCCCAGCCTTGTGCCAACAACAATGTCGAATGCAGTCCACTTTCATGACAAATCCACTTTTCCCTCTAGATGAAAGCCCTGAGGGGATGAAGGGCCAGCATTCAGCCCTAATCATCTCATATGTCATTTGTCATTTGGACAGCTTTCTGTGAAAAATAGATGAGATAGTTTTATTTGGCCCTTGTTTATATATCCTAGGAAGGGACTTCCAGAGTCTGGGAAAAGTCAAGAAAAAGCTGTCTTTCATGTTCAGTGTGTATGTGTATATATATATATATATTCATTCTTCATAGAAATATATGTGATTTTTCTGCAGAGAAAATCATTTTCTGTGAAGAAATACATTGGGTTTTTTCTATGCACAAAACACGTTTCTGCACAGAAAAACCATGTGCATTTCTGTGCAAATGAATGACAAATGACAAAGGCCTCTTTCACACAGAGGAAGCAAGTGTGAATAAAACATGATTAAAACATGGTAATAGCATGATCGAGGGGAAGATTATCACACAGGCAAACGTGCCTAAAATTCCAGTTTAGAATGCAAATCAGCCCACTAAGAGTGAGCAATTAGGCTATGCTTTATTTTAGGGCTTAGCCTTTCTTCCCATGCAGTGCTCTTTAGTTTCTCCTATCCCACCTTACATTTAAGACTTTAAAAAATAACAACAGCAGTTCTCCTAGTGCAAATTTTGCTGCCTCCATTATTTAGTTGGCTGCTTGCCTGTTGATAATAGACAGGAGATACTGCTTCTGGCAATGTGGAGTCACTTGGGGAACTGGGCAAGCAGTGCACTTAATCATACAAGGATCTCATCATGCTTTACAGACATTAATTAATTAAGTCTCACCAACACCCTTGTGGGAGAGGAAAGAATTATGTTATATATGCACTTGACATCCAGGCAAACTGAGGTGGCCAACTAAAGCCATATTTGGGATAAATCTTTTACTAATTTTTACAAAAATGAACAGACTATACAAGCCTTTTCATTATGGTACACAAACAAACCCTGAGTTATAGACTTGTCTGTATTGAGCAGTCCCTCTTTCCCATCCTTAAATACTCACATAGTTATAAAAAAGAGACTCACAGACAGAAGGAAAGGAGAGCGAAAACTGAAACCAAATCGAACTGGAAAACATTACTTTTCTGGACTACAATTGACAGCATCTCCCAGCCAGAATGGCGAGGGACTAAACTGGCTAGTGGTTTTGGAGACTTATAGTCCAAAATGTAACTTTTCTGAGCTCTGGAATCAATGAGGGCTTTTTTTCTAGCTGTGATAATTGTTTTCAGTGGCATCCACAGAACTGCAAAGGCTATGCTTAGAAGCAACAGAGTAAACACCTTCGACTGTACTAGCTACTAATGGCAGATCCATAGTCAGACTGCCATATTGGCTGCATGAACCTCTTTAATGTGAAGTTTCCCAGGAATTGAGGAAACTCATATGTGTAAATCTCATTGGTACTCCCCAGTAGAGTAGACCCTTTGTGTCAATGGCTGAATGGTAAATCAACACTTATGTAAAGTCCATTCATGTAATGGGTCTACAGTAGTTAAAACTAGAGGTTGGTTTTATATCCTTAGTTAATTTATGTCATTTTATTATTGTACAATCCTGTGAGAGACGGTGTTGAGAAAAAGCAAAGTTCACCCAATGAAGTTCAATTTCAGTTAGGATTTCCTACATTTAGAATCAACAGACTAGCCCTCTTCATGCAACATACAGGAATATAAATATTTGGGTGGCCACATACCACATATATAGTAGTGAAAAGGGGGAATAGAAGGACAAATGCTTACATAAAATTTGTATATTCATATGTATGGATACAAATTTGTAAATGAGTACTATGATGTAAAAAAGGAAACAAAATATAATAGAGCAGAGTATGATCACATGACTTTCTCCATAGCAAGTAAAAATATGACAACATGACCTATGTTGTCACTTAAGCTGCAGCCCAGACCTAGCTGTGGATGAAGAACTTTTAGACCCCTGCTTTCTTTTCTGAGGGTGCTTTACCTATAAACTGGACTTAGATTGGATATCCCTTAAGAGGAGAAGAATGTGATTAAATAGAGAAGTGATTTTTGACAGCTACAGACAGTCCTCTGTAGTGTAGGGCATGTTGGGATGTTATAAGCAGACAGAATCCCCCTTTTCCATCCACGTATTCATATCCCTACATATGTTGCCTAATCCCACAAAGAGAGCAACCATCTGCTATGTGACACTTACTATATATATCTCTGGACTTCTGTTTATAAATATGAAAATAAGATAGGTGTGGAATGACTCTAAGCATTGCCAAAAATTGATAGATCCATTGGATGGATTTTAAAAGTCTTATTTTGGGTCTTTTGAATCCTTGTTCCTTTCATTTTTTTCATTCTCAACTTGAAAAGTCTTTCCTCTCCTAGATATTCATTTCCAGGTGTTAAAGTGTATTTATTTTTTTGTAATCTTTCCAATAACTAGCTATTTAATTAGCAAGCAGTGTTTATCCAGTTGTGGTTTGAGACTGTGCCAACCTGAGCCATGTTCTGGGCATTCTGTCAACTTGAGTTATACAGCTACAAGGTCACAGATTCACCGGCAGCAACTATGTGTGAATCTTAACAGACAAGTTTTAAAGGGGAGGGAATGTCAGATTCAGCAGAAGGACAGAGTCAGGGGTCCCACAGGGGTGTCAGTTGTAAGTCTGTGGGGCCACATGCAAGTACCATAGTTCAGGGAAGCCATTATGGGGTGCTGGTGATAGGTTTGTCGAGCCACAAGCAAGTACTATAGTTTAGGGAAGCCATTATTCAAAAAGCCAGAAGCAGCAGGATCAGGCCTCTCTTGAAGCAGTGTGAACCCCTTGCTTCAGGAAGCAGTTTGGGAACCTTGGTTGACTGCTCTGTCCCTCTGCTGGTGAGGCTGTTTTTACTTCGCTTAAGTTACTGCCACCATTGAAATAAGACCTTATGGCAGATGAGTACTCTGGAGAGTGGTAACACAGGTAATCTCCTTGCCCGTAGTTACTCAATATAGGGAGGATCACTAAGAATGAGAAGTGAAAAGAGTAGGAGGTTGCAGCAGCTATGATGAGGTAACAGTCTGTGAACTGAGTAGCAGATAATATAACCCTAGACACACAGGGAAACAGTTTCTAAAATACACACTGCAGTGGAGAAATGTGTACAAAAATGTATATTTCAGTGAAAATGATATGAAAAACCACTTGAAGCCCAGCATCCTTTTAGGGACTTACACACATAAAAGTGGGGCTTACATGAGCTTCATTTATTTGCTTGTAAGTCCCTTTTTGGTAGAGGCATAGAGGACTATTCTCGTTCTATCTAAACAAAAAAACAAACAAACAAACAAACAAACAAACAAACAAAAAACCCTCCCTCTTATCAAAAGGAAGGTGTGTGTGTTGGGGGGGGGGGGGGGGAGAAGTGATTCAGACCATCATATTTATCAACATTTCATGGATCAAAACTGGGCATATGTGGTCATGCAACATCAGAGCATGGTCAAGTTGGCAAAAATTAATATGGATGAATACACAAGCTGGGAGAGACAGAGGAAATTTGTGTTTGCCTGAGCATACTGGAAAGGGCAAGACTCTGTCCTTTCTAGCCTCTCCCAACTGCTAAGCTAATGTGGTATTTTGAACTCAGTTTGCAGCAATTGAAATAAGTTGAGGACAAAGGGAGAAAGTGGGAGGAGGAGACAGAAACCAGCACATTTTAAAAACAGCTGAAAAAGCATGATGATAGATTATTAATTGGGACTGTCCCTGTCAAATTGGTACAGTTGGAAGGCATGGACCATAGAGATCTAGCTGTTTATAGCTCCTGTGGGAAAAGCAGGTGCACTCCATTTAAGAGTACATCCACATTTCTTTCCCCAATACCAAGCTTAGATCAACTACTTCTCTATAGTCTGTATTGGCTCCCCCTCCTTCCTTTCTTACAGATAAGCTGCAGGGATGTTTCCTGGCACTTGACATGGGAGGACATGGAACTTCATGCATAGAGTGTACATAGATGTTCTTAACCCATATTAGGAAATGCATCTTTTCAAAGATGCACATGTTAGGTAAAATTGTGGGGAAATGGACATGTTCCGAGAAATGCACACCAAAAGCATATAACTTTTTTGTATGTTTTCAATTAATGTGGGAACAGGATAAAATGAACTTAACTTGGAAAATTTTTGATCTTCTTGGAGACCTTTGAAAGGGTAGGCAGTCTATCTAAGCCTTGGAAATGATTTTTCTTTATCTGGAGAATATTCACCAAATGACACTATACTCGTAATGATCTTCAAATCCTAAAGCAGAGTAGTGACGAGAAATGCTGCTTTATCACATTTAAATATAGTCTTGAAACTATGGCTGCAGCTTTTAGCCTCCAACTGGAGATAACATTTACAGAAATGGTCTTTCAATGAACATTTTAATACTGAAGGTAGCAGTATAACATACTTTTTCAATTTTTAGAGTCTGGGAAGCATCAGTAGTCTTATTAATAGCTATTTATATGTCAATTTCCAGTGTTTCATGGTTTTGCAATCTTTATCTTGTATATCTAGGAATGTCAGAATGAGGTGGTCACCTCAGGCACCGCTTGGTAAAAGGAATATTGAAGGAACTGGAGAGAGTTAAAAGACAAACACAGTGCCTGCTCAAAAGTGGGAATTTTGAAATGTGGGTTACTTGTCATAAGGTTTGTATGGAAATACATTTATTAGAGGCAAATGCACTCAAAATGAAAATATTAGTAAAAATAGTACCAGAATGACTTATAACAGGAAAAATGGAGTCAAAAATATGTACACGAGACAAAACAAAATAAAAAATGTATGGTGTAGCAGGAAGGTACCCAAGGTGCAAGTACAAATTTTCATGCAAATGCACAAAAATGCAGTGCTTGTGATACACTGAATAAGATGGGAAAATGAAAAAGGGAAAGAAAATGAAATTGCAAGATTTGTTCACCCCAACCAGAAGTTTCTCCTACTCCTAGTAAACCATCCAGCTGCTTTCAAATATCATGGGGGATGCTGGGATATTAGGACAGGGAAAGATGGGAGGGATCCTAGAAGTCTAGAGTACAAGGCAGCTTAGGGGAACAGATATGATTTCTAACAGACATAATATTATAGCTTATTGTTTATTTATAACTAGCACAACAACAAAAACCCTGTGTTTTTGCCTTGTACAAATATAATGTTTGTTTACAAACACTATCAAAAATTTGCAAAAATGCTCATAATTTCAGCCAGCAGGGAGAACACGGTAGAAATTCATTGTTCTTGCATGGAAAAATGAAATAAGCAAAGATTCACATCCTTAACCTTAAGGTACTACAGTATTAGCAGGAGTTTGCCATGGAATTGCTGATTTTTCATAGAGATGAGGAGATTATGCTGCACTGAACATAAGCCTTGTTGCCTTGTGATTTTCAATTAAGGGGGAATCTCTGAAGTATCCCAGTGTCATGGCCATAACCTGAAGAGTTCAGAGAAGAATTCTGCCACAGCAAATTAAGAGAAAGATGGATAGTGCATCTGTGTGGGAAAATGGTAGATTTGCAGTGGGAATGTTCCCTTGTGCAATCAGCTGCTAACATTTTCATGCCAACAGTAGTGTAGGCTGTGAATTAAGTCATCCAGCAAACCTTTCGTGGGGACCTCAAATAACAATAACAACCACAACAACTACACACATACCTTAATGTCAGGAAAGGGGAGCTCTCGGTCTCTGTGGATCCAACGTATTAGAAAATATTCAAGGACTTCTGCATAATGTGAGTTTTGAGGTGACAAGGTGTTGGCTCACTGGCATGATGACCTGCCAAAGAGCCCAGAAAAAAAAGACCAATTTCTTACCGGCTCTCCTCAGTTGTGCATTTACTGTATGAACTGTGCTTCTGACTGTGTAATCTTTGCAACAGTAATCACAAGGCATGGACAATGACATTGGAGGGGGGTACTGCATTTTCCAAACCTATAAAGAGAGAATAAATGCAAAGCTCATCATTGAATAAAACACTGGCTCTTTCAAAAATTCTCGATTAGTATTGCCACAGTCAACTAATTCAGATAGATAGATAGATAGATAGATAGATAGACAGACAGACAGACAGACAGACAGATAGATAGATAGATAGATAGATGAAAAAAAATTACCTCTGTATGTCTCCCTGGCAATAAATATTTCTGGTTTTGTGCTCTTGCAGAAATGCCATCTTCATTCTCTAAACTATGAGCATTTCATGGCCATAAAAATGTAGCCCTGTTCTGTGGTTTCCCTGTGGTTCCAAGAGATTTGGAGAAGTGATCTCTGAGGTCTCTTCAGAATCTGTGATTCTAACAGTAATAGATGTAATTCAGACCCATACAACTGCAATTAGAAATGTACAGGTGTGTGTGGTTGTGCGTGTATGTGCATGAGACACAGAGTCAGTGACAGAGAGGAAGAGCAGAAGAAAAACACTACATTGAAACTGTGTGTTCAGGCAAAAAAGATAAAACAATTTCATCACAGCTTCATCTTATGATACTCCTAACACAAGCCCTTATAATTCTTCTATGCTGTATTAATAAATCTAGCTCAGGAACTGTCCCACATGGAAAGGCAGCCATGATGCCTTATTGTTCATGTGTGCACACCAGTGGTATCACTAGGGTTGGTGTCACCCTGTGTGATAATTCATAGTGTCAACTCCCCATTGACCTCCTCCCATACCACACCATACAGAATCCTTAGTAATGTTTTTTTTACTCACGTTACTCATAAATGATACCCATGTATCATTGAATGTAACACTGGCACAATTAAAATTGTACTTTTAAACTACTCTATCATACACACAGCTTAAATGTATTTATCAAATTTCATATGGGATCCAAAGCAACTCACAATATGGATTAAAACAACATACAGGTTAAATAGTGAAAAATATGAGGTTTTTTAAAGAACCAATTAAACAAACAATTGTATTAAAATTAATTTCAAACAGTTCCAAAATGGCAGCCAAACATATATAATGGTTGTTGTTGTTGTTGTTGCTGTTGTTGTGTGCCTTCAAGTTGTTTCTGACTTGTGGTGACCTAATCATGGGGTTTTCTTGGTAAGAGCTATTCAGATGAGGTTTGTCATTGCTTTTCCCTGAGGCTGAGAGTGTGTCTCACCTAAGGTCATCCAGTGGGTACCTAGTCTGTATTTTCATTTTATAATTTTTGAGAAGCTTAAGTTTTGAAGATACAAATGCATGTTGTTCCGGTCCTTTTCTTCTGCAGCTGTTAGGGATTTTTTTTTAAAAAAAGTTTCCATTAGTGTCAATGGAAGCTTTTCTTTAAAAAAGAAAAGAAAAACAGGAGCTTGATGGCCACATCAGGGACAATATTCAGGGGTCAAAACTGAAGAGGAGAGATCTAGTCCTCTTCTTACATGTTGTGCAAGTCTACTGCATCCTAGAGTGTAGTGTAGTGTCTTTTGGTTTGACATTTCATTTGACCATGATAGTGACAGAAATATTGCGAAATGAATAATCCAGACCTTTAAAAAAATGCCATGCTGGCAAAGGAATGAAAAAAGGATTTGAATTAAATCCAGATACCATATAACTATTTTAAGTAAAGCTAATTGAGTGTTAGGGGGTTCTGTAATATTACACAGATATTGGCACAGGTTTATTAACAGATAATATAAACTGCAGGAGATTTTTCAAAGCAGACTGCTATATGAGATGAAAGTCAGGCAGGCAGAGTAGTACTTTATGAAAATACAGAAAATAAATCTAAAGGAGTTAATTTCCCTTTTTATCAGGCAAATCATTTTCCTCGGCTGTTCTGTTTATTGTGTTGTACATGCACCTTGAAGTTACCTGGCTTGACATTCCATCTTTGTTACATGCAGTGGTACAAAAACATTTTATAATAAGTTTCCCAGGTCTAAACAAACTGCCACACTGCTAGAAACTCTATCAGCACTTTTGCAATTATGATCTCACAAAGGTGAGGGATGAGGACTGTTGAGGAGTCAGGGAGGAGGTTCATGCGTGTTCAGTGATCTCTTGCCTTGCAGAAGACTACCACAGTGGCTTCATGTGCAAATGCTGAAGGATGGTGGCTTCCATGTTAGTGGTGCAAAGAATTGCTTTGGGTCTTAGTCCAATGTGATATGAGCTATTTAAGGGGCTGAATCCTATTTCCAAAAATGCATAATGCACCTTGGAAATGACTCTTAAAGTTTGGGCTATAACCTAGAGCAGATTTGCTATCCCATTGACATGGGAACTACCAGCTGCCATTTTGGCACTGGATGCATAGTTTTCTTTTGTAGCAGTACTTCTCTGCAGTTTTCTTTGGTGTTTCTCCCCAGCAGTTGCTTAACATTCTCAAAAAAAGAAAAAAAAAACATAAACCCCATAACTTTCTTGAATGAATACACCAGGAATGAATGGCCTACATAGGATCTGACTGCATATTTTGAGAACCACTGAGTTCAAATAGATTACAGTTGGCCCTTCTTATACATGGATTTTTTATACCTGGGTTCAAGCATCCACAGATTGAAAGTGTTCAAAAAAAGTATAATTTTCAAATATCAAAATCTTGATTTTCCATTTTTATAAGAGACACCATTTTGCTATGTCATTATATTTAATGGGACTTGAGAATCCACGGATTTTGTTATCCACAGGAGATCTTGGAACCAAACCCCAGCCTATAACAAGGGTCCACTACTTTCCAAAAGGCATGGAGTTCCTGGCATTCTCATTGTTATGACATCCACTTCCAAAAGACATGGAGAGCCACTTTCTAAAAGGAAAAGAGTTCCCAGCATTGTCAGTGATATCACATCATCATGTTGTTTGGGGCTAAGTCTTGGGGATCATTACGTGGGATGGAGGATCTCTGTGTAAATTCATTTTTATACATAAAGTTTATGGGATTTGTTTCTCCAAAAGTTGCAATGATGGGTTACACATTCTCTGAAAGAGCAATTCTCCCTGAGGGGTGGGTGGTCACTGAACCCTATTGTTGTGAAGTAACTGACTTCTTGCTCAACAAATCATTTGTTAATAGGAGAAGGATTATGTCTTGTGAAGTTCTGTGAGAAGGTTACAAGAAGAGGGGTCATCCCCATAGCTTGGCAAGTGGGAGAGGGATTAATACATCATTCATTGTGTTGCAGTGTATGAATACACTACAATTTTTCACTTCAAATAGTGCACACACACACACACACCATGTTCATGTATTTCAGGAAGAATGGTAACAAGATGTCCATTCCGTTCTGTGAAGGGTAAGCATTTTGCAAAACAGTGTCCGTTTTCACTTAGCCTTTACCTTTTATTCCATTTAGAAGCACATACATATTTACATTCTGAAAAGGTATTGATTGAGGAGAATAATTAGAAGTATATGTTAAACTGAGGATTTACAGGGTTTACAGTATTGATAATGTAGTTATTCAGCTTATTTTAGTTAAACTATATTTTCCCAAAAGTGTTTGCACTGGTAATAGGTGGGAAGAATTCAACTAAAAACTGGGGAAATAAACATACTGTTACTAACACCTTTCAAACAGCCAAAGATTGGGAGCAACTGATGATGCATTTTAAATCAT
The DNA here is from genome assembly GCF_019175285.1 of Sceloporus undulatus. NCBI lineage: Eukaryota > Metazoa > Chordata > Lepidosauria > Squamata > Phrynosomatidae > Sceloporus > Sceloporus undulatus. Next base: position 34,587,885 of record NC_056527.1, on the reverse strand, counting down.
TTTAAAGGGGGTTATACCCCAGTTTGGGTGATAAACATGCTGGATATCATCCAGTCTGCTGGCACCAGAACCTGGGCTTGGGCTGTGCAACATCTGGCTCTCCTGTGGAGAGAACAGGGAAGCTGGTTAATTTGGCCAATGCAGACAGTTCCTACTTAAAGTAAAATAAAATAAATGAATGTTGGATTGACCTCCTTTACAATCCATTAATTAAATTGTTAATTAGTTCTCAGAGAGACCATGCTAAAAAGCCAATAACTTTCACATTCCCTGGTTGGTTCTTTACCCAATGCCTAGTTTTCCTGGATTTATGCAAAATGACATTATTTTTATTTTTGTCAGTCCCTCACAGTTGGGCAATTACAGAATTTAAGTTGCAAGAGTCAAACAAAGATTTTTATTTTCATTCATGAATAAAGTATGATAGATCAATTAATTCCAACACTAAAAGATTTTAAACCAACTAGTAAGGGTAGCTTTGGGGGGGGGATAGTCTTTGCATGCAGGTGTTCCCCTCTGTTGTGCCTAGAGCTACTGCTGCACTGCAGAAATAAGGCAGTTTGACACTGCTTTAACTTCCATGGCTCAATCCTATGGAATTTTGGGATTTGTTGTTTTGTGATATATTTAGTCTTCCGTGTCAGAGATTTGTGGTGTCCCACCAAACTACAAACCCCAGAATTCCATAGCATGGAATTTCTGCAGTATGGCAGCAGCCTGACGCCACATAGGACATGTCTGCACTGAGAGGTAAATCCAGTTTACCAGTGAGGCTTCTGGATCTGCAGAGAAGATGAGCTGTCGACATAACTGGCACCTATAACAGGCCAACTCTAGCAGCACTTTCAGCACATTTCCCTGGGTCTGTGGCTTGTCCAGACCGGGATGCCTCCTTCAATCTGACCCCTTCTACCTGCCCTACAATGCTTCTTCTCACTCCATCTCTGCACTGGGGATTCTCCAGAGTTTCTGCCATTGTTTGAAACAAACAGGGACTCTTTCTACTATGGAAAATTGCCCTAGAGTGCAGATTGGACCTGTGCTCTGCCTGTTTTGGCCCCATGCATAATCTAAACAGGTCAGTGAATGGGGCAGGTACTTTTCTTTTTCTCCATGCAGACATGACCATTGAAACACTGGGTTTGAGCAGCTAACCTTGAAGTCTCCTCAAACTATGATTGCAAGAATTATAGGCTCATTTAACACACTGGCTATTGCAATCCAGAACTATCATTCCCAAGTTCTGATTAATACATCCTTATTTAAATTGTTAAGCATTCGTCTCCACAGTCTTGGGTCTGACTATGGGGAATTGCAATTAGATCAAATTTGCATGCAAATTTATCAAGTCTGGGGCTGAAGGATTATCTATGATAAATGTAATTAAAGCAATATGTGGAGAGTTGCTATGGAATGCACAGTAATATTTGTGGGACATCCCTCACATGTGGGCATTTGTCAGTCTTCAGTATCCATGGACTTTTTATCCATGGCTTCAATCATCCATAGCTTGAAAATATTAAAAAAATATATAAATTCCAAAAAGTAAACCTTGCTTTTGCCATTTTAAATAAAGGACACGGTTTTACTATGACATTGTATTTAATGGAACTTGAGTATCCATGGATTTTAGTTTCTATGCGGGGGTCTAGGAACCAAACCTCAGCAGATAACATGGGCCCATTGTAACATTTGTAATTAAAGAAATGGAAAAATATGTTTTTTGTTTTATGAACATCACTCTGACTGATGCTAGCCTGAATTTGATTCTACTCTGGAGAACGCAACCTACTATTTACTTGCCATTGAGGAAGTCTCAGTAATTGACATGCATTTGCCAATTGAAATAAGCACTCTGTATGAATATTAGTGATTAGATTTATAATCCTTTGTCTTTTTATCAGGACACAGTTTTGTAAAGAATGGATTAAATACATCTTCAATATCTCATCCTTATTTTAAAACCACACTTCAAAGGACTTGAGAGGCCATCTAATTGGGTCATCTACAATACAGGATATAACAACATTTGCTTGTCCAACAGAGATGTTGCTCCACACCAAGAACCAAATGAAACACAAAACTGGAGAAAATACTACCACATTACAGTTGAAAACAGGCCAAACACATGGGTCCAGGCATCATTCAACCCACTTGCTGGTCAATGAGCCCAACTCCAGCCCAGTGATGGACCAATGAGATAATAGAAAAAAGTTCTTCCTAAGCCAGTGCACTTGCATGATCCACTGTCACTGAGGAGTACCAGAAAGGTGTTTGCCCCCACCTGGGCAACATCATTTCCACCCCACACTCTCTGTCCCATAAAGGGATTCTTAATAATAATAATAATAATAATAATAATAATAATAATAATAATAATAATAATAATTTTATTTGTATACCGCCCTGTGGCGAACCAATCTGGGCAGTTGACAACAGTAAACTGGATTCTTGTACATTGTACCAATGCCTGCCAGACACTGGGTAACCATATCCTGGATGCAAGAACCATGACACTGCCCTTCTACAGTTGTGACAAAAAACACCAAGAAAAACTGCATCAGAAATAATCCTGTGAGGACTGAACATAACACACCAAAACAAAACATGCCAAAACTGTGACACCCATCAAACAGAAGAGCAAGATGTGGGTTGGTTGGCAAATGGTCCAACCAGGACTGCTGGGCAGGCTAGTGAGTGGCCAGAGTGAAAACTTTAGCAGTTCAGGGCGAAGTTATATTTTTGTGCAATCTATTGAAGCATTTGGCTTGCATGTTGCTTTCAGGCTTTGATTGTTCAAAGATTATTCTCTTTTACCTTACCCAATGCTTCCTTTGAAGCAGATTCCTACCACTTAGTTACTGCAGAAGCTTTATTATAATCTATTACTGTATATTTCATATTTTCAGGGTATCATTATAATTTTGGATTTTCTAAAATCCCTTTCATGTGACCAAGAAGGGTCTAAAGGAATCCAGTTTTCTAAATTAAAAATTGAGTATATATGACAAGTTAACTCTTCTCCATTATTATTTATCATAGATTAATTGGAAGCACTTAAGGCATTTATATTCATTGACAAAGTAGAGAGATTTCCGCTCAGACTTTACTTTCATAAAATCTTAATTATAATAAATCTCTGGTAATGATCTGGAAGAAGACATAAACAGCACATTAATTAAGTTCACAGATGATATTAAATTTGGAGGTGTTGCAAACACCAAAGAGAACAGATAATTAATAAAAAGGAATCACCAGAAGTTCAAAAATATGAGTATAGCATTTCCAAATGGGAAAGGGTAGGGATATTTTAACTAGTGGTAAATAGTGCTCTTAAACATAATTGCCAAGAAAATGCAAATTTTTTTACTAAAGATGCAAGGGAAATACAACAAAGATGCAAGAGAAATACTAAAAATACAAGTAAGTGCACTGGGCAAACATTTCATTTGCAGTGCAGAATCATAGCCTTGTAGGTGGAGACAGGATAGAAACATTAGGAAGATGACTACAGCCAACACTGCTTATCCAGAGAGTCATCTTCCATGGACTCAACCATCCATGGCTTGATTTTTTTTTAAATTTCCAAAAACAAACCTTGATTTTGCCATTATATATATAAGACACAGCTTTGTTTGATGGGGTCATGACCTCAAATTTTGGTATTTATGATGGATCCTAGAACCAAACCATGGTAAATTAGTGTCCACTGTACTTTTGTGCTATCTTTTATGAATCAATGAAATATAAACCCCTTTAAAAATTACCGTAGCCTCCATATATTCAAACTGTGTGGAAGAGAGCCTATTCTATGGGCAGTCTGAAGGGAACAGCATGAACACATTCAGTAAAACATACGTAGGCTCCTCTCAAGATCTCCTCAATGCTCAAAAATCGGGGGTTGGGCCCAGTAGAAGTGGCAATACTGGGATTGGGCATGTACGTGGGTGAAGCCTGTCTCTCCCTCCCCAAATTATTTGAATGAAAGGAGAACAGTTTATGAATGGGCCATATGATAGGCTGATATGGTCCAACATTATTCATGGAAGCTCAGGTAGCCTATGGGGCAAAGAAAACCTATTACCATATTCTGCTAGTACACTAGCCATGACTTTCTTTGGGTCAAGAAAGCCTGGCTGTGGCAACTCATTGATTTAAATTCTCAATTGGCATTTATAACGTAATGACTAGATTACTCTAATGTTCTTAAGTGAGGCATGCCTTGAGGTTGGTCCACCTGGTGCAGAAAGTGGCAGCCAAGCTAGGGAGCCATTGTCTGTCTGCATGCATTACATTTGTGCTATAGGAACTACACTGGCTATGTGTGTGCTACCAGGCCATCTTCAAGGCCTTATTAAATAAAGCCTTGGGGCACTTGGGACTAAATTAGGAAATGTGGGAAAGGTAACCTACCTTTTAATAGGCCCATTGAACTACTATGATATTCAAAGACTTCCTTGGACCCACCATATCCTCCCAATGGTCATATGGTGGTAGTTTGGGGAAGACTATTTGCTCCTATTACTCTTATACCCTGGAAGCCTTTCCCTTGGCTACATGTGAAATATGTTGTGTTTCAAACCTCTTCTGAAAACCGCTTTCTGCCTTGGGTTTTACCTGATGCTTAATGTTGGACCCTGCACTTGTTGACTGCTGTGTTTTTTGTTTTTGTTTTTACCTTGTAGTTATCTTTTGTTTTATGCTTCTATTGTTCCCTGCTTAGATGTTTTCTTGTAAACTATTTAAGTGGTTTAGAAAGATTTCTGAATAAATATATAAGAACCCAGGTTGTCATGTTGATGGAGGGCCCATGTCAGTTCCAAAGGTTTGTGTGCTTATTCTTATAGAGAAATGTTATCATTATATTATGTTGCTTGGAAAGGTAAGACTGATAATAAATCCCTGCATGCTGCTGAAGCAAAATGGTACAACACTGCAGTGAACCAGTGTAACAGAACCATTGTATCTGGTGGTGTAAACCTTACCCTTTTGAGACACCATCAACACAAGAAGCAATAGTGCAAATTGATATGGAAAGATGGAAGATATTAGATTCTTAATCAAATATTCCATATTATTGTGCTTTGATTATAGAGACAAATTAAGAAAAAACTCTTCCATTGGAATACACTCACACACCTATATGGGCCTCTGGTGGATGAACAAATAGGACAACTAATTTATACATCTAAATTAAAGTGGTTCATCCACTTGTGTAAAGGAATGGATACATGGATATGCTCCCTTTGCTGAAATGTACCAGGGAGCCTATTTATTTATTTAACATCCTGCAGAATTAGGACTCAATGAAGCATACCAATTCAGATAAAAACAAATATAGTTAAAAGCAGAGAGACAGCATGGTGTAGCCATTTAACAACTGGACTAAATTCTGAGAGACCGGGGCTCAGATCCCCATTCTGTCATGGAAACCCACTGGATGACTTTGGCCAAGTCACATTCTTTCCACCGCTCCTTGTATAACAGAATATATAGAGAATATGCAGAACCAGGGGTACATCATTTCATGAACCACTAACACAAACAGGTTTTGAGCTGGAGTTCCAGCCTCCACTTATCTTGTCATTTCCTTCTGGACAATGCCACGGTTTGAGTATATGCAGAGAAAGCAAGTGAATGAACATTAGTTACAGTGGGAACAAGTAGGAAACACTATGAATGCAGAGTGGTTACAATGTGAAAACGAAGGGCCTCCTAATCAACCAACACTGATTAGATACGCAGCTTACTAGTCTTTGAATCTTAACATATAACTATGGTGAAAGAATGTTAATAAGGGACCAAAGTCTAACTCTTTTTCATAGGCATCCACTCAGCTGTACTCCCTGGCCTAGACTATACTCACAAATACAGAGCAGCTATAGCTGATTGTAAGAACCTGATGAGCCATTTGCTCCGAACATTTATGATCTTCAGTTCATGCCAGTGTACTATACTGACTATTGCTCTCAGGTTCTCTCAGCCACTGACCAGGCTGGCTAGAAGATTCTGGGAGTTGTAGGCCAAAATGTAACTTTTCCAAGCTCTGCTTCATTGGGAAATCTGCTCTATCCATTTCCACTTCTTTGTGGAAATGGTGTGTGTGTGTGAATAACTTCAGATGACATTTTATAACCATTGTAATTCATTTTATCATAAAATATGCATTTTACATATATTTTTGTATCTTTAAGACCAAAACTGTATCACAAAATGTGTAAAAACAAAAACAACAAAAAAGCACCTTCAGATCTGCCTGTTATTTTGGAAGATGCTAATCAGAGCCCATTGACACTATACAATTATAATCTCATCTGTGGTTTCATCCAATGGAATCCTGGGAGTTGCAGCATAGGGAGGGGTGTTTAAAAGTCTCAACTGAAGTACTCTAGCACTTCCCTAAACTACAGCCATGGCAGTTAAAGGGAAATAATAGCACCATGATTGTGTAATGTCAATGGACTCCCCAGTCAGTTTATTTGCACATATGAACTGAATGAAATCCTAGAGCATCCCTATCTTTCACCTCAAAGGTCTAAGCAACAGCTTGCTAATTGCCAAGGAAATAGGAAATGCCCCTTTTCCTCAAAAATGGATGAAAAGGATACAGATCCATATAAAAGGTACAGGGTGTAATCTACATTAATAAACTTAATTTTTGAAAATATTACCATACTTTATATAGAAATACAGTACAAATCACCACTGTGGGGAAGACTATGCGTGTATCCATGCAGCAGAAATAAAGCAGTATGACAGCACTTTAACTGCCATGACTCTGCTCTACAAAACCCTGGGATTTGTAGTTTAGTGAGGCACCAGTGCTCTCTGATAGACCATCCTGAATATCTCACCAAACTACAAAATCCCAGGAGTCCACAGGATAGAGTCATGCCAGTTAAAGTGGTGTCAAACTGCTTTATTTCTGCAGTGTGGATACAGCCTGTGTACTATGGAATTCTGGGAACTGTAGTTTGTAGCAAAACTCTGGTGCCACAGCAAACTACAATTCCCAGAATTCCATAGTATGGACCAATAGCAGTTAAAATGGTGCCAAACTGGATTATTTCTGCAGTGCGGATGTAGCCTTGGTGATCTGGGCTGTGCTCAAAATGCTCTGTTTGGGCTTTATTTTCAAACCAGCCTTTTAGCCAAATGTTCACAAATAAAGGACAGACCTCTCTAAGATGAGACATATGGTTATCCAAGCCATGATCCACACAGTGCAAAAATGGAATGTAATTACAGCAAAACTATGTTTCTACTTGCTTACCCCTTAAATATTCCTAAATAACCCCAGTGCTTTCTTTTTTTCCTTATCATTTCCCCATTTAATTGACACTATTGTGAAACATCCAGCAGATGGCAGTCGTCTCTGGAGCCTTCTTTTGTTGCTGCCTGCAGATATTTATCTCTTCTGTACGAGCTCTTCATGTTCTCCTCAGTGGGAACTCATGCTTATGAATATGAAGTTTGAAACTTGTTATTGGACAGGATATAAAAAGATAACTACTGTACTAAAGTTAGTGGCAATAATGAATATAAGTCATAGATGCAAAAAATATAAATTCACATAAGCCAATATCATTTTCATTATTGTATATGATCTGGAGTGCAATTTCTTACTTCCCATTTTTCTCCCAAATCCCCACCAGATTGTTCAATGTTTTTTTCCCCTCGCTCACATTGCTTTGCTTATCATTAGATCTTCAATGCTAGTTCGTTCCCATAACTTGTCAGTATGGTTTACCATTTATTCCTATTTCTTTTTTTAGGACTTTTTAAAAAAACTTAATTGGGGCTACAATCCTATTCCTTTTTTCTTAGGAGTAAGCTCCTTCGAAGGCATAGATTGCAGTTATTTATTCCTCTTGAAAAATTCAAACAATTTGTCATTGGACACATGACATAGTTGATCACAGGAAATGGAACAGAGGAAACTGCTTTATATTTCCTTAAACTGAGTCCACCTTAGGGCATGTCTACATGGGCCAAATAAAGCAGTTTCCTTCCATCCTCATGATGACCTGTTTTCATACCTCAGGGCCAAATCCCAATACGAGTGCAGACAGTCTTCATGGTGTAAGGCCAGTCCCTCACCAAATGTGCCCTATACGTCCCTTAAATAGGTTTTTAAACACTTACCCTTTGCTCTGTATTTTGCAGGAAAAACTGAAGCACTTCATGGCAACACCAGGTGACTGTCTACACATGCATCGCTGTGTTGTCTATTGCTGGTGTCACTGGCTGTGAAGTCACAACAAGGTGCTCAGCCATGAGATCAATGCTGGGAACCTAATTTTTGGCCTCGGAGCAACTCACAACTGTAATTGTACTGCCAGGTGACACAGTGGAGATGTGTGTGTAGACAGCTGGCTACCATCACTATGGAGTGTGGAAGGTATGGAGCAAATCCAGGGCATCTCCAGGAACAGAATACTCTGGGAGAAGACCTGATTATATTGGACAGTGTAGACATGCCCAAAGTCTACGATAGATATAGTACATATTAGCCCAACTATTCTAGTCTTGTCAACTCTGATTGGAAGCAATGGCTTTCAGGAATGATTCTTTCCAAACCCCATCTGGAGGCCCCTGGTTTTCCCAGGTAGTCAGTCTCCCATAAAATTACTAACCAGCCTTGCCTCAGCTTAGCATTTGAAATCAGATAAATGAGATAAAATGCAAAGGTATGGTAGATGTAAAGGGGGTGGGAGTGTGAGAGACAGAACTCCCACTGAGCCTAGGAGTTCCTAGACATATATTTAAAACAACTATGTGTTGAGAGGGGCCAGCTTGGTGTAGTGGTTTGCGAGTTGGACTATAATAAATAAATAAGCTTCATTTATATACTGCTTCATACCGCCTAAGCAGTGTCTAAGCGGTTTACAACTGTAAGCTAATTTGCCCCCAACAATCTGGGTACTCATTTTAGCGACCTCAGAAGGATGCAAGCCTGAGTCAAGCTTGAGCCCTTTTCCCGGTCTTGAACTCACAACCTTGTGGTTTTGAGTGAGTGGCTGCAGTACAGGCATTTAACCACTGCACCACCAGTGGAGACCAGAGTTGAAATCCAGCTTGACCATATAAACCCATTGGGTGACCTTAGGCAAGTCACACTCTCTCAGCCACAGAAGATGGCAATGGCAAACCGCCTCTGAAGAAACTTGCCAAGAAAACCCACAATAGGTTCCCCTTAGAGTCTCCATAAGCTGGAAACAGCTTAAAGGCACACAACCACAAATGTGTTGAGTGACAGTGGCATTCCCCAGACATTTAGGGGACTTCATTATTGAGCAAAGGAAAAGCATATTCATCCAAAATTTGATCCAAGAGCTTTGACCATTCTACTGCAACAGTGGCAGCACACACATATCAGTCTTTTAAAAATACCACCCCAAACATCCCAAAAATGTGATTTGGTGTAAAAACAAAATCCATCTGCCTGCATGTTTTGTAAGAAGTTGGAGATTTTGCTGGTAGCCTGGTAGAAAATATAGGATAAACCAATGTTTTCACCCTTATAAGTATAAGTATAAGAGTGATGGCTGTAGATCATGGCCATGGGTGCTGAATGAATGAAGAGTTTTCTTAGACTGCAGATGTGGTCCTTCACAATATGCATTTCTGAAAAAAAATCTCTCAAAATACTGGCTTTTTTATTTTATTTTAATGCTCCTTGATATGTTTTCTGAACACTAGAACAGGCAGAAAATGCAAATGCTGTCAGGTTGCAAAATTTGTAGATGTATAGCTCAACTCAGTCTATTTATGAATCATGATGATCAGATCTAACAATTGCAAACTAATTGCAAACATGGGGTCATGCTGGAAGGGGGGTGGTGGATATTGAATACAGCTGCAATATGTAACCCCAAGATAGCATAAGTTGAAAACTGGCATTTGTTTCAGTTGTATAAGAGTTTGGAAACTCTAATTTCAACAAAGATTAGACAACATTGTCATTATAACATTTATTTGCCAGAGTCTTGCTGAACTGCTTACAAAATGCTCTCTCTTTTTCAGCCAAGAATTCCAAAAGACTGAGGAAATGGCTGGTTTAAGCTGCTGCCTTAAGAAGTCTGACTCTGGCAACCTCAACTTTGCCCAGACTGTCAGCTCAAAGCATTAATTTCTGGCACTGAAGAGCCCTCTTCTTTTGACAACCTGGCTGGCATTTTGTAAACAAGCCTTTTTGACTTCTGATTTCATTTCCTTCTGAGTTTGAAGGGGCACAAAACATCCAAAGCCAGGAAGAGAAATGAAAGACTTTGATACTCAAACAATCCAAAACTTAAAATATCTGGAAGAAGGCCATTGACACCAGGTTTTTTTGAGAAGTTTAGCGACTTTACCAGCAGAGACTCATCTGCCAGATTATTTAAAATTTCAAAGTCACACTTCTCTGTTCTTTCACTGAACAGAAATATGATCCCTGCACTAATAGATAAAGACCCCTAGCTTTGCTTAAACTGATAAGCATTTTCCAATTTAGTGAACCATACTTGTCTGCTTTGTAAGGGGCTGCTCTATATGGATAAGAAGCAAAAAAAATTAGAAAAGGGAAACTTTGGCTAAGTGACATTTTGACATCATTTAGGGGGATGCTGAGGGGGAAAACCTGACACACCAGTGCACTGATGCCTTTGTATTTGAAATGAATTAGCACATATAAGAATGTGAGTGACACAAATTGTTACAATGGATAACAACTAGACTCTGTGACAGACATTTCACAGTATTTATGAAAGAACGATCATCCTTAGGAAGCATTTAGCAACATAGGCAGACTGTTCTTTAGGATCAGTTTCATATTTGAAGAAGACATTAATGTAATAATATTTAAAGACATTACTGGTTATGTAAAGAAGTATCCCAAGAGTAATCAAGATGTCCTTCCTGAGGTTGTAGAACTCATCTGAAATGAATGTGGCTATGCATCTCTCCATAGCTCTCTGCAATAGGGTCATAATATGTGGGATGGGGTAGGCAGTTTGGGCCTGCCAGATGTTTTTAGCCTACAAGGCAAATCAGCATTGTCAATAGTGAGAGAATATGGGAACTGCAGTCCAAAATGATCTTTCTCATTACACTGCTGTAGCACAATGGTTCCACTTTAACTGCCGTGGCAGCATCCTGTGGAACCTCAGGGTTTGTAGTTTAGGGAGGCATTAGAGCTGATAATACAAAGTACCCCTCCCTAAACTGCATGTCCCAATGTTCCATAAGATGTTGCCATGGCAGTTAAAATGAAAGCATAATGCTATTATTGTATAGTGTGAAAAGACATCTAAAGGATTGTCCATTCCTGGTGCAGAGCAGCATCTCTTTTCCATTCATGCACCATTTGGATAGCAAAAAGACTGATTATGGAGTTCCATGACATTCTGACTAAAGCATCAACAAACTTGGGCATAACAAGTGGACCATATCTGATTTTTAAAAAGATGATAGTTAGATAAATGATAGATAGATAGATAGATAGATAGATCGATCGATCGATCGATCGATCGATAGATAGATAGATAGATAGATAGATAGATAGATAGAGATTACAGTGATGGAGATTACAGTGATGGATGTATTGACTAGGCTCATGATGTGGTACATGGAAGGGTGGAAGACTGTGGTATGGCGGAAGCCTCCTCCCCCTTACTATTATGCCAAGGTCATGATCCAGTTTGCCCTGTTGTAACTGTTTGTTTATTTTTTAAAAAATAATGCAAGGAGTAATGATTTGATGTACATCACCCCCACCTTACTTTACAGCCTTTTATAAATTATACGAATGGTAGCAACCAACACTGGGCACAATTTATTCCTGGTTTCAACATCATCAGCTATCAAGATATAAAACATTCCCATATTCTGTTGCCCTAAGCGTGATCAACTCCTGATCAACTAGTGCATGTTTAAATTAAGATAAATAAAACATTTATTCTACTTGATTCCCAGGTAATGAACATTTGAATAAGGAAACAACCAATCTTCTGTATACTAGAAAATGTAGATGCAACGATGTATGAGAAAGCACACTTCTGTTTGAAATGATACATTATACGGTGTCTGCAAACAGAACTGGATTAGGCCTTTGGACTTCAGTAGCCCTCTAGGGCTGAATGTGTAAATGTATTGACATAAAAATCACTTGTTCTAATCCACAAATATAGGCTTAATATACTTCAGACCTCTCAGGGATTACCACTCTGCTTACAGTGTACAGTTAAACTCCTATTCCTTTCTATTGAAGGAATACAGTCAGCCCTCCATATCCACAGGGTTTTTTTTATCCATGGATTCAACCATTCATGATTTGAAAATATTTTTTTAAAAAATATAAATTCCAAAAAGCAATCTTTGATTTTGCCATTTTATATTGTTCCTTACTATTGAAGGAATACAATAAGCCCTCCATAACCACAGATTTTTATCCATGGATTCAACCATTCATGATTTGAATATATATATATATATATATATATATATATATATATATATATATATGGCATAACATTTTACTATGTCATTGTATTTAATAGGACTTGAGCATCCACAGATTCTGGTATCCAGCCCCTGTCCTAGAACCAAATCCCAGCAGATAACAAGGGCCCATTGTATATATTTCTGGTAGTGGTTTTCCTGGATTAAACTCCCAGCAAAATCTAGGAAGGAACCAAACAACTGGGTTAGAAGTTTCCAGAGGTAGGGACCCTTACACCTGGCATTCTGATTCAGGCAAAAAAATTTCTTTCTTTGTTTGGCATGATAATCAGGCACTGTTTTCAACACTCATTTATCATACCAGAGGCAATACTGACATATGAGGTGCCTTCATAAAGAAAGCTTTCCCAGGCCTTGTACAGGCCGGCCTGAAAGGGGCCAGAGTTGAGGCATAGCGTCCTCACAATGCATGTCCAACTCCCTCCCCCAGGACACCCTGATGCTGCGTGCCTCTCCACATGGTGCACGGCATATGACGCAGCACTGAAGGAGTGCCATATAGCTGCAGGAGTAAAGACCCTGAGGAGCATCCGGACTGGAAGGTGAAGCCTGGGGAAAGACTGGAAAACAATCAGGATGAAATACAAATTTGGAATCCAAGGTTTAAGCAGATCTTGTTTAGTGTTGCTAGGCTGGATCCTGAATGGGGTTCCTTTAATCCTTAACAGAGTAGGATAAGGTACTATAAAGTTCTGTCAAGAGAAGACCTTAGGAGTAAAGGTACCTCTCCTCCTTTACTTTCCAAATTCTGTCTTTCCGCTATATCCCCACATAGCTATTGCCTCCCCAGTGTAAAATAGGGAAGTGTGTAGAGAGGCAGCCAGCTCTTGTCATCAAACACATAGCGGTCCCTTTCTATTATGCTATTTGGTCTTCTTCCCATAATTAAAGAAATGAAATGAAAATAAATATATTTATATTATTTATATTTTATGATATTTTATAATATAATAATTTATTATTTATTTAATTATATGAAATACATTTAAATAACTAAATATCCTTGTCTCTGCAAAGCCCTGGTCTTTTCCAGCCATTCAGGCCTCTATTATTGTTTGCATTTAACACTCCTTAAAGCACTTGTTTACTACCTCTTTTCTGTTTTTCTTAAATTTTTTTGGTAAGAAGACTGGCATGGTTGCTTTCCAGAAGAGGAAAGTGTGCAACTGGTGAGCTGTACAGAATGGCTTTCCAGGCAGTGACTCAGTTGGGTGAGTGCAATCTGGATAAAATGGTAGCAATCGCATTCCACTATGTCTTCTTTCTGTGAATTATTTTGGTCTTTGGAAAGAACAAAATGGTGTCTCCCAGTTGCACCTTAATTCCCTGCACAGATGTTATTCATTATAATATTTTGCTCCTTTTGCATTTATTTAGATCATTTGTATTTCTATTATTGGCTTAGTTCTCCATAGAATTTGTAGGAAACATAAGTCTCTATTGTATTTCTAAGTTCTAAAAGACTTAGATCTAAATCTGTAGAGTCTCAGTCGTTTTTCATTAAGACATTTTTCATTGTCTAAATAACCTTCGGGGCCATACACTGTACCTTTTCACTTTTCTCTTGAAGAAGTGGACACAGTCAAAGTAGTAAGTAGGTGGAGAATTTGCACATTTGAAAATGTACTGCTACTGACCATTATCTCTGAAATTATCTTGTCATTCAGTGAGTAATTTTATTATGAATACATAGCATTTGTAGGGGGGAAAGGGGGGGACCTACAAATTTGAGCAACTTGAATGCATGTGTAACATCACTTTGACTGGACAGTCCTTGGTAGATGTTCCATATCCTAGTGCAGGTGTGTACTGGTATCATTAAGGGCAAATAGTGTAAATATTGTGCTTGTCTAACATACACTAGATTACTGTACTACACACTTATAGCAATGCTATTCCACTTTAACTTTTCTGGATGCCTCTTGTTGCATTCTGGGATTTGCAGTTTAAGGAGTGGCATTTAGAATTCTCAGTCAGAGAGCTCTTAGGCCTCACTGAACTACAAGTCTCAGAATGCAACAGGAGGCAGCCAGAGCATTAAAAGTGCAGTAGCAGAACTATAAGAGTGTAGTGTGGTAATGTGGACTGTCTTTTGACTAGAGTGCACACACTGTGCGTTGGCCATGTCCTGTTTAGATCATGCTAGAAGGCACTAGATTCTATATGATCTTGGATGCTAATCAGGGCCAGTTCTTGTTAGTACTTAGATGGGGGACTGCTAAGGAATATAAGGTGATGTAGGCTATCTTTCCAATGAAGGCTATGGCAACCCAACTCTGATTATCCCTTGCCTAGGAAAACCCTATGGAATTCATCATTTTACCATAAGGCAACAGGCATCTTGAAGTTAAAAACAACACACAAACACAGAGAATCATTATGAAGCAGTTTGTGATTTTAGGCACAATCTAGGTATGCAGGAAGAGGAAAGTAGGAGAAAGGCAGGATCCATGCTGTTTACAAAAGCTGTAAAACTATTTTCCAAAACAAATTTGAAAGTGGCTTATTATTCTCACATTTATCCCATTACACAGATAAACCAAAAGAGACAGACAAATCATTCTTGAATGTGTCATGATTGTAGATACTAACAACTGATATTAAACAGGCCAGATTATTATTAAATTAATATGGCATATCAAGCTGGTTATTGACCAGTGTAGGAAACTTGTTTGTCAGGACGTCCTGGTGATCACCTTGCTACATCAGCCAAAATGTCTCTGTGGAATAACTTAATTTACCAAAACATTAAAACCAATAGCTTACCAAATACCCTGGCAAAAAGATATTGTGTATTATAGGTTTCCCACTGGAACTACCCACAACCCCTGCTTTTACTCTATGTTCACATAGATAGCAGTCCCAGTCATATGAAGGTCTTGCCAGGCACTTCCAATGACACGGCAGTCCCAGACGCCTTCCCATATCCCATGCCCTTGCTGACTATCAGTCTTGTCCAACATAATACCAACCAGAAGAGTTGGACCATGCTGCCCCCCTCAATGGTCACATTTTGAATGGCTATTTGTATGCATCTCTGCAAACCACACCCACACTCAGTTCAAAGTTTTGGACTTTAACATATAGCCCTTTCATATTACTTTTATCAAGTAAAACCTTTTTTCAGTTACTGGATACCCCAATATAACATTAAGGAATCTTAGTATGCAAAGGGATCTTGTAGCATCTTTGAGACTAACTGTGCAATAAAAAGTTGTAGCATGCGCTTGTGCAAAGTTGATCTACTTCCTCAAGATGCATGGAGTGAACTACTGCACAGGAAGGACCTATACAATCAGACTATCTGAATAGTCATGGAAATGCAAAGCTTGTGGGAATGATGATGTGGTAAAATGTTTTGTATTTCTATGGCTGTTCATATAGTCTGATTATGAAGGTCCTTTCTGAGCAATAGTACACTCCATGCATCTGAGGAAGTAGATCAAGTCTAGAAAATCTTATGCTACAACTTCTTTTCCACAGTTTGTCTCAAAGATCCCTTTGTGTATATTCCAGACAAACATGACAATGTCTCTGAATTAAGAATTCTTAAAATTGAGTATAAGAATGCTGGCTCAGAAGTACCAACCTGATTGTGAATTCCAGTTTCCGAGGGGCATCAAAAGTAACTTGACACACACACCTCCTTTAGTAATGAACATGAAATCATTTGACCACTGTATCACTATGTCTTTGGGGCTGGACATACAGCCCCTAAGGAGCAGCGGGATGCTGCCCCTTTCCTAGCCAGATCGGGGCCATGTCAACCTCATGCCGCAGCCCTGATCTGGCCTTTCAAGGGCACAAAAAGGAGCCTCAAAAAGCGGCTCCTTTTTGTGCCCTCAAAAGGGTGCCATAGCCATGTTGCTGCAGCTATACGACACTCCTTTGGAGGAGTGCCATGATGCTGTGTGCCATGTGGAACGGTGCATGGCGTCAGGGCACCCTGGAGGGCGGAGTCAGGGTGTGCGTCATCTGTATGCAACGCCCCAACTCCACCCCCAGGCCGGCCTTTCAGACCAGTCTGAAAAGGGCCTTTTACACCAAACGCCATTCTAAAAAGGCACTGAGCCACCAAAAGGATGATCATGAGATAAAGTAACCCAATGGAGGAATGTGGTCAAAATATCAGCCCAACTATAAATCCCAGAAGATGATTCACATCTGGATTTTTCACAGGCAAAGACCAAAAGGCAGATTATAAACCACATTGAGCCAAAAGAGCTTTGGAGGTGCATAACCAGAGCAGCACTGAATTTTCATGTGGGCTCTTTGTCAGAGTAGAAGGTGGTAGAAGGTGCATTTTAATAGGTAAGAAAACCTAGATAACAAATCAAAACATTTTGCTTGGAAATGCTATTCATTATGCTGTTTTAGCAAAGAACATGCCAGGTGAGGAGAGGAATTGTGCCATAGCACTCTTTTACTTTAAAATTCTCCAGTTTGTAGGATGATGCACAGGGCAGACTTCCCATTATCTTGGCAAGGCGTAGAGAAAATAACAATGGTCAGCTGTGAAGTGGAGTAATAAAGCCCAATCTCAGTAATTTTGTGGTTTGGGTAATCCAGGCTTCAAGGAGTGATTCCTAACCTTGGGTCTCCAGATGCTAGAATTTCTAGCCAGTGTGGACAGTTGTCTAGGATTGCAGTTGTTGTACTCCAACAAAACACAGCACCCAATTTTGGAACCATTAAGCCTTCCACAAGGGTTAGATTTGGGCTCATGTTTGGCTGTCACCTAAGCAGCCTTCCACATTCTTGAAGGCAGCTGTTGCAGAAAAGAAAAATCCATTTTTCAGAGGAAAGTGGGACTAAAATATTCTTAAAAGCCACATGCCATCTCTTCAAGCCATTTAAGGCTTCTGAAATGCCACTCTGAAACAAAATAATCACTTCTCTAGAGGAGTCATTCCATTAGAAAGCCAGAAAACATCAGTACTGTGATAAATGGGAGTACAGAAAAAAATTGATTTATACTCTGGCTGTAAGTGTGGTCAAATGTTATAGGTCAGCACATCAAGTAGGAATCTACAGTTTTGTTATGGATGAAAAATAATGACACAATGGCTATGGTTAAATACAATTTATTATGTTCTTTTATTTGGTTGTTACTGGGTTTATATGAAAATATTCACTTGTGCCCAGTGTGTTCAATTTTTGTCCAAATGACTCTTGGACTTAAATTTCCATGGTCTATCAGGCAAATAACATACATAAAAGATTTTGTAGTTTTTTACTGGCTGTACATGGCTCTGATAATTTTGGGCAATTTAAAAAGGTGATAAATGTAGATGAATAAATACTATTATAGCCACACCTTTCTGTAAAAAAAAAATGGATTTTGTTATTTGGTATGCTTTCTGACAGCTTGGTTTCTGTGTGTGGAAGGCAAATAGTACATTTATTTGTTCTGATACAGAAAGACCTTGCTACAAAAAGATTCAAGATCTCATGATATTTCAGTGTAATGAAGTGCTCCTGCAGCTCTGTTTGCATAAACAAGAAAGGCCTGAAAAGATCTCTACCATTTTCAACAATACATGTAAATTACAAATTTGTATTCAGTGGCAGCAGATTTTCCTGCCATGTTGACTACAGGTTTAACTGCCAGCCTTTTCTTCTATTCTTCAGATCTGTCTGCTTTGGATTCTTGCCTTACTGATGCCAGTTAAACAGCAGTACAACTCAGTTGGGACCAGTCATTTCTTTTCAGGTGTTTCACATCTCCTCATGGTTGAGCAACAGCAAGGATGATTAATGCAACAGTCTCTTCCCCTCCCTTCTTTGCCATGTTAAATAGTCTCCAAGGTAAGTAGACAGCAGGACGATGACATTTTGAACAGCCCCAGTGCACTCTTTGGCAGATTAACGAGAAAGGGTTTGTCATTATTTCCCACCACCACTTAGAAATTAAGAAAAGAATTCTCAACAACATTGGCGTGTATTATGCACACATTAGCACGCCAAGGCTAATGTAGCCCAATGTGGCTGTTCAAAGAGATTAATATCTGAATGACAAAAACCTTGGATATTTATGCATGCATTTGTGCACATGCATGTGTGACACAGGCACACCAGAGTCTGGATGAATGAAAACTATCAGATGTGATAACATTCAGCAGAAAGAGTCATTTTAAATATTTAATTAGTTACAATTGTAGCTGAAAGGGAAAAATGTAGTTACCATTATTATTATTATTATTATTATTATTATTATTATTATTTTAAAAACTAACTCTTTATTTCAGGACAGAAATTATGCAGTCCTCTAGGTGTTGTAAGACTGTACTTCCCAGCATTCCTCTCCACTGTCTATGTTGATGAGAGATTCTGGGCCTTACAGTTGAATAAACATGAAAGGCCATGTGATTCCCATCTAGAGGTGAAAAGAAAATTCAGAGAATCAGGGAGTGGTGTGAAAAAGGGTTTTCTTGAGTGCTGAGTCACTCTGGCAGGGATATTATTCCTGAAACGCTCTCTCCTCCACTCCCAGGCTTATCTTTTTCCTGAACAGCCCTCCCCACTAACATGGCCAGTTAATGGCCAGAAAGGAGAGTGGGTGGCTGCTAAGGATTGTCATTGATTATGTTTTGATATCCAACACACAGCAATGAGACCATTCTTGGGGATGTCCACAGGACCCCTGGGACATTTCAGAGAATTCCTACATCATTGTGCATTGGCCATCAGAACTTGAACCATGTGATGACATTCCTCCTTTACACTCCCATAGCTTTAAAATTAGCTCAAAAATAATACAGCTAAGAGCATGCATTTATAAAATTGTAGTCATGACATGACTTAGGTGGCTTACAGACCGCCCTTTGGGGGTGGCCTGTTCCCGCCCCTTTCCCAGCCGGATCGGGGCCTCAGCTGCCACAGCGGTAGCCTCTGAGGCCCCGATCCGCCGCTTTCCAAGCTGTGGGGAAGTGGCAAAAGGTCGCTTCCCCGTGGCCTGGAAAGGAGTGTCCTTGGGGCTACATGCCCCAAGGACACCCGACAGCGGCGGGGATGAAGAGAAAGGTTCTCATTTGTGTTGCTGGTGCAGCCGTGTAAAGGCTGCACCAGCGACACAAACCTGGAAGGAGCTCCATTTCGGAGCTCCTTCTGGCGCCATGGAAAGGGCACCCCAAGCGCCCTCGTGCTGCGCCAGGATGTCACTTCCGCACCTCTCCGTTTGGAGGCGGCACGGTCATGACATCCCAGTGGTGGCTCCCATGTAGAATGGGCACCACCGTTTTGTACGTACTAGGTACGTACTGGGGTTAGGGCATCTGGAAAGGATGCCCTTTCCTAACCCTAGTACGTACCTAGTACGTACTTTTTGCCCGTCTGTAATGCGCCAGAGTCATGTTCTATTATTCGGAAAGGAAATTAGCTTACTTGCTAATTAGCTTACTTGCTGTTCACCGCTATGATCTTTGGAATAGCGGTATATAAATAAAACAAATTAATTAATTAAATAATTAAGTATCTCTCATCCATAGATCTGTCATTCATAGACTCACCATTAGGACTTGAAGACAGTTAGCAACAACAACAGAAAAATTATTTGTGACTAGTGACATCTAAGCTGTGCAAATAAGTGTCTGGTCACAGACTCAAACATCTTGTGTGGTACATTTTGGCTCAGCAACATAGCTCAGGGAAACTAATTTAGATTTTTAGAACTGTCCATATGCTCTCCTTTAAACTGTTACTTCTATATTTTGTTGTTGTGTACCTTCAAGTCATTTGTGACCTATTGCAGCCCTAGGGCAATCCTGTCATGGGGTTCTTTTGGCAAGATTTATTCAGAAGATGTTCATCATTGCCTTCCCATGAGGCTGAGAGCACATGATTTGCCCAAGGACACAATGTGGCTTTCCTGGCTGAGCTGGGAATATAATCCTGATCTCCAGAGTTGTAGGCTCTTATCACATGGAGGCTTACCGTTATTCAAGAAATGGCTGCTTCACGAACACTTTGAAAATGGGAGATAAGCGGGATGCCTCAATGATGATTAAGAAGTGCAACCGGCGATCCCACCTTTGGGCTTCAGAAACACTTTAGGAATGTTTTGCTGGCATTTTAGCAATGGTAAGTGCTTCAGCGTGAAAGAGTCCGTAATCTAACATTCAAACCACTATGCCATCTGTATTACAGATTGGAAAATGTGCAGAATTTCTTTTATTTTCAGTAGAAAGCCAGGGTTAGGTTGAAGGTCAATTATTACACAGAACACCAATAGCAGTGGGGATGGTTTGGACTGCAGATCAAATTGGTTGACAATACAAAAGACTAGCTTGTGTAGGTGGTAGAATTCAAAGATATGGCTGTGTTAGTCTGTAGAATCAGTATGTAGAGATATCTTGTAGCACCTTTGAGACTAATTTAAAGAAAGAAGTTGGCAGCATGAGCTTTCATAGACTTCAGTCTACTTCCTTAGATGTTTTCACAAGATCTCTCTACTTATTGTGTTGTCGGTTATAACTTGATCATAGAAGGGAAAAAGAAAGCCACTGGTTATGATTGTCTCTGTGTGAGAGCGTGCACCTTCAAGTTACATGTTGATGTACAGTGATTGCATGAATTTCATAGGTTATTTTTTAGGTGAAGAACATTCAGAGGTGGTCTTGCAAGTGCAGGTTGTACTAATTATGTAGAATGTTATTCTGAAATGGGGCTACCCTTGTGCCAAGTTCGGAAACTTCAGTTGGTACAAAATATGGCAGCCAGATTGATCACGGGAACTTCTAGGAATGACCATATAACACCAGTCTTGAAGTCCCTGCACTGGCTGCCTATTAGTTTCCGGGCAAAGTACAAGGTGTTGGTGATTACCTTTAAAGCCCTACATGGCTTGGGCCCAGAGTGATTGAGGGAACGCCTTCTTCCCTATTGTCCGTCCCACACACTAAGGTCCTCTGGAAGAAATCTACTACAGCCAAAAAAATCTAGGCTAACATCAGTTTCCCAGAGGGCCTTATCTATTACTGCTCCTAAACTATGGAATGACATGCCGGAGGAGATCCGTCACATTCCCACTCTGACAGCTTTTAAGAAAGCACTTAAGACGGATTTCTTCCGGCAGGCCTTTCCAACTTAGTTACCCTCCCCAGATATAGAGATATTTGCCCCTTCATCTGTCTACTCTTCCCCGCCTATGCTTCTGCCTATTTTTTGTTGTTTAATGTTTTTAATACCTTTAATGTTTTTAATGTTTTAATGTTTTTATACTATTAATGTTTAATTCTGTTTTAGTACTGGGAATGGGGGAGGTAGGTCTAGGGTTTGATTTTTTAACTTTATTGTAACTTGATGTATTTTATTGTTGTAACCCGCCCGGATTCTTCATGACTGGGTGGGCTAGAAATAAATAAATAAATAAATTATTATTATTATTATTATTATTATTATTTTCCCAGTTTTTTTCCCCCAGATGGCAAACACTGTAAAAATTTGTGGCATCCCTGAAATAAACCTCTGAAACTTTTAAGTATTTATAATATGTATGTCAGTGCAGCTATTCAGTTTCAATGAACAAGCAATAATTTGTAGATGAGAGTGAACATCTGGGTGGTTTCTGCTGCCTATTCACTTTCCATGGGAATATGGCTCTTGGGAGGAAATGCTGTAATAACCTGACATTGCTGTTTGTCTGATTACAGGTATGACCTGTGGATTTACTAGCCTTTGTCAGAACTGACAGATAACTATAATACTCCAAGTCACATCAGACGGTGTTGGAAATATTATCTTATTTAATGCTTCTATGTTGTTTGGCAAGCTTTACTTTATACAGTACAATCATATAAAAAATGCACCCCTAGGATTTACTTTTATTATTCCAAATAAAAAGCAAAATGCCTGAACTTTGGGAAGTAGATACACTGTCACTGTGCATTTAGCCAGGCATTCATGAAGGTGGGTGGAAAGTCTTCATCATGAAATGGATTTTCAGAAAAGGTCTTTTGAAAGAACTGGTGTCGGTTCTCAGCTTTGTAATGTCCTAGCTAGGGTCCCATTTTCATCTGCTTGACACAATGCCACTCTTTTGATGTGTGACCAGAGGCAGCTTTGCTCCATTACTTTCCCTGTTTAGATGGAGACAAATGTCCCAGTGTCATGGTACATGGGATATAGTGTCCAAAGCAAGATGCCATGTGTGCCTTTATGAGGTAGCACCACTCTCTCCTAACCCTTTTTCTGTTCACTTCTCTGTCCCACTCACCCATACTTGGGCAACTATAGGGGATTACCAAGGGATGCATTGGCTTAGTAGGAATTTTTCAGTGTTTTCTGATAGAGTTGTTGTTGGTCTGTGCCCTCAAGTAATTTCTAACTTATAGCAACCCTAGGGTGACCTTGAGAGCCAACATGGTGTAATGGTTTGAACATTGGACTATGAAGATTTCCATATCTGGCAGAATCGCTGGCATCTCGTCCCTCAAACACAGAGGAAGTGCACGTGTGTGAATGCCTGGTGCACTTCATGGAATCGTTGCTCCCTGTAGCATCCCTGAATTAGTAATTATAGCAACAATAAAATTAACAAAGCAAATACATAAGAATTAATAGAGCAAAACAAGTAAAAAGAAAATAATCCCCATTCTCAACCCCCCATCCCAATCCTAAAAAACAATCTAAACTATACAGAGAAAAAAATGGGGGGGGGGGAGACAAGGCTCCTCCTTAGGTCCAGGAGCTGAGTCATGGCTGGAGCCCAGGTGGGAGGAGGGCAAGCAAACAGTCTCGTCTCAGCCCAGCATTCACTGGCAGATGGTGGCGAGGAGGAAAGGAGGTTCCTGTACTTCATGTGTTTCTGTATTATAGGTTTGAATGCTTTTAAATTGAGGGAATGCAGAGTAGTGCAGAATCAATGACTGAAGCCAGGCACTGATGAGTTTTCGCTAACAGAGAGGGTGAACGTAGCAAAGAGGCCTTTAGCATGACAACTGGTGTTGGAGGCAAAGTTCAGGCCTGTCTCTAGTTTCATCTGGTAAACACTGGAGTGTGTTCATGCAGCAAGCCTTCAACTTTTGTTACATTTCAATGGCTTTTGTTATGCTTCTGTAGTTATCAGAAGGTGCCCTCTTCTTCTAAACATGCCCTTATTAGCTTTTTGTTTCATTGTGTTCAGTGTAAGGTTTTTATTTGCAAATTGTGGTCTTTTAGGTAATACATTTCTGGCAAATGCAAAGTGCAATGAGGAATTTTATTGATCAGAGCCTGCAAATCACATTGACTTAAAAATGCCATCTATTAAATGTAGATTATAGAGCACTCTTGCTGAACAATAAGCACTTGTAACATCTCAGTGACAGAGTAGCTTGGAGTTTGATTTTTTTAAAATAAAAAACCCTCCTCAGTTCCTCCCATATTTGTTTCATTTGCTAATAATGCCACTGCACCGTTATTGACAATAATGCCACACTAATGAATACATAGACTTTGCTCACTCTAAAAACATAAATAAAACACTTTAAATTGTGTGTGGGATCCTGCACAATTATTGCATTGTACTATTAGCCCTTGAAAACTCAGAAAATAATGATCTCTCAATTTCAGTCCATAGTATGCTAGGAAAAGGCTCTGAAATTCAATTCAATTAACATTCATTGTTGGAAAAACAAGTGTGAGAAAGTTGAATACTTTCCTTTCAAAGCTAAAGTCTGGTTTATAAGCAAGGAGAACCTGTTACCTGAAACATTTTACTGCTTGAAGGAAAAGGGAAGATGGTGCCCCTTTCCATTCTAGGTAGAAAAACTGGCCATTGGGGCTCATGAAATTACTTCAGCAATGGAGGTGGAACTTTAATCTTTCATATCACCTTGAAGTGGAACTAGGCTTGCTTAGAGGTTCTAGGGCAATCTATATGATGCATACAATTATAGCATCCCAGTACTTTGTTGCTGATGCATCCTTGCCAACATGTGCCCTATATGGCTGGGGTTGCCAATTCTTGGTGCACTTGCTGAAATTGCAAGGAACTGCTGCTTCCTCTGCTTTCCAGTCAGGGAGTCTTATCTCAGAATCAGAAGTGCTGGGAAGGAAGACAGTTCAATTTGTGGCTTTCAGGTGTTCTACTTTAAAGTCTAAATGCTCAGTCCTCAATAGGCATTTGGGGTGTGTGCTTCTCTCTTTAGTTTCCTTTCACAGAGATTTTTGGTGGATCCTCTTAAGTATGCTGATACCTTTCTCCATGGATATGGGCAGTGCCATTACACCACATGAGCTCATGTACTCCTCACTACATGAGCAGTGGCACTTGCCAGTGATCATCGGAAACAGTGAAAATAATGATATCCCAGTTTTCAAAAGGGAAATGTTGGATGAGTGTATGCTCTCCATGTACATTAGCATTCAGTCCTAAAGGAAGTAAGACAACCAAGCCATAAAGCTTGAAGAAACTTCTGTGGACTGTACTACACACGCACACACACTGGAGCATCCCTTTCAGCAGCATTTCCCATCTTGGATTTGAGCTGAAAATCCAGATATTCACGTATACATATGGACTGCACTCCATAGCAACGTTGGCATGAGGCTGGGGAGGGGGGGCATTCAGAAATATGTGCAATCATATGTATGGGGGAAAAGGAAAATATCAAGAGTGGCCATGGCTGAGTAGCCACACATATTGCAGTTTATTGGAGCAGGGAAAATTCAAATGGGAACACTTGCCTTGTGTCTGTGGCAATGGTGAGGACAAGCATGTGGACCTTGTGAATCATGATAACCTGGAGGTAAGCTGGGTCTTACTGTTTGCCCCCAGAGGTTCTGTAGGGCAGTCTGTTGTCATGAGCTGTGCTAATGTGGTGCTGGACACATTAATATTTCATTGTGAATGCAATGGGTACTTCTCATAAAATTTCTCAGAAATGATAGCGATAATTTTCAGACCCACAAAATATGGAGGAAATTCCCACTGACTCCTAACATGAAAGAGAGTTATTGGACCAATTTTTATCTTTCTGCGTTCCTAGAACATCTTTCTCGTTTACACATAGATTAGTTTAATTTTCTTTATCTACTGCTTAAAGACATTTCACCTATAAATCCTTTAGAATTCAGGAGCTTAACCTCCTATGTAAAGAGAAATGCTTATGTTATTCAAAACTGATAAGAGACACATTCTCCTCCTGCTGTACTTCTGTTTTAATAGTTGCTGACGAATTGGTATTAGAAAATATCAGATTCAAAGACTTTCCCTCTCCCTAAATGCTATTGCTAATCCAGTGGTAAACTTCCAAGATTCTGCTGCAAAGTATTACACAGCTATGAGAGGTTTAATGAGATAATTGGGACCATATTACATCCAAGGTCATATTACTAATATATTAGCAACATGCCTCTTGAATGGCCAATATGGAAATTACAAATGTTCTTCCAAAGTATCATAAAGGTCAGATTTCATGGTGAGAAACATGAAAAGAGTTCACAATGGTTGGGATTTTCTTAAAAGTAAGATTTTGAAGGCACAAACATGGGTTGCACTGAAGCTGCCCTTTGAGGTTCCCAAGGCACATACAAGAAACTAAACATGCAGACTAGATAAGGCAAAGGATACCTTTTGCTTGCTTAAAAGGTAATACTGGGGGTAGAGAGTTTGGATTAGGCCCTGCATTGATGTTAAAGGAGGTAACGACTAAAACTAACCTAATCCGTACTTCTTTTAAACTAAACAAAAACCAGGATTTGGGGCAGCAAGAAAGAGAATAATCACATCAAATCAAAACAGTGGAAATCAGAATAAGCCCCCTTAAAAATAACCATAAAAGAACTTGGTGATATTTGCTGGGGGAGGTGACTTCCAAAGCAAAGCGGTGCTAACTGCTGTTTTGTGTTTCATTCCTCCTGTCATCTCTCCCACCAAATATGTCCCTCTGGCTGCTGCAGGTAGTTTTGGTCTTACTACTGATAGCCATGATTTTCAGCCAAGCTACTGTATGTTCTGACTTGAAAGGCAGTACGTTTTTTGAAGATGCATCAGCCATGGCAGGAATCACCTTTTGTCAGCAGATATGGTCTGTTGCCAGATGATTCCAGAGGTCTGCTGACAATGCTGTCTTCCAGTAGGAACTGCTTTATTGTCTAAGATCTCCTGACAGAAGGGCAAAAAAGGGAGCAGGATTGGGTTAAAAACAACAACAATTTTGCCAGTTCCAAAAGTGCTGCAGTCCAGGGAGGCAGTCACAGTGCTTCTCAAATTTGAGCCATTGTTAGGGAAGGCCAAAATTATTTTCACACCCCTATACTAGGAGGGATTTTGATTCAGCACAGCTTTAACTGGTCTAGTTTCAGCTCAGATACCCCTTGGGCATTTTCACCAGTTAGAATCTCTCAATTCCATTTTACTTGCTCTTGTCTAGAATTATCCATCATTACAGCTATACCATATGACATTGGGGCACAGCAATGTCAAGCTTTCCAAACCTTTTTTATATTTAATGTTAACTAAAACCCCTATATATCCACACATCGTCTCCTGACAAATATCTCATCCCTCAGGCTCCAAAAGGGCCCACATAACACTGAAACAGTAATGTTTTGGGAGTGTTCTCTGTAATAAATAAGGTGATTTGTCTGTGTGTTTGTTTTGGTTTTTAAAGATAAAGCTATTTGGCTAAGGCTGTGTTGAGCATGAATAAACTTGGATTTGTACTCTTTCCAAATTCAATTTGGAACGCTTTCCTCTTTTATTGCTGTCCATTTTGCAGGCTGCTAAACCTTTCTCTAATATGCATAACATGGTTGTCATGGGAAGTACATAGCAACATGTCACATCTATGGCTTGTGCTCCAGGAGGTGCTGTTGACATTGGAATGGCTTCGGCATCCCCTCCCCTTGGCATTGGATACAAGTGAAGGAAAAATCACAGCTGTTAGGAAGTCAGTGAGGAAGGATGGAAATGGTAAAATCTATGGCAGAACTGGCTTTACCTGCTGGTTAAATATGGTTAAATGGTTTCCAGTATGTTATTTCTCAGAGGACTTTTTTAAAGCCTGAAACAGGCAAATAAATATTTTAAAATAAACCAAATCATTTGAAGATTCTCATATTCTACCAAGGGATGAATATTCTTGTACTATTTCTTCATGGTTTGCATTGTACGATCATAAAGTAGAAAACTACCACATTTAGTCCAAATCTCTAACAATGCAAGAAATCCAGTACTAGGGCATCCTTGGTAGGGAGTTCTCCAATTTCTGTTTTTAAAAAACCTCCAAGGAAGGAGACAATAAAACAACTTTGGCTGCATCCACACTGCAGAAATCATATTTTTCACCTATGGACAAGGATATGCAATGTTGTTGGTCTTTTGTTGTTGTTTTCTACATTTCAAATGATGGCTCACAATTTTTTTACTTTTTGTTTAATGTTTTGCACAAAAACATTATTTTAGCTGAAAATTGTGTTTTGTGAAGAAATGGGTTTAGTGCCAAATTATCTCATTTTTTAAATTATTATTATTCATTCGTTCATTTTTATTTCTGCCAGAGCATGAACCAAGGCAGCTCCCAAAGGGAGTAAATTTTAAAAACCTTAACAATGATACAAATTAAAAAAAAACCCTACATGTTACAAATATAAAATAAAAAATATACATTTTTTAAAAATAAAATACACAGCCCAGTCAGAAGCTATTCTGCATCCACATTAAAAGCCTGCTTAAAGAAGAGGGTCTTTGCTAGTGAAAAGAAAGAAAGAAGAGAGCCAGTCTTGAAGGGGGTTCCAAAGGGTGGGAGCAGCCACTGAGCAGGCTCTCTCTTTTGTCCTCACCAAGTGAGCTGGTGGTGATGGTGGTGGGAAAGCCTTAATCTGAAGAAGGAAAAGCCTTAATCTGAAGATTTTAAGATGCTGGCAGGTTCATATGGGGAAATACAGTCTTTCAGATAGTCTGTAACTAAGCCATGTACACCTTTATAGGTTGTAACTAGCACTTTGAATTGTGCCCAAAAGTGAACTGGTAGCCAGTGAAGCTGTTTTAACAAGGGAGTTATGCTTTCTATAACTGAACATAGTATTTTGGACTTGCTGAAGTTTCTGAATAGTTTTGAAAGGCAGCTCAACATAGACTGCATTACAGTAGTCCAAATGGGATGTGATCAAGGCATGTGTTACCATAGACCTGATATCTCAAGGAATAGGCACAGTGGCACACTAGGTTTAGCTGTGCAAATGCACTCCTGGCCACTCACTACTGAAACCTGGACATCCAGGCTCCAAGATGAGTCTAGGAAAATAGCCAAGCTGTGAGTCTGAGATTTCAAGGGGAGAATAATCCCATGTAGCATTGGTGAATGCCCAGTTCTTTGATTTGCCTTTCAGATGACTCTGTCTTTTCTGGATTAAGTTGCAGTTTGTTTTCCCTCATGCAGTCAATTGCATCCAATCCAGAACAGACATTGGTGCAGTGTTGAGACAGCTTCTTTGGAATGAGATGAGAATGAGAAGTAAAATTGGGTGTCATCAGCATATTGGTGACACTTGCAACCTCAAACTCCTGATGACCCTTCCTAGTGGTTTCATGTATTATTATTTATTTCTGCAAAAGCCACATTTCGTAACATTTTTGCAAAAAAGCTCCCAAATGTTAAAAATTACACCATGGTTCACATTTTTTTTTCAGTGGGGCAGGTCAATGTTCATCAAACACATAAAAATATTCTTCACATGTCTAGTTGAGGGCATAGTCAATGACCAAGGTGACATCAGAGATGTGAGTAATAAATGGTAAGTCTTCACATTAGCACCATGTGATTTGTGTATGAATAGTTATGCTGTACAAGGATCCTCAGGAATTGGACATCTCTTAAAATCTGTTCACTGTCAATGTATGCAATGTAGGAATGAATATACTGTATATGTTAATCCCATTTTCTTCCATGTTCACTTCTGGAGAAAAACGAATTCTCAAATTCTTTCCATTTTATTTATAGAGAAATTTGCACATTTTGAAAAGTTCTTATGAAAATATGAACAAGATGAAATTCTTTACCATCTGTGCTGGGCTAATTCATTAGGTACAGCTGTTTTCCATATGGAGAATTTAGTGTCATACCTGTTTGCCATATGAGTGTTAAACATCATGACTCCTTCCAGACAAAAGAGATAGTGATTTTACTTTAGCATCATAAATATGCTAGCATACAAAAGGTTTTGAATCCAGACTTTTAAGAACTACATACTTTTAATCCTCGACATTGATTGGAAAATCTATAAAGTTTTCCTTTCACTGAGATGCAGGTACTTTGCAATAAGATTCTGGGAAAATGTGCAAACTTTGTAAACAAACAAACACACAAACTAACAAAACAGGCAAAGGTCAAGATCCTGAACTGCACTGGCAGAGGAGAAATCTCTACCTGGTACGACTCCACACATTTCCAAGCTACCTATCTACTGTAGGCCCCCCCTTGAAATTATTTACTGGCTGAGTGAAGATGGGATAACTAGGGGCCTGCTACTGTTTTAGCAATTGGCCGCAATGGATATTTTTATTGTCTGGATCTCTAGAGGTCCAGAAGGATGCCCTTTTGTTCCTTTGGACATCTACTGAAGCATAGTCGGATGCAGCCTAGCTCCCTCCTGTCTTTCCCTAGCAATCATTAGTCATGGAGGGTCCCCCAGCAGCAGATGGTGGATAAATACTTCTTTGTACAACTTGAAAGACATATGCAGGACTAATGTAACATTATGCTTGTGTATGCCACAAACAGAATTCTGGACAATAATTCTTACCCATTGGTAAGTACAATAACGTCCCAAACAACAAAATAGTGATAACTTTATTCGAACCATCAAAATGCTCAAAATTTTATTATTAATTCGTTCATGTTTATTTCTGCTAGAACATGAACCAAGGCAGCTCCCAAAGGAAGTAAATTCTTTAAAAAAAAAACAACATTAAAAATATAAAAAAATAGTGATAACTTTATTCGGACCATGAAAACACACAAAATACAGGAGGCAAGCTTTCAAATCTCTACTTGCTTCTTCATCCGGCAAAAGTGTTAAATATCATACAGGAGATTTTTTTTTTTTAAATGATAATGTTAGTCACAGGCCTGCATTTTGTCAAGATGTTGTTGGTGTGTTGTTCTATGGAGGGATATCTATGCAGGCTAGCCCTTCCTCCTTCTGACCATGTGGCCCTGTGATCAAAGCATTCCAAAGTCCAGGAGAAAAGAATGAATTCCATTAAGAATACAAAATAGTACTTCTTCTGAGATCCAAGGTGTCTCTGGCCCTTGTGAGGTCATAACCCCCATTGTTAGACAGAGGACACTGAATCTCTTAGGATAAGCCTCCATGCAAATACATTTTAGGTGCTGTTTTGGTAAAATATGCCAAATGTAGTCCCAGTTGTAGTCCCCATGTTCAAATTTAGACCCATTTCTAGTGTAAGATACACAGATGATCTTGAACTGAATTGGAGCAGTCTGTGTTCACAAATACTATTGTGTATTGGGTCAACTTGACTGATATTTGTTTTTATAGAGCCATATTGTTTGAATGCACATCTTGTCAAGGCAATCATCTTATGGATCATTTCACACACGGAAAGGATAACTGTCACAAAAGAGAATTTATTTTATTTTCAAGTCATGTAGGCTGTTTAAATCTGACGAAATGGCAACATGAAATTCTTACCAGTAACAAGCCTAGTGACTGGAAATGACTGGTCATTTAGAAGAGCTGATCTTTAAATAAATGTCAAATAAAATTGAGCTGCATCTCTCAGGAACACTTTAAAGTGCTCTCAGATTTGAATATATTTCTTAATGCTTCCTAGTGTTTTAGTATTATTTGCTATTGGGATCCTTCATGCCTGACTGACACTTAAATTTCTGAAGAACAGTTCCCATGCTACTCATTGGAGACACTTGGGGCTGAAACAGACAGCCCTGAAGCAGACAGCCCTGAGGAAGCTAGATCAGGGATGCAGCATCCACCCACTGCGGCCCCGATCCAGCTTTTGGCTGGCCCAAAAAGAAGCGGCAGAAAGCTGCTTCTTTTTGAACTGGCAAAAAGCCAGCTTTTCCACCACTGCAGCGGCTTTGCAGTGCTCCTGCCAAATGCTGTATATAAACGCCATGTCGGTGGAGCATCACAAAACTTCATGGCAGCTTCCTGTTGGCTTGGGGATGTGCGTCATCTAAACGACATGCTCCCAAGCCGCTAGGAAGCCACTGCACAGGGCCCATCTGTTTCACCCCTTTGTGCTACTTTTAATTATGGCTTATTCCACTTGCATCCCCCTGT
Source organism: Sceloporus undulatus (assembly GCF_019175285.1). Taxonomy (NCBI): domain Eukaryota; kingdom Metazoa; phylum Chordata; class Lepidosauria; order Squamata; family Phrynosomatidae; genus Sceloporus; species Sceloporus undulatus. The sequence goes on along the minus strand of NC_056527.1, from coordinate 34,556,133 downwards.
AAATGGAATGGACTGAGAACTCAGTTACAGATTTGTTCTACATTTAATCCAATTTAAGAATAAAAAACCCACAGGTTACTCCACAGCGTCCTGGAAACAATGGTGTGACTGTAGTGTTTTTGAAATGTTAGCAGCAGCACCAGTTTGGATATAGGGTGATCCAGTTGTCAGCACATCATAAATACCTGCTGGGATAGATTGTTGCTAGCAGTCATCAGCATTTTCTGCCTCCTTCACTGATCGGCACTGGAAAGCCTCCCTGGGGCCACCATCACCACTGCCTTGCTGACCAAGCATCTCCCTGGCAGAACCTTGCTAGTGATGTCACTTCTGGTGATGTCAGAACAGTGCATCCAGCCAAATGAGGAGGTGGTAGAGTGACCTCCTCTTTGTTGATCACATGCTTGGGCATCCTGCTCTGACCTCACCAGATATGAAGCTGCCAGTAAGTCTCTGCCAGGAAGCTGCTTAGTTGGCAAGGCAGCAGTAGTGATAGCCCCAGGGATGTCAGGGTTCCAGTGCCAATTCACTGTCAGCCTGGCCATTTGCCTAGATAGCAATTTGGTTTCACATTACTTTTGTGCTGGTATGTATGGTGTTCATGTAGTAAATCTGGGGCAGCTTCAGAGCTAAATACTCTGATTATTTCAACTGGCACAGACACACTGTTTTAAACAGCTTTTTTAAAAAAAAAATGAAATGTAGGCTTGAGAGGGAAAAACTTATTTGAGTACTCATGTGATGAATGCTTATGAAGCTGCCCTTTTAGGGTAGAAATTTGAATAGGTAAATGTTCATTTATGTGAGAGCTTGGAAATGGTAATTAGGTTAGACTGAGTAACTCAAACTGGCCAGATAAGCACTTCTTTGAACTTGAGAAGTGAGGGAGCCCCAGAAATCACAAATCTAGCCATCTAGCAACAGTCACCCTGAGGCACTAAGCTCCTGGACAAGTTGAGATGGACTGCAGAGAGAGAGCTTATCTTATCATTATTGTGGCCATTAGGTGTTTTCTTATCCAGAGGCAGAAAAACTTTACCTTGTGCTGAACCTTTCTCTCTGGGCCAGGGTGACAATGGGAATAATGTTCTTTTCTGCCTCTGTCCCCTAATTCCATCTGTCTTTTGATCTCTGCTGTCTGACTGGACCTCATCTATAGGTTGTGACTTAGCCTAGCTTTGATGTAGGTTAGATCTTGAAACTGACCAATCGGATTTGACTCTGGAAAATTTATCTTCTCTTGCAAATCTTGCTTCTCAGCTGGGATTTGATTCTGAGCAGTAAATCCATCTGTTAATTCCAACTAGAGTAGATCCAGTGAAGCAATGAAACGTACATAAATGCTGACATACTAAATTCCTATAGATTCAGTGGATGTAGTCTAGTTGTAACAATTCGATTTAGGCTTGGATTTAGACCTTGCACCTACAGTATTCCATCAGCTGTTTTCATTCCAATCCTGTCCTAAAGATTCTACTTGAAAACTTATTGAGGATATTGCGAATCCCATGGATGGCTTTTGAGATAGCACATTTTGGCCTTTCAACCTAGTTTTCAGTTGCCTGCCACCTCTGAAAACTATTAGGACTAAATCCAAATGTTAATCCCAACTGGAGTTTGTCTAATAAGTCAATGGAATTTACATATTATATTGACTTAGTAGCTTTCATTGATTCAGCTCTAGTTGGGACTAATAATGGGATATAGCCATTTCCTTCATGCTTTTAAAAGTCTGAAACAATGCTCCTATTCATTTTGTGAAAATATGCTCATGGAATGGTCAGTTTGGTCCACTGTAGGCATTCATTGGCTGATGTAGCAAGTCATCATATCAAGTCATAAAGTGCAAGTATCATCAGCATCAATGGTATTTGGCAGTTGCGAATTCAAGTATTCTATCTTAACTGGTTTATGTTTCAGGATGCCATTTCTTTTAATGAGTTTGTAAATTAATGAATGTACAGAGGGAAACAAGTAACATTCGGTCAGAGCATTTTTATACTCCACAGCATATTTTCTTTTCAAACAGAATGGAGCAAAAGAAGGCCAGATGGCAAGGCATGAAAGAATCTAGATGTAGGAAATAATTTGGCACATTACAAACAATGAAATCAACATGGATTTGGGACCTTCATTAAAGATTTAGATGTGGCTATTTTGTCCCAGCAGAACAGAAGGAAAGAGTCTGAGGAAATTATAATGTTTAAAGGTAGTAGTAAACAGAATTAACATTTCTTTTGTCTGCATTTTTGAGGCGTTAAGCTTGTAATTCTTTACAGAATAGGAAAGGTGATTCTTGTTCAAATGGCATTTTACAAGATTTCTTTAGGCCATTGGGTACCTATTGGCATCAGAAATCTGCACTGAATCAATTTATTCACAAGATATTTGAAGGGAGTGGGAAACATCATATACATATAGTATATAACCTTTTGAAAGATTCATGGGACAAAGAAATATGAATCCCTAGAAAGGTGTTTCTAGATTTATGAAGGACTCTGAAAAATCTGTTATCTGATCCTACCCTTTAATTCGTAAAAGGAATTCATAACTCACTTAAAGGAAAAATTAAGACACTCTATTGTTTGTTTGTTTTTTAAAAAACCTCCCTGTTACTGAAAGTCACACTTGCCACCCTAGCAGTTCGAAAGGATGTAAAAGTGCAAATAGATAAACAGGTACCATTTTAGTGAGAAGGTAACAACCATTCTGTGCAGTCATCCTGGTCATATGACCACAGAGAAGATGTTAACACCGGCGCTTACCGAGGATTAAGCGCCAATAAAATGTGGGTTAAACATTGGCAAAGAGCTGGTAAAATGTCCCTGAAGTGTGAGGGTGTGAAAGCCGGCAGCACTTCTCAAATGTCAGTGAAGTGTCCCCTTGCCTCTACTGTCCTTGAATCGTTCATGGAACAGCCATTTCCTATGAATGGGAACCTTGCATTAATAGGAAATGGCTGCTCCATGAACAATTCGACGATGGTACAGGTGAGGGTACACTTCACTGACGTTTCATTAGTGCAACCGGCTTTCACACCCTCACACTTAAGGGATGTTTTACCAGCTCTTTGCCAACGCTTAACCCACGGTAAGTGCCGGTGTGAAAATCTTCAGAGTCATCTTTGACAGCGCTGACTCCCTCGGCTTAGTAACAGAGTTGAGCACCATCCCCTACTGTCGGACACAACTTGACAATCATGTCAAAGGGGAAACCTTTACCTTTAAAGTATTTATCAAAATAAAGCAGAGCTCAACCAGAAATTATAAATAGTATATCCTCCATTTCCCTGATGAAAGCTGAGATATGTCTGGCCAAGCAAAATCAGTGTGTGTTCAAAAGGGTGCGACCAGGCAAGCAGAGGGCAAAATGAGGACTACACAAAGTACTACATTTAGCAGAGGAGCCCTGAAATTGATATAGAGTTTAGGAAAGCTTGAAAAAAAAGAAAAAGCCCAAATCAATAAATATAATACTTTGTGTAGGTGCACAAGTGTGTACACAACACTTAACAATAAATTTAATGTTGTATAATACATTATCATAAAATCAAAACACATTTATCAGACCTACTCAAAGCTATAGCTTTCTCTTAGATCTAAAATTATATGAACTCTGTTTTTGCACCTACACTTCCTGCCCAATGCACATTGCAGATCAGCTCCTATCCCAGTCTTTCCACACTGTACCCTCTGAGCCTAACCTACTCCACAGAGTTGTTTGAATAAACATGGTGGTTGTGGATAAGGGTGGAGAAAAATAATGTATAATAATTTTAGCTCTAGGAGACAAATGAAAGATATAGCTGGGAAAAATAGGATTGTCATGAAGAAATGTAAGCATTCCAAGGGCCTTTTTAGAACACCTAGGATACAATCCTATATATTTATGCAGGAGTTAGTTCCACTGAATTCAATGGAGCTTATTTCTGAGTTTATATGTGTATGATTTCAGTGCTAATGTATATGGTACATTGCTCAACAAAAAGGGTGGTGGTGGAATCCTCTCTAAAAGTAAACAGTAAAATCTCTCCCAATCTTGGAGACATTACAGTTCTTTTCCTATGGGACTGTATGGCCCTGGAGCACACACACAGGATTAATAAACCAAGAGGAATGGGGGATGGAGAGCAGAAAACTTGTAAACCAGTGGAACTAAGCCTTACAATATAAAGCTTATGTGCATCACAACACCCCCCCCCCAAAAAAAAAACAGACCTCAAAGGAGCAGACAAAAAAGTTTTAAAATCAGGAATGCATCAGTCCAATATTGATCCTATTTTAGAAAATCAGAGTTGCAAAAGGAATCTAGAATTCATTGAAGGGGATGAAAATGTTGTCCCTTTGTGAAAGACGTGAAAAGAGAGCTGGCAGTTCTGAAGATTCAAAGGGGATCTTCTCAAGGAAGGCCTTCTTTAGGTTTCCACCTTTGCCTGCTTTGTACAAGTTGTATATATTCCTTACCCCAGTAAGTAATTCATGGTCACAAAAGCATAGTCTGTTCTGTTCGAAAATGGCTGCAAGTGCTTTGCTTTTATTCTTGCTCTAACTGGAAAGGGTAGTTCTGCTCCTCCTCTCCTTTCCAGAATGCTGGTTGCCTCCTGCTGAGTTAATTAAGTATGAAATACTTTGGGTTTTGAACCCAAAGTTCTCAAGAATCCAAGCAACTGAAGCACTTGTGAAGGGATGGAAAAATTGGACATTTTAAAAGCAGGTGCAGTTTTAATGTATTTTCAAGAGCTGATTAGTGATGATGGACCTCCAACCAGCTGGTGTTTTGTTGTAACAATGGAGGGTTGGGTGGTAGGGATTGATTTGGTTGGTATAGCTGAATTGTAGAAAGTTGACCAACACCAGTAAGGAGATAGATAGATAGATAGATAGATAGATAGATAGATAGAGATATTTATAGATTTGTACAATTGTTAACACAATATAAAACTATAGTCTACATTTAAATAAATCTGTCACTAAATGTATGAATCACACACTACTCAAGGAATAGATTGGCTTGAAATCCTTGGAAGCAGAAAAACCATGTGGACTTCAGCCCAATTTATTTCTTCAGTAGTGTGTGATTCATACGTTAAGTGACAGATTCATTAATATATAGACTATGATTGTATTGTTTTAGATTGTGTAACAATTTTACAAACACACATACACATTTTTGTATCCTAACTTTTTTTGGTCAAACTCTCTTGGTATAAATTAGATTAAACTTCCACTTTTTTCCCTTTGAATTCTAGAAAGAGCAATGTAAAAAAAAAAAAAAAAAAAAGACAGGAAGGCAGAGAACGTAGCATGATCTCCTTGGTTGATTCAGGATGGCAGCAGGGTATGGAACAGCAAAGCATAGAATCATAGAACTGTACAGTTGGAAGGGAGCCCAAGAATTTTCTTGTACAACCCACAGCTGATCCAGGAACCGATAGCCAAAATATTGTCGAGTTGAACCTTGAACAAAAAAACCTTGTGAGATAATTTAAAACAGGGTAGAATGGGACATCACATCTTTCAATGGTACCAAGTAAAGAACAAAACCACATGGTTTGCCCGAAACGGAACCACAGAGAATTGTAAGGAAAGCATTTTGAATGATTTCTGTAACTGTTGTACATGTTCATGGCCAAGGTTTGGCTACTATTTCCTGCTGTTAAGATTCTTTTAAAATATTGATACTCTGGATTAACTAAAGACCAATGTATGTGTGAAGGCCGTATGCATTTGCCTGAAATTTGTCTTGCTATATAGAACTCTGACAAAAGAAAATCAGTCCGATTTGTTCTCTGTTATTTGCATCTTTCATTCAGAAAGATAAGAAGATTTATAACTGCTGCTGTGATTGAGAATATTCATCTCATAGTTTCAGCTGGCATCTTTACAAATGGCATGCCCTTGTTACCAAGGGCAAACATTGTGAGTGCATCCTTAGATGTCAATATTCTTGGACAGAATAGAATTTGGACCATAAAACTAAGACTCGGTGCAAACTTCAGTTCTTCAGCATGCCCATTTTCATGTCCATCTGCTAGAATGGCATTTTGCCTAGTTATGAAGCCATGGGCCAGTTGCAATGGACATATTAAGTGCAGGTAGCATTCAAAGGAGACCTCTCAGATAGTAGACGGAAACATATACTGGATGAATTGTGCACTAATTTGAATCATCAGTTTTACGAAATCTAATCATGACAAACTGACTTCTGAAGTTGAAGCAGGAAGGAATGGTCTTTCTGTTTTGTGCTATTAATAAGACCATCATTTCTCTTTTTTATGTATGTGTCTGTGACAAAACTGGAATCATATCCCATGCTCTTTAAATATGTATCCATTTGTAATGAAATACTATAGTGGCCTCACACCCAATGAAAGTATTTTAAACAAAGAATAAAATGTACATTACTAAACAGTGGTCCCTGTGATTCCCTGTACTTCTGGGAATACAGTCACAGAGAATGGAGTAAACAATGGGCTAGATTGAGACTTAATTATACTTGGAACAGAACTATTGAAATCAAAGATCATGGAGCCAGCATGGTGCAGTGGTATGAGCATTGGACTAAAACTCATGAGACTGAGGTTTGAATTGCTGCTTAGCCATGGAAACCATTGGGTGATCCTGGGTGAATCACACACTCTCAGATTCAGAGGAAGCAAGAGGCAACCCCCCTCCAAACAAATCTTGCCAAGACAACCCCGTGGTATGGTCACCATAACTCAGAAACAATTTGAAGACACACAGCAACAAAAGAAATCATGGCTGGCCTAAATCCTATTGATTTCAACAGTCCGCTTTTAAAAAGGCTATTTTTGAACCCATAGGAACAAACAATGTTTACAAGTAAATAATGGTTTGAAAATATGGTTGCAGACATACATGAATAAATGTGACCCACAACAAAAGGTTGCTGTGCATTCTCTCCACTAAGAAGAATGTTCCAGTACAAGCTGGCCATTCACTCCAACTGACCATTCCAATCTTTCCCCCTCTCATTCAGTGCTTCCTTTCGCCCAGTGCTCATTGTATTTTTTGTGGTTGCTGACCATCTCAGTCTTTATGGGACTGATTTTTGAGAGAGGGAAAGGGGAGAAGGGACTTAGCTAAAATAAATAAATAAATCTGAAAACCTTGTATTTTCTTGCATATGCCAATAATCCCCCACCCCCATAGCCAGATTTAGGCTACATTCTTTTTGGCACTGACAAACTGATTTTGTTAAGAAGATTAATGGATGAAAACAGGTCCACTTGCGTTTTTTCAAAATGCATGTTTTATGCTCAGTTGCATTAATATGTCCACTTACCAAAAATGAAAACATGCAGAAAGATAGACAATGACTGCATGCGCACTGCAGAAATAATCCAGTTTGATACTACTTTAACTGCCATGTTTCAATAATATAGAATTCTGAGAAGCATTGTTTTGTGAGACATCTAGCCTTCTCTGTCAGAGAGCTCTGGTGCAACAATTCCTAGAATTCCATAGCATTGAGCCATGGCAGTTAAAAGTGGTGCTAAACTGGATTCTTTCTGCAGTGTGGATGCAGTCAATATGGTTGTGTTTATTCTGTGGAGGTATATCTCAGGAAGCTCTAAAACAGGTATGGACAAAACATGGCCCTGAAGAGCTTGTTGGACTATGGTTCCGATTAGCCACAGCCAGTAAAAGCAACTCCTATTGCCGATTCCTGGTCATCATAGATAATTTGTGCTACATTTCTTCCTTGGGAACTTGATTTTTCTCTACATGTCCCAAGGCAGATCTGGCTAGAATTACTAAGCAAGTTCTTGGCAGATTTAAGCAGTTGAGACAGGACTGGGGTTGGATCCAAAGCAAGTTTGGCCAAATTAAGAGGGCCTCAGGAGAGTTGCAAAGAGCCAAGTGGAAGTGGGAATGTGTCTGATTTGATCTTCAGGCATGATATTTTGCATTATCTCCTGTTACTCATACCATTATTATTTCTCATACCATTATTATTTTGTGTCTCTGTTTCATCTCTCTCTCTCTCTCTCTCTCTCTCTCTTTCTCTCTCTCTCTGTGTGTGTGTGTGTGTGTGTGTGTGTGTGTCAAAACCAACCATAACGATAGGCATTTCTCCTAAAGACACACACACACATGCATACATAAGAAAATGAGCAGAGAAACTGCACTATACCCACAAAGCTGTTTGAATGAAGGCAAATGTTTAAACTTTTCATTTTGACATTCAACTAAAAGGCCATTCCTGAGTGCCAGGTTTGGTGAGACATAAGAGATTTGACAAGTGAATAATCAGAGGCTTCATTTTAAGAGAAAGCTACCAACGTATGATTCTGTCAGTGTCTGAGAACTGATTATGTCAGAAGTGAATACATTTTTAAAAAGGGAAATTCTATCTCCCTGGCACAGCACCAGAATATTAACTCTTTCTGGCCCAATTTTTAAAAAATGTCATCTAATACAGTCAGCCCTCCGTATCCACCATGGAGTCAACCATCTATGACTTAATGACTCGGATTAAAAAAAAATTCCCCAAAACCACAAGGTTGGGAGTTTGATCTCCAGGTTGACTCAGCCCTCTATCCTTTCACAGGTCAATAAAATAAGGACCCAGCCTGTTGGAAGCAATTGGCTTACAGATGTAGACTGCTTAGAGAGTTCTATCACTTTGAAGTGGTATAGAAATGTAAATACTACATGCTAAAGCTAAAAACAAACCTTGATTTGAAGATTTTATATAAAGGACATCATTTCACTACATCATTATATATAATGGGGTGTGAGCATCCACAGATTTTGGGATCCATGAGGAATCCTGGAACCCAATCTTGGTGGATACCAGTGTAAATATTTTCCAATATCAGCCCTTGATATTCATGGATTTGATACTCATGGTTTTGATTATTCCCGAGGTCAAGGCCATGTGCACACGGACTTCTTCTCCTTTTCCCTTCCAGGCTTTTCCCCTTGGGGGGAAAAAGCCCAGGAGTGAGAAGCTGAGAAGCGTGCACGCATCAACTCCTCCAATTTCCCAGTCAGATAGCTGCCTTCCCCAGGCACTGATCCACCAATGAAAGGGGTGGGGATGGATCCATCCCTCCAAGCCTCTTTCCTGGGCAGAAAAGTGTCCCTCCCTTCCCCTTTACTGGGCAAATCAGTGCCTGGGGAAGACAGGCACCCATCTGCCTGGGAAAGATGCTTGGAGGGATGGATCCACCCCCTCCTTTTTCCTGGGCAGATTGATGCCTGGGGAAGGCAGGCACCCGTCCATCTGGGAAAAGGGTGCGGAGCCAGTTAAAGGGACTGGATAGAAGTGGTGGGGGAAGAGGAATGTGCATGCCTGGTCCCCTTGCCCCATCTATCCATCTCTTTAACTGGCTTCTGTGTGGTGGTGGGGAGTTATTCACAGTTTTTCCACATTTGCAAGGGTCTTGCACCCCTAACTTGCACCCCTGTGAGTGTGGAGGGCCAATTGTATACAGAAATCTGAGTACAGAGAAGCCTTGATTAAGAAAATACTCAATATTTGATTACGTATTTTGTGAATAGATTCTCCCCAGGTTTTCTGCCTTCTGTCAAATATGAGTCGGTATTCAGTATTCAGTATGTAGTCTTACTGGAAACCTACTTAAATGCCAGCCCACATTAGCAGCTAGCCACTAGATCAAGCAAAAGAGATCTATTCAGCTTCCAGTCAGGGTGCAAGGAGGACATTGCTTCCACTCCCTTTCACTAGTGAACAATCCTGTGACTTTGGGCCATATTTAGTTATGCAGGTGTGACTACGTAGCTGATTTAGGATTCTGGTGATTGTTACTATTTAACTTTGATAACATACTTTGATGATTTACTCCTCAGTTGACCCACTCCATTCAGAGTCAGGGGCTTTCCCAGCAGATAATGATCACCAAGTAGCAGACATAAATCCTCTTTTGCATTAGCCTCCCAGCCTGAGGCCGGCCATCAGCACAGAACAATGCACATGCAAATCACGTCTGCATTCCCAGGCTCACATAGTATATATATATATACCCACTTTTTCCAGGCAAAGCATTCTCTGAAGATGCCAGCCACAGATGCTGGCGAAACGTCAGAAAGAAACTTTCTGGAACATGGCTACATAGCCTGAAAAACCCACAAAAAAAACTATGGATGCCAGCCATGAAAGCCTTTGACTTTACAAACCTTGGTTTTGCCATTTTATATAAGGGACACCATTTTACTATGTCACTGTATTTAATGAGACTTGAACATCCACAGATGTTGGTATTTATGGGTTTCCTGGAACCAAACCCCAGCAGATACCTAGGGCCCACTGTAAAGTTGACATAAACTTAGCCTTCAGAAGGCTGATAAAAATCCCTGCCCTGAATTGCATCTATGTAAGTCTAACAAATTTTTCAGGAAACCCGAACAAAGGGAGAACAACGAGAAAGAAATGTTGAGGAGAGATTTATGATATGGAAGACAAAAGAAATTACTTTAGGTCAAATTGTGTTCTCACTTACTCAGGTGTAAATCTGCATTATCTTTATTGGCTTCACAATTATTGATCTGAGCAAGGCTGGGATTTATAGCAAAGAACATAGGATCCAAACTTGCTTCACAGTGTGTAACAAACTGCTCTCAAAATATGGCTGGTCAGCTTGAACAGAATTCTACAGTTCCAAATTAATTGTCTCTCCCTTTCCCATGCTGTGCAATTTTCCTGAAGCCCATTGTAATATTTTTACTCTTCCCACCGAGCCTTTCTACAGCAAGCTTCAAAAATGGTGATGAACTAGCAGAACAGTGACCTTTTCTAATGAGAAATATTACAAGACTGCTTGTCTGACAGTATTTTAACTATTTCTGTGGCTGGAAACTTAACTAGTGAGAACGAAGGGGATTTTTAATGTTTCATTCCAAAGGTAAATGGCAGAAGTCTTCAGGCTATTCTGATTTCGTTTACACATTCTGCCGAATAAAATCAGACCAGCGAATATTTACATACAGCATCTTTTGGGAACCACATGTAAGAGATACAAAGTGAAAACTATAAATGCAGAATGACAGTAGACAAAGACCTTTGGAAGCCAAAGGTGAACTGGAGCAAATGTTAATAGGATGGTGACTTTTTTTGATTTGTTGTTGTTGTGTGCCTTCAAGTTGTTTCTGACTTAGGGTGACTCTAAGGCAACCTTATCACTGGATTTTCTTGGAAAGATTTGTTCAGAGGAGGTTTGCCATTGCCTTCCTCTAAGGCTGAGACAGGGACGTAGCCAGGATTTTGGGAAGGGGGGGGGTCCAGACTAAGTGCCACCATTATAATGGGGCTTGGGTGCGGTGGCGCAGCAGCACACACCATTCATTTTATCTAATGGAAGGGGGGGCGGACCCCAAGACCCCCCTCCCTTGGCTACATCCCTGGCTGAGAGCATGTGACTTGCCCAAAGTCACCCAGTGGGTTTCATGGCTGAGCTGGGAATCAAAACCTCATCTCCAGAGTCATAGTTCAACACTCAAACCTCTATGCCATGCTGGTCCCTGTATATCCTCAGATCAACCCCCCAACTATGAGGAACTGTGAGTTGTAGTCTAGAAAAGGAATCTCTTCTAGGCCTGATTGTGACATTGGCTGGCAGTTGTTGGGTTCACTCAGCCCCAGGCCTGAAAAACAGCAGGAGCTGAAGCAATAGAAAAGGACTACTCCCTGGATTTGTTCCTCCTTATCTTGTTCCTCAAGAATGTGTGAAGGCTAAAATGGTGCAGGGGCAGGGCCTGCTGGTGAGTCCTTCAGACATCCTTGTATGCACAGTGGGGGCTAGTGGCTTCCTTATCAGTGGGACAGTGAGTGGATCCACTCTGGATTTTAGTCCAAACTTTAATGCAGATAACCAAGGCGCGTTACAGACTGCCCCTTTGGGGCGGCCTGTACCCGCCCCTTTCCCCGCCGGATCGGGGCCTCAGCGGCCAGAGCGGCAGTCGCTGAAGCCCCGATCCGCCGCTTTCCGGGCTGCGGGGAAGCGGCAAAAGGCCCCTTCCCCGCAGTTTGGAAAGGGGTGTCCTTGGGGCTTCAAGCCCCAAGGACACCCCGCGGCAGCGGGGAGAAGGAGAAAGGGGTCGTTTGGCCCCTTTCTCCTTTGGTCCACTGGGCGCAGCCGTCTAAAGGCTGCACCCAGCGGACCAAACCAGGAAGGAGCTCCAAAACGGAGCTCCTTCCGGGGTTGCGGAAAGGGCGCCCTAGGCGCCCTGCCGCGCCCCCAATATGTCACAACCGCGCCACCTCGTTTGGAGGCGGTGTGGTCGTCACGTATCAATGGCAGCGGCCATGTGGAACGGCCACCACCATTTTGTGCGCTCAGAGCGTGCGCTAGGGTTAGGGCGGTGTGGAAGCACCACCCCCTCTTAACCCTAGTATGCGCGTACTTTTTAGCCTGTCTGTAACGGGCCCAAGATGTGGAACCCTAACACCAAATTGGTTCAGCACCTCAAATGGTTTCTTAAAAAGTCAGAGTAAAACCTGAAGGAGATCAACCACCCCAATGACATGGAAACCATTAACCTGCTACAGTCCATTTGTCGACTCATCCTTATATTTCAATGTGCTTAGCATGAAGTTCTGAACTACACTGAGAAACCATCTCCATACCCTGGAAACAGTTTCTAAGTGTATATTCAACTGAATGAACTTATGACCTTTTATGTCAGTCATGGGAAACGCATGTTTTTCTGGATGTTGATGAACTAATTCTCCCACCATAGCTCAGTGCTAACCAGACTGTCTAGGGCTAATGGGAACTGCAGTATCAGGTCTAGGGTTGCCAAATCTGGCTAATTCCTGGCCTTAAGATTTCAAAGTCAAAACCAAAAAGCTTTTGAACACTGCAGAAATAAAGCAGTGTGATGCCATTTTAACTGTCATGGCTCCATTCTGTGGGATCCTGGGATTTGTAGTTTTGGTGAAGTCTGGTCCGTCTGGTCTGTCAGAGTGGTTTGGTTTGTCAGCTAACTATGAATTCCAGGATTGTGTATGATAGAGTCATGAGACTTAGGTGACATAACTGGGATGGGGCCTCATGCTGTCATTAAGCATATTCATTCATTTAATTCATATAAAATGCAAACAAACAATAAAGTTTAAGAAGTGACAGAAAGGAGGGAGGGAAAGAGATTTCTGGAGAGTCTGTAGCTGCTTCTCAAAGGCAAATTGCAGCAGTTGTAGTTCTTGTCAAGACAATGCTGTAACCATTTGGTAGGTGATTAATGGATGAGGTCTTATCTGAAAAAGAATAAAGGACCACCAAGTATTTCAAGATGCATTGTTTCTATGTATCCATGTGTGGGTGTATGTTTTTTCTTTTTTAGTTTATAAGTCATTTTCTCTGACAGTGCAGTTCCACCCACAGTCCACTAATTTAAAACACACACATGGCTGGAATCCTGTATTGGGAGATGTCCATGTGACACACACCTATGAATCCATAGCTATGTCTCCAGATACTACCTCCCCAAGAACCCAACCTTTTAAATGATGCAGCCCCCACCAAAATAAACATTTCTGTGTCACTGGAGCATGGCGAGCTCACTGGAGATGTCTCCAGCTATTTTCCTATAGGTGGACATACTGTAAGAAGCATCCACTGGGATCTCCAGAGGGTCTTGGGATGTTCCTCTAGATGTCATCCTTAGAGCCTGTTTAACTACAGGAAAACAGCTGGACACATTTCTGCCTATCCCCCTGTCCTCCAATGAACCAGCTGTGTTGGGGGTTGTCACTAAAAAGGTGGGTTTTGGAGAGGAGATTTATTGTATATTTGTAAAGAATCCCAACCTCAAAAATAGTCATCTGTGACAGTGTAAATCCAATGGACTCCATTGTAATTGAGCAACAGGATTCCGGCCATCTTCCTGCTGTCCTAGAAGTTTGAATAAATTATTTTAGTTGATGATCTCTGTCTATGCTGCTTGAACATTGAAAAGTTTTTTATTTTCAAAACAGGAGAGATTGCTATTCTTAGGTACTCTTATTTCAGAAACTTCTGAAATTTCAGATATAATTTCTACGAAGACTTCACCAATGATAATAATGTTGATGAAGTACATCTAATACTGCCCACAAATACCTTTTGACTATGGACACTCCCCTCCATAACAATACTTAGGAAAAAAATAAGTTTTATGCATTTTTGTACTTAGGTTCAGTTTCTTTTTAAAAGGAGGTCATATGAGTCTTCTAGCATTTTGTAATGTTTTGTTTATTTTATTTACAAATATGCAGATTGAGTATAGATGGAGGTTCACTGTAGGAAAGGAAGACAAAAGGGTTGTGACATACTACAAAGATGAATAGCAACTGGTTCATTCATCATTTATGTACTGTATGAGTATGTACAGGCTTTTACTTGTACCTAGAGTCCACCACCTATACACTAGTATTTCATAGTGAAAATTATAATGAATACTAGGGTATTGTGAAGAAGCAAAAGATATACAAACACCTCACCTCAAAGAATGGCTGGATATTAATCCATCATATTAAAAACTGGTATGAACATCATCCAATTGAACTATGTGCAGCACCCACCTCAGCAGAAACTCACACAAAAATAACAGCAGCAACATATGTAATTGCAAAATTATATTAAAAGTATATCATAGAATCATAGATGTGGAAGTGACCGCAAGGGCCATCCAGTCCAAACCCCTGCCATGCAGGAAATTTAAATCAAAGCATCCCCGACAGATGGCCATCCAGCCTCTGCTTATGTTATCATATTGAAGTGACATGAAGCGTGATACCTTAGAAACATGATATCTGTTTACATGGATAACTTGCTCCCATTTAAGAAATATATACTGTACATTGTTACAAACATGAAATGTTACCTATATTATTATTATAGAAATAAATTTTGTATTTAGTTTTTGTACTGTCAAGTTCAAAAAAAATTATTACAAGCTCACAAATATAAGAATCTTAGATAGCACATAATTCTGTATATTTTTCTGTTTTGTTGTTTTGTCAGTTCATGTGATTCTCAACATTCTCCACAATTAACTTTTGCTTTTTAATCTCACATAAGATGAAGCTCCGTATCTCTTGGGAAATGCAAAGACCAGTAGAAAGGTGAAATGCCACATCTCTTGACCAACTGAAAGCTGAAGCACAGTGTCTCCCATTTCACCAGTCAAATACACATTCTTACTAGGAAATTGCCTTGCAACAACCACAAAGATCCACATAATAGCCAAAAGACAGCCAAATCAGGATAATCATCTGTTTTGTTCCTTCATTAGATTTTTTTAACTAAAAAAATTATGCATACAATTTATGGCATATACAGATTAATAAACTTTGCAATTATTGTGACTTACTACTTAATTCTTAACTTCCAATCTTTTCTTCTGTCAGCCTCCATTTTCAGGTTCATATGGAATCCTAACATTAATTTGCTTATATATTCTCACAACTGTTCTTTATAGTTCAGCAGAGTGGCAGGCTCATCCAGGCATGATGCTCCCTCACTTCCCAAACTGGAGGGGATCTGAACACAGCTGATTTATATTTCATCTTATTGCTAAACTTTGAGTACTCATGGATTTCAACTTGATGATCATTACAGTTAGGGCAAGACAACCTCCCCGCCACACACTCCTTGGTTCTTTTTACAGTATACACAGTATATAGTGTTATGATTCCACTTCAACTGCCATGGTTCCATCCTTATGGAATTCTGGGGTTTTAGGAAGGGCATTTGTCATAGATTTCTCAGCCAGAGAACTCTAGTTCCCAAACAACTATCAACTCCCCTATAAAACAATATAATTGTGTAATGTGAAAGGCAAGGGAGGCATTTTCAGCAGTGGGGAATAATGTGATTTAACATGGATTAACAAAATATTATTTTTGGATCCATGAACTAACTCTACAGAGGTATAGGTCCAAGCAATATTACTGCTTGCTTGGAATTTCTTTTTAGAGTGAAAACGTATTCTGCTCTGGTAAAGCTGCTGAGGAATTGGATATCTTTAAGCAATCAGTCTACAGTACCAATCTAAGTTGACATGAGATAGATTAGAAGACTGGGAAAAAAGTGTTGACCTTTTGCTAGGTAAAGCACCAGTACAGTATTGTCTGTTGTACTCTTGTTTTGTGATACATTTAAAAAAAAAAATGCTTTCGGAAATGCCAGAAGGTCCATCATTGTTGCCTAGATATTTTTTGGGGAGGTCAATAAAACTGTTAAGAAAAGGCTCTGTAAAATTAACTTGCCTCTCAATGCATTGAGTTGAATCTCAGAAGAGTACTTTCTGTTGCTCTCACTGCCCTCTTTTTTGTAATTTCTTCTTATCACCATTTTTCATTTGACCCAACTCCCTGTTAGTACTTCCTGCAGATTCTTGTAAAATGAAACTTGGCCCCTTTCCACAGCTACCTGTTTCCCTAGAAGCTGGTAATCATTTTCTCCTTGTTGCTGTTTCTGCACTCTGGATTAGCAATTCCTTGTTTTGATCAGACAGTGGAGGAGTAGGTGGTGGTACCCTCTTTTGATAATTGTAGAGATTATTAATATTCAGAAAATAATTCAGAATAATTTTTCTTTTATGTTATTTTCCACTTGAGCTCTTCATCCACCTATTATTAATGTTGCTATGGATGTGACATAATCAAGTCAGCAGGGAGACTGATTTGATGTAAGCCCTTGATCCCTAGAGAATATCTGGAGATATTGGAGCTCCAATTGATCATACATAAAAGAGAAACTAGACTGTACCTTTACTTATCCAGATCAGATAAAGTAAGAAAAGAGTCCAGATAGTCAGTTTAGTTTGTTTGTCTACTAGAACTCCCCTCATCATGCTTGCCAAGCTGATGGGTTTTCAACCACTGTGCACTAACCATCCCTGTTCTATTCCTTGATCTTCTGTTATATGCATCTTCTAGCAGGGGCAGGAATTACTTGGGACTTCTTTTATTATTAACCTCAGTGATGGGAAAGTAAAATAGCACTTCTTGAAAATATAGATGGATATAACCCAAAGGAAAATGAAAGAAGACAGACACTTGATATCAGGACAGAGATTCAGAAAGGAAGACAAACTATTAGTAATCATCCTGTTTTTACTTAGTGCTCTTACAGTGTTTCACGATGGCCCTATCCAATGTAGTAAGCTTTTGCTCAGATAGTAGAAGAGCATGTGGTGATCATCATGGCAAATTTTCCTGGATACCTTTGTGGTATATGGCTATTTCACAGCCTACAACAGGTATGATGGAATTATTTTGTACACAGAACAGTCAACACTACAGGCAGGTTCACTCATTAAAAGATTCACTCAAGTATGACAATTCAGAAGATAATTAAATGAACTCATATATTTTCCCATTAATAGGTTTCTATGCTCTCATGTCTCAGTCTAGCTGTGAGAGAGGTGGGGGGAGTGAGTGTAAATGGGGGAATTGTGTTTTAGTTGCTTCTCCATTCTTGGCGTTTTGGGAAGAAGGGAACTTGCTGTAAGCTGCTCCTTTGTCTAACCTTTTGGGACCCTCTATAAAACTCTTCCGTGCAGCCATTCCTTTGAAATGAGGAAGTGCACACACATTCTTGGGAGAAATGATGGCTTTTAAGGCACTCATTCATGGTTTTGGCAGTCTACCTTGACAGTAAAAGAGATGGGCTTTTTATGCTACTTGCTTGTCTATTGAACACAAATAAATCTTCCTTTATAATAGCAATGGCTTTGTTTCATTATGACCCCTCTTGGTTTTATTTTTCTGATGTGGTAGCCCACAATCAAGCCTCAGATCAATACAACTTGCTTTCTAATATGGTTCATATCAATTGAGCACATAACATTTCTGAAATGGCATATTATAATCCAATACTACGCTTTCTAAATGACGGATAAATGTCCACCCAGTCACATGGGATATATATCCTATGCAAATTGTGGTAAGGTTGGTAATATATAAATGTCATGAGGGCAAGGCCAGTGACATAGCAATGTGGCTGTATGAGCATTTCCCCTGCAATACACATTGCTGTGTCATCACTGGACAATGGAGCCCTGGTTGCGCAGTGGTTAAATGCCTGTACTGCAGCCATTCACTTGAAACCACAAGGTTGCGAGTTCAAGACCAGCAAAAGGGCCCAAGCTCGACTCAGGCTTGCATCCTTCCGAGGTCACTAAAATGAGTACCCAGACTGTTGGGGGCAAATTAGCTTACTTGCTAATTTGCTTACTTGCTGTTCACTGCTATGATCTTTGGAATAGCGGCATATAAATAAAACAAATTATTATTATTATTATGTATCCCATATGGCTGGATGAACATTTATAGGCCAGAAGCATCTAGGGGGACTTAGGCCTGGTACAGACCAGTAGGGAGCAGTGTGTCCATGCTGATTCTAGAGTTCCAGAGCACGCAACAACCGCACACTCCGGAACACTAGTCCATACGGACTCTGTCATCATGGTGGCCTCCTGTCCACACAGCGGCCGCCATGATGATGTCGCAGTTGCGCAGCATCCGGATGTCACTTCCAGGGCTGTGCCCTTTCACCTTTACGGCGCCACAAAAAGAAGCCTCTTAGAGCGGCTTCTTTTTGGCAGCACATCATGCCACGCGGTGCGGCTGCTGTGGCACTGACAAGGGGCAAAGACGGGTGGCATGGAGCCACCCGTCTGTAGCATGCCTTATTCTCCTACTGAATGTTGTTCCATCCTGACACTTCTTGTTGTTTGTTAATGTTAACTGCCTTTGAGTTGACCTTCATTCTTGGTGACTTTGTGAATGAGATATCTCCATGAGCCCCTATTCTCTACCATTCTGCTCAGATCCTCCACATTCAGACCTGTGACCTCCTCAATTGAGTCTAGCCATCTGGCATGTGGTCTTCCTCTCTTTCTACTATCTTCCAACTTTCCTAGCATTGTTGTCTTTTCTAATGAGTCATGTCTTCTCATGATGTGGACAAGTACAACAGTCTCTTTTTCATCATCTTGTTGCAGGGAGAGTTCAGGCTTAACGTGTTCTAGGACCCATTTGTTTGTCTTTTTGGCCATTCATAGTATCCTCAGCACTCTTGTCTAGCACCACATCTCAAATGAATTGATTTCCTTTCTGTCTACTTTCTTCACTACTAACAGTCACATCTATACATGGTGATGGGGACTACCATGGATTGGATAAATATGACTTTAGTGTTCAGTTGTAAATCTTTACACTTTTCTAAGTCTTCCAGAACTTCCCTTCCCATTCCTAATATTCTTCTGATTTCCTGATTGCAGTCTCCATTCTAATCAATGTTTAAAATAAAATATGGGAAATCTCAAAATTGTGGTCAAAATCCTGCATGAGATGCATATCTATGGTATTGTAGTTTATAGGGACTATGTTCAGTTCAAATAAATGCCTTGCCTTCCCAAAATACTGATATTTAAAGCTGGAATTTAAGGATAGAGATGTTTTTATGTAGCGATGAATCTATTCAGGATATGTTTGTGTTGGGAGGAGCACTTGTGAGATTGTAAATCCATATTTATGAATAACAAAAAGGTTCATGCATAGGGGGCAAAAAGCTGTATTCTCCAAACAGTTCTTAATATGCTCATTATTGTTTTGAACATTTCACTGGACACTGGAGATTATTGCACTGCTTTTCTCCCGATCTGGGCAGGGGCTAAGACTGAGCTGGGAGCATGTGTTATCGCACAGCTCTGTGCCCAGATCAGAGGCATCCTGTACCATTCAGGACTGTTCCCATTACTTTGCTGAGAACAGAAAAGTCCTGTTTTTAGCCAAGTACAGGAGGAGTCCCAATCTGGTACAGGATGCCTCTTTCTGGGCACAGAGCTATGTGATAAGACATGGTCTCAGCCTGTGCCCAGAGCAGGAAAAAGCAGCCAGTGTGATACTTTCCTTTGTTATACTGAAAAAGATTTGTGAGACCACAAGGGTACTATTATTATTTGCAAAAAATAAGCATTATGTGTAGGATTAAGTTAGTCTTTTTCCCCTCCTTTTCCTGCTTCTGCAATGCTTTCAGCTATTCTTCAGCCATCTTGAGTGGGATTTGCGTAGGCACATAATTTTCATGAATGCTAAAAATTGTTACACTGGTGTGTGTGAAGCACATAGAAGCAAATCCTATTCACATTAAAAAGATGACTGGTGGTTGAAAAACAGTCTTTGGCACATATCAGTAGTATGCCTTTTGTCATTAGAATGAATTAATTGAAAGACTGGGAGGTAGTAGGGACATACTTTACAATTTTAATCTCTGTCAGGTGAGATTCATGAGGAAGCATAGCTACTAAAGAGCAGGGAAGGGGTGAGGAATGCAACCAAAAGAATCTAGTACAACTGCTGCAACAGTATATCCCGGGATCCTGTTGATATATATTGGCATAATAGCTGCTTGATCCTGTATGTATTTTAACATTGTGCAAAGAGATCTCCTGTACTTCCTTGTGTGACTGCATGCATCAGAGGAAGTAAGGCCTAGTCTATGAAATCTTATGATGCAATTTCATTTGTACAGCTAGTTTCAAAGGTGCTACAAAATCATTTTGTCTACCGATATTCCAGATCTGCCTCCTGGGGAGACCACTTCACTCTGCCTGAATGCAGGACCATCCTTGACTGTTGGCTACCATGGTAATTATCTATTGCATCAAAAATTAATCAAGATCAATGGAGAGGGAGTTTAAGGACTGTTGTTAAAGCTGAAGATTGGGGGAATGTATGGTTCATGGTGAACAGAACTTGGTTGGTGGTAAATTATACAGAGAAAAACAATAAAAACAGTTCCCATGCTTTTAGCAAAGAAGAGAAAAGGAAGAAAATTCCCGTTCTGGCAGAAACATTGATGAAGCACACAGAATAAGAAATACATTTTCAGTAAATGATACATGACCAAAAAAAAAAAAGGTCACAGAAAGAAATCTGGATGCTACAAGAAGCCTTATTAGTGGTTTGTGCTTTGGAAACGCAGACATTTTGTCTGTGAGAAGGAGCGTCTTTTAAAGTTTCTCTGAAAATTGTGGAGCTGGCAAGTCATGAAATGATTGATAGACTGACCTTTTAATTACAGGGTATGTATTACTAGTTGGTTCTCCAATATAGGGACAGATTTTTTTCCCTTTTGCTGTTACTCATTTCCTGGCCAAGAAATGGCCAGAAAGAAGAACATAGTGCTGAGAATATTGTGCATTTTTTGCTCAGTATCTGCACAGCCTGTGTTTTTCAAGAAATTATTCTGTGCAGAAATACACAAGTTCTTTGTGTGATAATTCACCTTTTTACACAACCCTCCACATATTTCCTTTTGTACAATAAAAGCTTCTGTTTGTTAGTTTATTATTTGGTTTTTGAAATGATCTTATTTGAAATGGTGAAGAATTCTACTGTAGAAACCGAAGCTTATTTTGATACACACACACACCTAGGTATATTACTGTTACTCAGTTACTTAACTGAGAACAATTAAGTGGGATCTTTTTGTGTTAAACTTTCTGGAAGCTGCAATGCTGTCAGACTTCTGGTAGGCACTATTGAGAAGCCTGAGACAAAATGTATGTTAAAATTGTAGCAGGCCTTCCCACA
Source organism: Sceloporus undulatus (assembly GCF_019175285.1). Lineage (NCBI taxonomy): Eukaryota > Metazoa > Chordata > Lepidosauria > Squamata > Phrynosomatidae > Sceloporus > Sceloporus undulatus. The sequence goes on along the minus strand of NC_056527.1, from coordinate 34,534,560 downwards.
GTAAAATAATTCTAAAAGATTTCTAATAAATACGACTTGCTAAATAATGGGAGGATATTTGCAATCACAGTATCTGTATTCTTTCAAGGCAAAACAACAGAAGGGACTATGACATAATTCATCACTTGAGTCCTACTTTGGCAGATGAAATTTATCTATGGCTAGGATAAACATTTTTGCTCTGTGAAGAATGCAAAATATAGAAGTCATAGAGAAACTGGGGTGAGTGGGGGAGCATGGAGTTACCCATTTGTGAGAAATACTATGTGCATTATTTTATAAATGATATAGACTATATATCATCCTCGTTGTGCCACAACAGCATGATAACCAAGGATAAATTATAGTCTCTTGAACACATTCCCTTGGAATTCATTATGTCTTTAGCAACTTCTTGACCTCAGTAAGAAAACAAGGGACCAGAGTTGCCAGATCAAAAATTGGAGAGTGGCTCATTCACCTTTAATGGTCGATTAGAAGAAGGAATTTCAGCAGGTCTCATGCATTAATGTAGCAAGTAGCATTATATGAAAGTCTACACCGCCATTAAAGGTACAGAAGCCCTCTCCAGTTTTCAATCTGGTAAGCTTATGAGGGTCTCTTTGCTTTCATGCTATAGTTGAACTATGATCCCACTTTAACTGCCATGGCAACATCCTATGGTATCTTGGGATTTGCAGTTTTTTGGGGGGCTATTTAGAATTCTCAGCTAGAGTGCTCTTGTGCCTCATCCAGCTTCAAATCCCAGAGCTCCACAGGATGTTGCAATGACAGTGCTATTTAGTGCTATCTGGTAGTGTGAAAGAGCCCCAGTTCTTCACAAAACATGAGCCAAAATACCCTTTAGGTATTAAAGCCATGTCAGAGGACTACTGGTGTCTCTGTCTGGTGAAAGATCATTTGTTTCTAGGAATCTGACTCATTCCCTTTGTATAATGGTGTGCTATAATCTGTATCTAAAAACTGGAAATGTTATGTATGTATGTACGTATGTATGTTTATAATTTCTCCTTCCCTTCCTTTGAAGAGAGGAAGGGTTTGGCCCTCAGTCATGACTTACCTTTCTCCCCATGAGTGAAATGGAGACCTGGCAGGCAAATGTAGGTTCTTGCATGGTGCCCCAGCAGTATCCCTTCCCATTACTGGAGCTGTTTTTTCTCACTCTTCCATTCTGTTTCTATTTCCCTAGCAATTTGTATTTTTTTGAAATGGAGTTGGCAAAATCCACTTAAAAGATAATATTCCAACACCACCTATTTATCCAATGAAACAGTTTTGTGATAGTTTGAAAAACAACTTCAAAGTTCTAGAAACAGGGAGCAAAACATCTTTTAAAGCAACTTTAGTTTTCAAAATAAAATAAAATAACACATATCAGTTGATTCTGAGAGTGTTTTATACTCTGGAAGAACTGTGTTCAAATCTCCACTTGGACATTTGACCGCTAGGTGAGACTGGGCAAGTCATATTTTCTTAGCTTCATTTAAATTCTTGGAATGATACTAGTTCCTAGAGAATAGAATCAGAATCATCTGCTGCCACTACATCTGCTGGGAATTCTGCAGACCTCCATATGTTGTTGGACTGCATATCCCAATATTCCCCCAACATTGGCTATGCTGACTAGGGGTCCTGAGAATTGCTGTCCTCCAACATCTGGAAGTCCTTACTCTAAGAAATAAGAGTATAACCAAAAGAAAATGAGAAATTTCTATGATTGTTTCCCAGTTCATTAAAACTTCTGACCAATGAGTTAACTTTTATAGTCCCACTCTCTCAGTATGCTACTTCCTTAAAGAAATTCTGTGTTTTAGCTAATAGCTCCTTGTACTCCACAGGCTTAATTAGCATCTGCTTCAGCTCCTGATGAGAAAAGGAAAGTGCTTGGATGTGATACTGTGGGAAGGAAACCTATGAACATTTTAATACGACTATGGAAAAGGAGCCCCAAATAATCTTTAGATTTCAATAGATGGAAAGACTCAGATATTATATAGGTTGGCAAAGTAATGTTTGTCTTTGAAAAACTTTCTCATAACAAACAAATTGATTCTAGGGTAATGTAGTGAGAATTTATCTGCTGTAATTTCATTTATCCATTGATAGCAGCAGATTTCGAAACAAGATTTGTTTGACTATGGACTACATGGTTCTCTGGTAGCATGCCACAGGTGGAACTGAAAAGAAACACACAGAGATACCATGTGGGATGATAGTACTGTTGTGGTCATCTGCTGTGCAAAATTTTGATGTACAAAACCTGAGGAGATGTGTGTGTGTTTGTGTGGTCTTTACTAACAGACTGAAGAGGCACCATATTGAGAAGTCCTTCGAAAAATCTGTCCATAATTATGCCTATGAAGAGCCCTTGAATGTGGAGACTATAGTCAGAAAGCCCAGTTCTAGTTTCTGAGACTTTCACTCTAAAAAGCATCATTCAGGAGGGATGTGAAGGATGTTTAGCTGAGATCATAGAGAGAGAGCTGCTAAGTAGATCATGTTGGGTTTAAATGACAAACTGATATAATAATGCAGTTTCCAGACACTACTGTGGCTTTGGAAACAAGCTTCCAGGTAGTATTGTCTTGTGAGCATATCACAGAAAAGTAATTTTGGGCTTTGGCTCCCACAACCCCTCAGGCAGCATGTCCAGTAGGGGATTCTGGGATCCTTAGTCTTAGAAAAGGTAACTTTCCAAACTTTGGAAAGTTATCAAAGATTATAGTCATAGAGCCCTCTGTGTTGTTTGAACATTGCAAGACAGGTCAGCTCCTTATTTGATAAGTGGACATGATAGGCCTAGTGGGCTTTTCCAGTTCTATGATTCTTTGATTCTAAGTGATTCCATTGTTTCTTGATGACATTACAGGTTCATGTTTTCTCCTTGTGTTATGACCTGCCCAAGGCATACATTTTTTTAGTTTTGTGAGTCATGGTGGGAATCTTTTGAAAATCAACAAAGGGGTGAACTCTCTGTACAAGATCCTTGAATAGGGGTTCATAATCATGAAACCAAAACTTTATGATATGAGGGAAATTAATTCATATAGGTACCTGCACCACACCTTCCCTGAAGTACCTGTTCAATTTAATATAGGTTTCTCTTTCAGTACCATAGGTTTTCTATTTCACTCTCCCAGAAATAAATTTCCTCCCCTTGAGAAACCTTCTGCTCTTTGGCTATGATTAGCACAGAGATACTTCATGTTATTGTTTGAGATACTGATAAAAGGGGCAGGATAAATTAAAACATGATACTCAAATTCTTCCTGATGTCATCAAGGTAATTGCTTATTCTCCTGCTCATAGAATGCAGTCTTCTCTTCTTTAATGAAGGAGTACATCTTCAATGTAGACTATTATTGAGTATTGAAACTTAAGGCCCATTCAAACTAGACAACTATACAGCTATATTCCATTTTAACTATCCAGGGCAACTTCCCATGGAATCCTGGGTTTGGCAGTTTTGGGAGGGCCATTTATATTTCTTAGCAAGAGACCTCTTGTGCCTCATCAAACTACAAACCCCGGGATTCCACAGCTACCCAGTTAATTCTCTTGTGTGACTGGTCCAAAATATCACACCAAGTACTTCCTGTGACAACTTCTTATAAGCAATAACAGCTTGTACATGAAGCTAAGACTATATCTTCCCTAATTCTCAAATGTCTCAATTCATACTCTCTATGGAGTTATTCTCCTCTGGATGATTCATGTTCAGATTGCTTTCCTTTCGCTGAGTCTTCTTATCCACAGAAGAAACCCCTAAAGTTTCAGAGACTTTTATTTCTAGGGATTGCCTATAAACTACTATTAAATCTTTCAAACAGCATCTGGTAATCTCCTAGATGTCAGTCCTACATTATTTAAAAGTCTCCACCACTCCCACATCATTATTACTCTGCAGAATTTCCACTTACAAAAATGTTTTGCTCAACTTCAGCATTACCTGGTGAAAATTCATTCTCTCTCTCTTTCTCTTTTCTCCTTTCATTTGTAAAAGTCTGTTTTCTATCAGCAATAGTTCAGGCCTTGTTGATGCATATTTTATTTTTATCTTTCAATATAGGTTTAGTGCTTGGTTTACAGTAAATTCAATAGGAGGTGTATTGATCATTCTCTCACTGAAACACCATGGATGTTTCATTTTAACAAGGCAAGGAGTGTTGACAAGCACATTTGTATGTGCCGTCTGTCACAAATTCATTGGATGCGAAAAGCTATCAATTTCCTGTGTGTTACTCTATCCTTTGAACTGTTTCATATGGTCTTTTCAAGTATACATTTAATAAACTTCATCACTTTCCATTTCCCCTTAGTAACTGACCACTCCTTGCCACACTTTGCTCAACTGATTTTTTTTTAAGAGGACTTAATACTGAAAATCCTTGAGTAATTCTGACAAAAGAAGCCATTAGATAACTTTTTAAAAGACAGGGAACTATTAATATATTTTATGAAGAAGAAAGGAGGGAAGACTAAATTTGTGATTTTTGAATGCTGACTATGGAATCTTTTTCTTTGACTTGCTTATTAGGCAGAAGAAGTGCATATATTTAAACATTAATATTTCAGAACAGTATAGAAGTTTGATATTTAGGGCTTTGATTTAGGAATGTGGGAAGTCAAGTATATAATTGGCTGGGTTTTATTGTAGGGGGAGATTACAGGTTGTGTTGGTTTGTGTGTGATGTTATATGTAATGTAATATGTAATTTAATTTGTAACGTGCATGTAATAATATAATAAAGATATCTTCGGGACAGGAGAGCAATGTTTAATATTTCTGTATTGAAACATGGATCCTTTTACTAGAGCAAGAGCCATTTGGAGGAAATTTTCTCTTTACAGACAAGTCTTGTCTGGGTTGCTATCCTTTCTGGTGTCAAGCACTTGGAACTGTTTCTCACTTTCTTTAAGCAATAATATATTGTAGATATTTTTGTGCATCTTTAGCCAGTAGCCACTAATAGGCAACATGAGCATGGTGGGCTAAAGACATTATAAATTATGTTTCGGTATATTAATAGTAGGCTTTACATGGGAATCCCTGGATGAATAAAGGATCCTCCTAAAGGAAAATAGATTTAGTAAGGTCTTTCCCCCATCCTAGACTTGAGCTTCAAATCTTTTATACAGTTCAGTGGAACATTTAATCATACACAATGCTGTGAAATGTCAGAGGTAGTAATGGATCTCTCAACCAGAGTTCTCTGACAGAGAAGGATAAATATCTCCAAAAACAAAACAAAACAACCCCCCCCCCCAAAAAACCCCCAACAACTATAGGTCCCAGAATTCCCTAGCATTGAGCCAGGGCAGTTAAAGGGGTCTCAAATGGGATTATTTATGCAGTGTGTTTAGGACCATAGTCTTTTTTTGGTCAGGTATATAAAAGTAGTTTCCATCACAGATACTTGTGCATAATCAGCAGAGGCTCACCTTCTTGAAGACAGCTAAGAAAAGAAAGGTGGTACATGATATCAGGAAATTGGAGCACTTCCCTGGAGAGGTTCATATTATACATGTTTCATAGTGCAGAAATAGGGAGAGAGGGGCAAGGACAGATGAGACCTCAGAGAACAAAGGAAGGCTATGTGATGCAGGAACAGAGTGGATGTAGACATCCTTACAAAACAAAACAAAAGTATATATTGCCATAAACAAGCTGTGCCTAAATTCCTAGAAAGTGAAATGCATTCCAATTATGAGTAAGTGTAGGCATGCAAATGTTGCCAACACACAGAGGAAACTCCCCCCCACACAAAAAAATCAGGCTTATACCTTTGCTAAGAAAACCAACATTTTCTTGTAACTCTAAAAAAAATAATAAAAAAATAGCTTCATCTTGAATCGGATTATGTGCCAAACTGGAGCCTTCTCAGGGATGATGATGTCACTAGGCGTTTCATTCTTTCCAATGAGCCACCCATGTCTCCTTCCTACCTGTCTGTGCATCTGCCAGCTACCTCTTCCAATTTTGCATTTTCCCTTAAACCTCCTTCCCTTACACTTGCTGCTTATCTTGCTATCTGCTCTTTCAGAATACGAAATGCCCTACCCTGCCTAGAACAATGTATGCTACTAAGGCCCCATGCAAAGCACCAGTTTCAGTGGGAAATTTATCTTTTGCTGTGCTCCTGGTACCTGGTTCACTCAGTGAGCCAGGTGCTAGGTGAAAGAAAGTGGTGACAAGGCTCCTCCTCTGTTTCCAGTGAAGCAGCAAGGAAAGTAGTTGGGTGGAGGGAGCTGAAAGATAGGTAGATGGAAGAAAACCAAGGATGGTTTATTATTATTATTATTATTTTGGAAAAATTAAATTCAACCCAGAAAGGACCTTTTGGGATAATAATCTTTGTTCTATATCCTAGGTGATCATTATATGTTGCATCTAACCAAATTACATCTCTTTACCATTTTTACTTTACAGTTTTAGGAATGTGCATTTAGACTGTTGGAACCAGAATTTCCTGCTCCTCCTTCAGAGGTCTGAAAATAATGCAGAAGGATTGGGAGAAAACCTGTTGAATGGGTTGTAGTGAGCTTGTATGTGAGAAAGAGGAAGACATAGTTGAAAATCAAATGGAAACATCCTCAATGTGCAGCACCCTTCTGTTCACAGAAGAGATACTGGTGTTAACCCAACATCTTTCAGTGTGGGTTGCTGGTTAGGAATATTTTTCTAGGACACCAACATTTGCTTAAAACTGTAGACAACACCAAGCTATGACAGTTTTATTCAGTTTCATGAACTATTCATGTTAAGTAGTCACACACACACCACCAAAGTTGCTTATTTTAGCTAGCTCTGTTTCTAAAACTGATGCTGACACTGTGGAAGTGAGCTCTCTGAATATATTTCCCAGGCAAATGCTTAAAAAGTGGATTCCAGACTACAAAGATTGGAGATTTACTTAAACTCTATCTTAAATGAGTATAACCTAATACTAATGCTGATGGACTGAAAGAAGATTTGCAATTCCTCTAGCTGTAATGACTGTGCTGATGAGGCTGCAAGAAAAAGCATGCATGCTAAATCAAAGCACCAATTTCTATTCAGGATGGCTTCAGTCTTTTACATATTTACATGCAGTGGCTAATTTGATATGAGTGTCCATATGCAGAACAGCTAAGTGATCACCTACATCATCACTTTCTCTTATAGTGAACTTAGATTCCAACAAAAATGGAGTATCAACACGTTCACTAAGAAACAAGGTGGAGGTTTCAGCATCAGAGAGTGGAAAAAATTGACTTTTTGGACTATACAATAGAGTCCCAATTAGCCAACATAAATGGGTTGACTGATCGTTGGATAACCGAAAATGTCAGATAATCCAATGACGGTGCGTGCATGTGCTCGTGCTGCCATTGGGGACAGAAGGGAGCTGAGCTGCGCCAAGAAGGGGCCTGGGCTGATGGCCTGCGCCCCTCCTCGGCATGGCTTGGCCCCTTCTCTCCAAAGGGAGTCCTCAGACTCCCTTTGGAAAGAAGGCTGGCCTCGCCGAGGAGAGGCCTGGGCGGATGGCCCGCCCCCCTCCTCGGCAGGGCTTGGACTCCTTCAGTCCCAAGGGAGTCCTGGCTTCCCTCGGCCCGAACGGAGCTCTGCGGAGCTCCCTTCAAGACGAGGGAAAGCAAGCCACTTGGGGCCTTTTCTGTTTGGGGATGTGTCTGTGAGCGCGGAAAGGCCACAGCCACGCCCCCAAGTTATCCGACAGTCGGATAATCCAGAATGTCAGATAACTGAATGTTGGATAACCGAGACTCTACTATAATTCCTAGAATCTCTCCATCAATTTGGCCACTGTCCATGATGGCTAGGAATAACATTTCCAAACTCTGAATTCAGTATTAGGGAAATTCCAAGTTTTCCATAAGTGCAAAAATTATTTTTGAGGTCAACTTTGCACCAAAAATCCAGCCTAATGATTGTTAAGCATATTTGGTGCCCACCAAATACTGCATGAAAAGAAAAGGAAACTTGGAAAGGGGGAGGGAAGAGTCCCCATTTAGGAGCACTTATGAATCCAGTACAGTCTAAGACATTTTGTTACAGGTATTATTTGTAGGTGTTGACTTACATTGGTTTTTTCTTGCTCAACAATTAAAAAAACCATAAAAATAAGAACATAATGGAAAAGTAAGTAAAATGAAAATATAATTCATAGATTCATAACGTCATTAAAATTAGCTTTAAACTCAACTTCATCTCAAGATATGAAGGATTCAGTAGACACATAAATGATGTTTATCATGCTTAAATCTTGAAACACAGTAAGTGATCATCATAAAACACATGAAAGAAGCCAGATAGAGCAGAACAGACTATAATCCTAAACTACCTTTAAAATTCCTACTGCCAAAATGATAGTAACATTGATATCCCTCAAAATCTTGAGGGCAGAGCATTCCGAAGCTGGAGCATCACCGTGGAGAAGGTTTGATTCCTTGTCATAGCAGAACAGAAATATTTTGGCAAGGTTATATGGAGAAGAGCACCTTGTGACAATCTTAAAACATGCACAGGTTGGTATAGTAAGAGGCAATCCTTCAAGTCCTGAACCATTCAGATTTTTTTTAAAAAAAAGTATCGGAACTGTACAGTGAGCTTTGAAGCAGATATGCAGACCCTTCAACTTTTTCAGAATTATTGTAATATGAATCACTGGTTGACATTCAGTCTGTTGCATTCTGAATTCTATGAAACTTCTGAGTCATCTTCAAAGGCAGCTCCAAATACAACATATTACAATATTCCAACCAAAAGATTACCAGAGTATGGATCACTGTGTCCAAACCTTGCCTGCCCTGAATTGGTCATAACTGGAGAAAGGATCCAAAACAAGTAAAAGGCATAAGTATTTGGTGTTCCACTTTATTCACTAGAGAAACAGCCACTGTGCATCCCCTATTGAAAAAGGAACGATAAGCTGGCACACTGGCACATACACATTGGTTACACAATTCAGCAGAAGGGTGGTATAGGGCACCCTTTGTGAGTTTAGAGATTATGTGAGTTTAGATTTACACTGCACATGTATGTTGTAGGATCTCAGCCACTGTATTTTTTCTCGCAGCTGTGGCAGCAAATACAACAGTGGACAATAGGGAGAGTGACAGGGTCCTTAAAAAAACAGTTGTTGGGGGTGGGGGGAATTGAGTGCACCCCACAGACTTTGTATTGCTTAATTTAAACCAACATGATAAAAGGAAAGCTAAATCTAAACATTTGTAATAGTTTTAAAACAATGCATAATTTAGTTCAAGGGTAAAGCCGTTACTATGTGTATGTTTTTTTTTAATTTATTTTAAAATTTTTATTACACAATACATAATACAAATAGTACAATCCATAATACATATTATACTTTTCTCCCCTCTCCCCCCTCCCAAAAAACAGCATAGAGGAAACTATGTCCCAATCAAATTAACCATCATTTTCGGACATGTGGAAAATATCATTAATTATATTTTTTTACTCCTTCATACCCCATTTTACCTTCTATGTTCTTAATCACAATTTCCCATTTATCTTTCCATGATTCTTTATTGCTTTCCCCAATTTGAGCTGTTTTTCCATCCATAAGCAATCACTGCAAGAGCAGCTTTTAGAAATTGTTTTATTACATATTTTTGATTACTATTCAATCTTAATTCCCCTAAATTGAGTTAAGCAGTTTTTTTGCTTAATTGTATCTCTATTCCTATTATTATATTTATCTGTTTCTTAACCTCTGTCCAAAATTCTTGAACAAAAGGGCATTCCCACCACATATGTATGTAAATTCCCTTAACTCCACATCCATTCCAACATTTTGATTGAAATTTATCATTTATAAAGACTAATTGATGTGGCGTCCAATCATTTTCATTTGTTGTTCTTTTACATTTGTATTTTTAATATTAACAATTTCTTGTAGCCAAATTTTAATTTTGTCTGTATCAATCAATAAATCTTTTTCCCACTTCATTGTCAGTCCCTCTACCATTCTAAATTGGATTGTTAACATAATCTTAGAAATTTTGCCTATTTATCCTTTTCCACCTTCTAACTCACTTTGTACTTTGATTATATTCTACCACTATCATACATAGCAATTGAATCACCTCAAAATATAGTTCAAGTGATGGAACACCCCATCCTCCATCACTTTGATGCCCGTATAATAGTGACTTAGATAATCTAACTTTTTATTCCCTGATATCCATTTTAATATTGATCTATCCCATTACTTCAAAACATTACTAGGAATTATTTCTGGGATAGCTTGAAATAAATATAAAAACTTTGGTAATACCACCGTTTTAAACATCCTAATTTTTGTTCAAGGGTAAAGCCATTTCTATGTGTATGTGTGTGTGTATGTTTAAATCAGCTGTAATGTCTCTCTATAATATCGCTACGTCAAATACTTATTATTAACAGGATATAAGAGCTTGCTGGAAAAGATTCTTATTATCTAGATGGGATAGTTTGGAAAGAGAAAAGGACATCAGAGTGAACCTCGCCTTTCATCTCCTGTCTTTATGTTTCTTTATCTCATCACTACATTCTGCTCTGCAGGAAAATGATGATGAAAGAACAGGACACCCTCAGTCTTTCTAGGCTATTTCTCCATGTGTCAAACAAACAAACAAACAAACAAACAAACAAACCTTAAAAACCTCTGTAGGATCAGATATCCCAATTACTTTTGAGCACTTTAGGTGTATGCATAATTATCAAGGAGATGCTAATATTTATTACAGCTGCTTAAAAAAGTTGCAGTCTCTTGGTTAATTGATGGCTGGCGAACTTAATTTCCCCCCTACTTTTCAGACTCTGCTTATTCAGAAACAGTATCAGCCCTTTGTATTATTTGGCTCAAATGCATCACTAGAATTGTAGCAGTCACTTGGTAGTATTTGGATCAATGAAAGATTCAGATCTTTGACTGTTGGTTATTGTAGGCACTAAACAGATAGGAAAGACACAGCAATAACCTGCCAAGTGCCTTTGTACCTTAAATGTTTGTTTGAATTTGATTCCATCCCATAAAAGGGTTAATGAGGATTGAAGGTCCATAGATATGTAAAATTTGACAAAGCTATTAACAATAAGAAGTAGATCTATTGAAATGTGTATTGAGAATGCAGAGTGAAAACTTGATGATATCCTCTGGTGAAAGGAGTGCATCCAGCTGCTGTAATCTGCTATTGATGGGAGGAGACTTACACTGTTGTAGTAGGACAGAAAGATTCAGAGACTCTGGGCTCATTCTCACTAGGGTATAAATTGATTTCCTGATCGATTTATATGTGATTTATATATGATTCACACTGGGAACCATTTCAGACCCGACTGCATTCAGTTGGAGTTGCGTTAAAGTGAGAAAAATCCAAAAAAAAAATCACTTTTTTCAGACACTAGTTTTTGGCAGTTCTTTTCTTAAAAAATTGATTCAGGGGAGTGTTGCAACAGTGGAAACAAGTGATCAGCATCAAGATATACCAACTAGTAACAGGTGACACTTTCTGTTATGAAGTCTCACTTCTTTGCTGTAGTTCAGAAAGAGTCCTCTCTCTATTATTCCAATTTATAAGCCCTCACCCTTAGCTCTGTTACTACTTCCAAAATTCTATACAATGATACTCCATTAACTACATGGACATTCCTGAAGTTACTCACACTATGCTCCTGTTCAACTGATGAACTTGCTGGTTTCCAGGAGAACACTTATTGACTAAAAACAGCCTATCTTCCACTCTGGCAGGCCCACAACCACAGAGGGAAGAGATTGCCCTAGTACTAAAGTAGTTATCTGTGTACTAGAAAAGACTGATTTCCCCAGTCACTGAAAAGCACATGCTAGGAAACATGTGTCATGAGCAAACAAAATACCACTTGTATTTTTAAAAGAAAAAAGGAACAACGGATAAAGCTGGTACTGAAATCAGACCTTAGCAATACCAACCACTGCTGAAGTAGATACAGCTAAATTCAGTCTCTGGGAAATGGGTGCCTATTTTAAATTTGATTCTCAGGAACCTGATTCACAATTGCACAAAGAAATGGAAGCTGTAGCTAATGTAAAAATGTTTTATTATCTGATCGGTACTTGTTGTGGGAATGTTCAATTCAGAATTGTTGACATGAATTTTTCATTCACCAAAACCATCATTTTGAAAGCTGCCTGCCAGATCAATGTCCTTTGGAACACGGTAGGACGTCCTTTCAGTGTCAGACATAATTTCATACAGATATTTTAAGAGACTGTCATACAAGAGGGTCTTAGAGATAGTGTGTGGTAGCTGCAGATTTTATAAGGGTATGGATTTAATGTCAAATGAAAGTAGCAATAATGAGGCAGGAACTGAATAGAAATGCTCCTGAGCAGGAAGCCTCAAAAACAACCAGAGTAGCTTAACAACATAGGGGGATATGAATGGATCTGGATATACTTTGTCATACCAGCTGTAAATTAAAACTGAGGGGTGATGACCCACATGACCCACCCCATGAGATAAAGCTTGATGCTTTTTTCTTATCGTGGGCTATAGGTGCTGGTAAAGAGATTACTGTTGGAACAGAATATAGAGAAACAGAATTGTTCCCAATTGGCAAAGGGGTCAGGCAAGGCTGCATTCTATCACCCTGTTTGTTGAACTTGTATGCAAAAAGATATCATATGAAAAGCAGGCTTAGACTCAGAAGAAGGCAGAGTGAAAATAGGAGGAAGGAATAACAACAAGATATGCAAATGATACCATTTCTCTCTCTCTCTCTGGCTTTTCTTCGCGAACGAAGATTCAGGAAGGACTCATCCCATGCTTTCTACAAGTGCGTCGATGACTAAAAAGGCTGATCCAAGATAACATCCGGTTGCAAAAAGCACAGCAGAAAGTCTCCTTGGGTGATGTTTCTGGGTTGTGGTTCTTTCTGCGTTGTAATTTCTCTTCGAGACTTGTTCGGTGTGAGCTTTCAAAAAAGGCTGCAGCATGGTGGATAGTGCATCTCCATGCCTCCCGGTGCGAGGCCAGGGCAGACCATTGTTGGTGATCAATTTGGCCAAGCCTGAGATGTTGTTTCAGGGAGTCCTTGTATCTCTTCTTTGGAGCGCCCCTCTTATGTTGACCCATGGTGAGTTCTCCGTACAATACTATTTTTGGGAGGTGATGTCCTTCATCCTAGAAATGTGTCCTGCCCAGTGCAGCTGCGCCCTCAATAGCATGGCCTCAATGCTGGTAATCCCTGCTTGCTCAAGGACAGCAACATTTGTCACATAGTCAGTCCAGTGTATATTTAGACTTGTGCATAAACAGCGCTGATGAAAGCGTTCAAGGAGTCATAGGTGTTGGCGATAGATGACCCATGTTTCAGACCCATAAAGGAGAATAGACACACTGGTTAAAACCTAGAGTAGATTTACTCACCCACCATGGAAGCCACTGGATCTCACGGGCAACAACAGGACTGTCACAGAGAAGGACTTCACAGGATGATGCATGAGGCATATCACAGAGAATGACTTCATGGGATGATGCATGAGGCACAGCTGTTACACTTGGTTTGGGACATGGGGTAATTCTTACTTAGCTTAGACTTTGGTTACTCCTTGCTGGTCTGCTGTTCCTCCAACTGGCAGCAGTAGTTGGAAGAAGTCTCTTACTGCTGGCCCATAAAGACATGTTTATTCAGGCAGGCCTCTGAAACTTAATTGTGGAGCAATGGTGTGCATGTACATGTGAAGTGATGTGCTGTTTTTTTAAAAAATTTTATTGGTAAGTATGTTTTAAATGTTTTTAAAACTGTTTTTAACCATGTTTTTAAAAATAATGTTGCAATTTAATACCATTTGTCCAGAGCATTTGTCCAGAGCAATATTTTAGGTTATGTGGGGGGCACTGTAGGAAGAAGGGGCACTGCTGATTCTTGTGTAAATACTGGATGCAGTGAAAATCTATCCTTGTCCAATGGCTAATATGTACAATAAGTTATACAATCTGACTCACTGGTGAATAAGATAGGAGCAGGCAATATAAGGCCTATGGCCTGTCTCTGGATTATCAGCGCCACAAGAGAGCATAATCCACAAAACAGCTGTTAACAAGAACAAACCTATTGCTGGAAAACAGCCTTAATAATTTAGTGATTTGAGTACTGGAGAGATCAGAGTTCAAATCTCCCTCGGCCTTGAAAATCCACCTTTGGAAATGTTTGGATGAGTCAAACTCTCCCTATGTTAGAGGAAGACAAGGACAAACCTCCTCAGAATAAATCTTGCCAAGAAAACTCTAGGATAGGGTTACCATAAGTCAGAACTGACTTGGAGGCACATAACAAAAAGAACAAAAACAACAACAGAAAAATTGTGAGATGTCATGATGCTGAGCCAGTTAGTCTTTAACCTATTCTGCTGAGATGAAAGGTAGGGACAGATTATTTGTTTTAGCTGAACAGTATAAACTGCTGGAATTTGCAAGCCTTTGAGTTCCACAGACTTCTTCATCAAGCAGAAACCTTAAAGAGGCTTTTTCACTTGATAATATGGGCTGTTTTGAATTAACTGATATTAATTAACAAGGCCTATTGAGACATTCAACAAATTTACATCTGGCTTCATTCAAATAAGCTATCATAACTTTAAGCAAGTCCTGCAGTGGTCTCTTGGTATCCACTGGGTTTTGTTCCAGGACCCCCTGTGGGTAACAAAATCTGTGGATTTTAAAGTTCTATTAAATATAATGGCATAGTAAAATGGTGACTCATATAAAATAGCAAAATCACAGTTTGCTTCTTGGAATTTATGTGTTTTTAAAAAAATATCTTCAAGCTTCAGATGGTTGAATCCATGGATAAAGAATCTGTGGATACAGAAGGCCAACTACACATTTTTTTTTCATATGAAAGTGGTTTCTGGGGCATTTTGATAGTTTCATTCAACCAGATTTTCAATTTGTCTTCTTATATCCTACTTCATCTCTTTAGATTGATAAGCTGACACAGGCATTTAAAATTTTTATAGTGAAAAACAAAGAAACTGAATCTTCCTAAATATTATATGAAGAGTTCTGGGGTTCTGACTCTCAGAACAGCTGGCTGTTGTATATAATTCTTCAGGGTAAGAGATGTGTGAAGTCACCATGAATCATATAATTTTTAAGGGATATTAGTAAGGTGTGATTTGAAAACTGAAAACCTTCAAAAATGGATGGAGACCCAGTACTACATCTTCTCTGCATAAAATCTATAGTGCCTTCTCTGTACTGTAGTCTTGTATCAAATGCAATTAGATCCATCCTGAAATACAGTGGCAGTGTTACAGACAACACTTTTGGTGATGTCCAATTTATAGTATACATGGTTACTGTTTCAGCTCCTTTGATTTATGATGTTTTCCCTCCAGCAATACAACACAAGCAACATCCCACTTCCCTTTAAAAAATAAAATAAAAATTGCACTATGTTCCACAAATTGAAGACTGCAGGGCATTTCCTCGATTAGTGATATCATGTCTTTCTATCAGGCCAATCATCTGAATGTAGGTGATGTCTCCTGCGCCCTCTATCATCTTTTTATTTCCTGTCCTGCAAAGAAATCTTAATAGGTTGTGACCAATTAGCTGAACTATGTGTTAACAAGTCAACTTAGAGTCTCAAGCTTTGCATGCATGAAGACCAAACAGATTTTTTTCTGATTTTAAGAGACCAAGTCAAAGCCACGTGGGGACACTGTCCTGTGTGTTTAAGCAGAATAACAGCTGAGGAGGGGGAAAACATTTAGATTGTATATTATACATGAACTCTGGGAGGAGTGTTTGTATGGTTAAATAGAAGCAATGAGTACAAGGAAGATGAGTTGAAGGAAAGGGGTAAACAATTATTATTATTATTATTAACCTTTATTTATGAAGCGCTGTAAATTTACACAGCAAGTGCTCTTTATGTTAGTACTCCATTTACATTTACAGCCTTTTGAGATTACATTTTACCAAATAACAGAGCTTAGGCAAGTCACACTCTCTCAGCCTTGGAGGATGGAAATGGCAAATCTCTTCTGAAGAAATTTGTCAAGGAAATCCTGTAATAGGTTCACCTTAAGGTCTCCATGGTCGAAAATGGCCTGAAAGCACACAACAGCAAAGATAATCAAAATAACTGGAGAAAGCAGCAAATGGTTGTGTGCAATGTCTGGTTGCTGCCTCAGGTTTCATTTCTTTTTCTGACCTCTTCAATGGAGTGGTTCTAATTTTCATATAAAAATAACTCACAATGTACCATTTAGGAATGGGTGCTTGATGAATTTCATCTTTGTAAATTCTGATAGGAAATTACTAATCCATTGGCTTTTTCACTACTAAAATATTTTGACACAATTCTTGTGACTCTTCCCCAATTTTAATGCCTTTCAGATATTCTTGGTTATTGACTTTTATCAACTGTAGCCAAACTACATAGCAAATAGTCAGAGATGATGGGATCTTGTGTATAATTACAGCGCTTTAGAAATAAAGAATAATAATAATAATAATAATAATAATAATAATCTCCAAAAGATTGAGAAAAGCACTAATTTTGGAGAAGGGTTGCTTTAGAAGTAAGGAAAGAAGATGTGCCAATCCCACTAATCCTTTATGTCAGTTTTCATATCATGAGTGAAATGGTGAACTGTCTAGCTTTCTAGACCATTAATTGTTCTAACTATGAGCCTTTCTTGACGTTTATCTCGAAATGCAGCAGTATCAAGATTTTACTTGTCAGTGAGTACTGCATATGGCCAAAGGCACATATTCATCATGTACAACATCAGTAAAAGAAAATGCTCTTAAGAATTTACCAAGACTTAGCATTTCATGATAGTTTTGCCCTACTTATATATATTTTATATTTTTTAAAGGCTGCACAGTTATGATAACTGAGTGAGACTTACATTGATGTAGTCATGATTAAAATTGCAATGTTCTTACCCTAATGTAGCAATTAGATGCTTTTATTCCAAGTATAAGGAATATACTGTAATATTCCCGTTACAAATATAACAAAAAAATTTGAGATGCCATGCATATTAAACATACCAAGCATTACATACAGTGATAGTTTCAGAGTAATATATTTCTGAAGTCTGCAAAGATCAAACATGACTATCTCCAAATGGAAAAATTCCCCTCCCTAATTTCTGAGTAAATGGGACCTAATGTTTCACTCTAAGGGCTTTTGGAATGCCTGGTGTTATTGTCTTTTTAAAAAAACCTTGCTTCATAGCTTATTAGTTTTATAACTGCTTTTCGAAAAGCAACAGCTTATTAAAATAAAATATTATGTTCTGTTTATGGTGTAGCAAGTAGTTAGCTAAATTCTAGAGACACATATTTTCACATACTGTAGTTTTACAGATACGGTTAAGCATCTAACAACTAATAATTTGGCACCTCTGCCATTGTTATGGCCTTGTTAAGAGGGATAGCATTCAAGATGTTTCAAAATAGGTCTATGGTCATTAGGTTACTGAGATTACATCTGCTGCAGAATTTTCCCTAATAAGGAACAAGAACTATGGCAGGAGTGCACAGCATCACTGAAGCAAAGAAAGACCATTTCAGTGAGTAATTATAGCTAGAGGCACCTCAGGAAAGAAGACATAAATAAGAAAACCACATCAGCCGAATTAGGTTGTTTTGTTTTTTTAAGTATGCTTTGAAAAGTATTTGGTAAATGCTCATAACCCTGTTCGTTGTCTACAATTTCATCAGTATCATGGTCCATATTAACTGCAGTTTGATAAGAAAGAAGATGGTGCATGAGGTAATGTGGAGGTACAAATAATATTGTCCACTGAGTTAGCGAGGACATTTTATTTACAAAGAACTATTACCTTTGAAACTGCAGTCCTAGTATCCTGGCTAAGAAGATATTCAACAACATATGGAGTGGTGTCAATGAGAGTTAGAGCTGAATTTAATCTTCAGTGATGTTTAGAGCAAAATGTGGAGTTCTGGAAAGTTAAACAAATCCTAGCTGCTAATTTTTTTTGGAATTCCTAAACCCTAAGGCCTAGTCCTTAGGGAATCTTACCTTGGTCCACATTGTTTTGGCAGTTTTATTTTACAGGTACAGGCTATGTATCCCTCATCTGAAATGCTTGGGACCAGAAGTGTTCTGTATATTGGATTTTAAAAAAAAAAATTGGAATACTTTATGGGTTGCATTTTGTATTGTTGTATTTTAGTGCATTTTATGTCATGGCTGTATTTTATTGTTTTATTGTTATATTTTAATTGTATTGTAAGCCACCTCAATCCTCCATGAGAGGCAGGGTAACATCTAGGTCAGACCACATAACACCGGTTCTAAAATCCCTTCATTGGTTACCAATTAGCTTCTGGGTGCAATACAAAGTGTTGGTTATCACCTTTAAAGCCCTACATGGCTTGGGCCCGAGTTACTGGAGGGAATGCCTCTTCTTACACAATCTGCCCCACACTCTCAGAGCATCCGGGAAGAATTTATTAGAATACTCAAAGACTAGATTAACAACAACTTCCCACAGAGCGTATACAGACATAGCCCCTAAGTTATGGAAGAGATCCGTCTTATTACCACCTTAGATGACACTAAAGACGGATCTCTTCCAGCGGGCCTACCCACCCGATCTTCTATGAAGAACCTAAGGAAAATCCTACTTTTGGCTGTAATACTGCATGTTAGATGATGTTTTTATCATTCTGAATTGTATTTTTAAGTGATGATATTTTATTGCATTCTAGATGTTAATGTGGTTTTATGCTTGTTTTCCCGCTTCGATCCATTGGGAGAGGTGCAAAATAGAAATAAACTTTATTATTATTATTATTATTATTATTATTATTATTATTATTATTATATACATAATGAGACACAATAGGCTGGAAAGAGATTGAGGATCTGTGAAAGGTTGGGAATCCAAGTGCAGTGCTTGGTAGGAAGCCACACCTCTCACAATTTCACAGACATTCCTCTCCAACTGCACCACTTGTCAGCCTTGCAAAATATAGTACAGATATATAACTTTAAATGTTTGGGATTTGGGAATATTTTGGATTTTCAGATACTGGATAAGGGATACTCAGTCTGTATATGGAAACACAGAACTGTCACATTAGCACACATTCTACCATTCATTTTACAACATAAATTGCCTCTGAGGTGTGGTACTTTTCCCAGTCCTTAGCGAGATGTTAGAGAGAAACAAGTTATCCTGGAATTGAGGGCATACCCCAGGGTCGTTTGTTCATTTATGTCCTACACTTTATAGAAGTCTTGTAGTCTTGCAATATCTATGTATTATAAGTCCAACTTTAAACATGGCCAATTGCATTTGATTTCACAAGCTAGGTATGTTCAGGCTTGGTTAAGACTTGGATGGAAGACCACCATGTATCTCTACACAGTAAAGATATCTACCTAAAACCCTGGAGACCCATTGACATTGACAATACTGGGCCAGTTGGACCAATGAGTGTGATTCATTATAAGGGAACTTCTTATGTTCATATGAAACATATTAAAATCAGTACTCAATATATATATATAATATTCAGTGCTTTAAAACGTCTAGTTATTTTTGGAGATTTCAGCTGTGAAGCCTGAAAACAACTAGTCCTGAATTTGAAGCATGCAGTTTTAAATAGTGAATACTTTCCTCTACAAAGAAACCAGCCAGGCAGTTACAATCCCCAAAGCCATTAAGATCTCCTATATAATTTAATTCTTCTGCATACCAAAAGCCTAATTTCAACACTGGATTCTCTCTGTTAGATGCAAACAGCTCCGGTTTTAAGTGATTTATAAAAATGTAGCCTTCTTATACCTAGACTTGATCTTTTAGGAGCAAATCCAGAGGGAAAAGATGATGCCCCAGTCTCCCATATTGTCCTGGTCCTGTATTGATCAGCCTTACTGAATGGCAAGAGAAATTCTCCTCTGAGTCTGGCCATGTCTGCAACTTACATCATCAGCTGTGAAGATGGGTTGAACAGTGGGAGATGGGAAGCCTCCATTGATGCAGTATAGATTACAGTGGCAATAACTTGGAGTGTGGTGTAGGCATGTAAATCCTTTACTGTTTTGTCCTTACATCTGAGAATGAATGATCAAGGGAGTTTTCTTTTCACCGTGGGAGGAAATGGATATTCCTTTGCAATATTTTCCCTGTAATCAAGTATCCTAAAATGTGAGAGAGGAATTATTCCACAGAGAAAAACACATTATTTTTCCCCCTTCTTTTCTGCAGAGGAAACTTATTTTCTAATCAGAAAACAGGGATTTTGCACACAAAAACCCCTATGATTGATTGATTGATGCTGAAAGAGAGACCTATGGCTACTATGGGCTGCCACAAAGACAAATGGAGGTATTCTAAAGCAAATCAGGACTGAACTCTTTCAAAAAACTGAGATGACTGAACTCAGGCTGTCACACTTTGAACATATCATGAGACAGTGTTGTTAAGGAAAATGCAACATGGGACATACAATAGTAGAAATAAAACATGTATGTGAAAGTCACAATGACTAAGCAAGAGCAATTAAGAAGCTACACAGGTGAAAAAGCTAATGTAATTTAGAAGTCTTGAATGTCAAGGACAGAATTGTAGAATGTACAATTGGAAACACCTGTGATTCATTGTGTACAAGGTGAAATGATGAAATTCTTAAGTATGGGTTGAACTATGTGAACCAATCAAAATGAATGTACACGCCCACTGGGTGGAAACTGACTAGTGGGTGGTGATTAACAAATGGCTATAATAATAGCTATGTTTGCTAATGTATTTTGTGGGTAGTTGTGGATAGTTGGAGTGTTTTGGAGATACTGGAGATTATAGAGATTGTGAGGGCATAGAGTATTTGTATATACAGTGGATCCTTGTTATACGCTGGGGTTTGGTTCACAAAATCCGTGTATGCTCAAGTCCCATTAAGTATAATGACATAGCAAAATGGTGTCCCTAATAAAAAATGGAACATCAAGGTAAATTTATACTTTTTTGGAACATTTTCAAACCGTGTATGCTTAAATCCGTGTATAAAAAATCCATGTATAAGAAGGGCCGACTGTAGTAGAATAAAGTAGATCTTTTATATGAGACTACTGAGTTGTTTGGTGTCTTGACTGAAGATACAAGAGCCAGCAGAATCCTGGAGAAGTTTGGAGACTTCTGAGGAAGAAGAGTGAGAAGGCTTGGAGAGTTTGTCAGGGTCTTCAGCCTATTCTCTGAAACTCTGCTGCTTTGGGAGAAAAGCATTAACCACTGACCAAAGCTGGTCAGCACCGCTGCATAACAAGGTGGTGAGTTAGAGCCAGAGGTGAAGAGCTACAACTCCCATCATCCCTGACAAGTGTGACTCATTGGAAAAGACACTAATCCATGGTAAAATGGAAGGCAATAAGAAGAGGAAAATTGCACTCTAGTTGGATTGACTCAAGATTAATACACACAGATTTTCAACTGCAATTAGACCAGGAAAAAATCTGCTTTAGTGATCCTTATCACACAATACCACCTAAGACCCATGGCTGCTCTGTCCCCGACTAGCAGCTGTTGCATCCCTTTTCATTGCTGGGGAAAACCTATCAACCATCTTGCAACTACACAAGTCCCCAGGTGTGAAAAATCAATCCAGGGCAGACAGTGCTATCAATGCCAGATTAGCAGTCAATGTTATCAGTATCCTCTTCTCTACCCTTCCCTTTTCTCAAGCAACCTGATTCCATTCATTCATTTTCTGTTTCTTCTCTTTTAAAAAAATTCACAGTATCAAAGCTTAAGAATTGCATGAAAAGGTCAAAATAAAATAAAATAGGCTTGCTGAATATGGCATAGGGCAGGAAAGTGTGGTTAAGCGAGAATCAGGAACAGAGTTTGATGGGAGAAGTAGCCCAAGTCATGCAACTGAGAAGACATGCTATGATGTCTACTCTAAAAGTGGTATGTTTGCATTTAATAATCCTTAGTCAAGGAAGCCACATCCTTGAATTTGCATCATCTGCGCAGTGCAATTGATGACCAGAGTTTTGGTGATCTCTATTCATAGGGTCACCATAAATTGGCATCAACTTTATTGCAAATAACAACAACAAACAACAGGTGGATAAGAAAGCAGGAGATTTTGGGTAATTGAAAACTACTTACTCCTATCACTGCTGCACATTCTAAGACATCTTTAACTTGCATTTTCAACAATTCTTTCTCACAAGAACATCTTCTGGCTTCAGTACATAAGGGATGGTGGAAGGGGAGCTAGGAAGTGGCTTTTCTTACTTTTTAACTCTAGTATAGCCAATATTGTGCCTTTCATAGGTTCAGGGTGTATTAGAAAATCCTAAAAAGATGCACCTCTTCTTGTCTCTAATGTCTAATTATTAATTCTGAAAGGAGTAAAAACTGCACATGGTAGACAGAGATTCAAAATTCAGTACCAAGCTGCAAAAGAACCAAACCATTGCAAACACTTGGAAACAGAACAGAGGGCATAAACGGAACAGACAGTGAATATTGCAGAGAACAGTACTATGATTGTAAATGATTTTAAGCATTCCATCTATGAAAGGAAACTTCACAATTTTGACTATATGACTATGAGTTCTACTTGCCTTTCTAATTTCTCAGGATCAACATTCTACTGAAACACCCCCCAGGTAAACAATATTGCACAGTTATGAATATTTCAATAGGGAAAGCATACCATATTAGTTCTTTACTGTTACTAAGTAAATGTTATCTTCACATATGCACTTCAAACTGCAAACCCTCACCAGCAAATATTTATTAAGAACATCAGGTTCCTCATAGCTTTTCAGTCTTAAAATGAATTCATTTTAGACAATGCCAAAGACAACAGGTGCTTAAAACATAACTCCACATAACTTTAACCCTGAATTTTGGGGTTCAAACCAGCATTAGAACCGAAAGAGTAACTTTTTGCATATTCAGCTGTTTGTCTTTTAGAACACATAAGATATGCATGGTGTTTGGGCAGATGTTAATTCTTACCTGTTTTAGACATTTTTTGTCCACCAAGCATAGGAAACACAGCTGTTAGTTCCAAACTAAAACTCATCCCCTCCATGAAAGAATTTCCAAGGGTACTAAACACAACTAGTTCAATGTAGCAGCACTTTCCTGAAATGCAAAGCAAGCTCAGTCTCATGTCTAACAATTTTTCAGGCCACAAAACAGAGCTCAGTTCTGAAGATTAGTTGTACTTCTAAAGAAATGTTGAACCTCAGGGTTTTACCAAGCCTTCTGATACCCCCTTTTGCTGACTATACAATTTTGGTATTAGTATATCAGATTCCATTCTGCTATCCCTTGGATACAGAATGGGACTGATAATTTTTCAAAGTAATTGCTTCCCATTACTTACTACAGTTCCTGAAAAAGCAACCTGTGTTTTTTACTCACTACATTGTTTAAAAAGTAATTTGCACCATTTCTTGTTGTGCTCCTCATTATTATCTAAAACCCCTTATGATCCAAAACTCAGAAAGCTGCTTAAAGACTGAATAAAGGATGGGAAAAAGCTGCCTTGAGTTCTATTCTGAGCAAAAAAGAGGAAAGCCAATAAGATGAAGATAAAGGGGATATAATATACTTCTTATAATAATTCCTTTTAAAATTCTTCTAAAAATGCCCTTATTCGTAACATTTGAAAGTAACAAGAAAACATTGCTCACTGCACCATCAGAATAATCCTTCTTATTATACAGCATTTGAACATAGACCTCCATGAGATCTTCAGATATAGGACAAGATCTAAATATTTTAATAAGTACATAGATAACTTTGTTATACTCTCTGTGCCCCCCAAAAGTAACAACATTACTCAGAACTTCCAATCTCTACTTGCTTGATTCCATTGTTTTCCTGTGTACCTCATCATATTCGAAAAATTGATTTTGCTGAGTGATGAAGCAATCAGATAATGGTTTTGCTGTGTGGCCAGCTGTAAAGCTTAACACTGTGTGACAAGATCAATTTTTGAACCTAGGGAATCAACCCAAAGTTTCTCAGATAACATCTGTCACCAGCTATTCCAGTACAACATGGGCATGACTCTGGTTTGTTCCAGGACTGAATTTAAAAACGCCTCTTCAAAAAAAGCCTTACATTTGTTGGACTTTGTCAGAAATAAGACCATTTCACTGCCTTATTTTTGCAGCGACTGTTCAAGTCCTAAATAACAATAAAATGCCATTTCTAGAAACAGAGATGGGGGCAAACAGTTGTCACTCTTCTCTCCTAAGGCAGGAGATAAAGAGGATGTGTTTTTGTCACTCTTTTCCTCATGCTCCATTGTCTGAATGCCAGAAGCTTAAAGATAATTATTACAGTCTGCATGCAATGCTTTCTGCTGTGGAGATGAGACTCTGGGGAGTGGTAAGAAAGTAAATGGCGAGGAGGTAAACAGCATAACTGGAATTAGATTAGCTAGAGCAGTGTTTATCACTCCAGTTGAATTGCCCAGGAAACTTGTGTTACGGCTCATGCAGAGTTCTGGGTAGCTGCAATGAATGAGAAGTGGCATTGCTCATTATATAGTACAACTACCTAGGATGAAGCAGTGGAGTCTTTAGTCAGGATTTCAACCATTTGGGATTAGGCAAGATTGAATATTAATTGGATTTTTACTTTTATTTATTTTAATGGAAGTTGCATTATTATTGAGATGGCCACTTGTGAATCAGTCCTGCCCCCTCAACAAAAAGAGAGGAAAAGCATCATTTGAAGGAGAACAAACACAAGAAATGCACTGCTGTTTGCCTAGCAGGTCACCTATGGGAAACCTAAAAGTGGGATGTGAGTTCAACAGCTCCCCCCAGCATGTCTCTGGCAGGCAGAGTCATTCTGCTGCTGCTGTTACTGGAGACAGTATATAACTCTCATGACTAGTAGTAACTGATAGCTGCATCTTCCATGATTTTGTCCCCTTTTATTCCTCTAATTTGAGTTTCATGTAAATGTTGAATAGTATCCAGGACAAAAGAGAGTCATGAGGGAATCCATAGGCCAAGGAATCAAACAAGAATACTTCAGCACCAACTTCTGCACTTACTTCTCCAGGAAAGAATGGAGCCACTGTAAAACGGTGTATTTAATTCTTATCTCAGCAAGGCAGGTCAGAAGAATACCACAGCTGATGGCACTGAAAGCCACCAAAAAGTCCAGTAGAACCAAGAGCAGATAATCCTGCTGTTCATTTTGTGGTGAAGACTATCCACCAACATGACCAAAGCCATCTCAGTCTTATACCAGGTGGAAACTAGATTGAAACGGATGACAATAATCCACTTCAAACAGGAGTTCCTGAAGCTGGGAAGCTGTTTCCAACACCTTGCCAGAAAATAGAATGGATATTGGATGATGTTATCCAATATAACTATCCAGTCAGGTTTTCCCCCCCAGTTAGAGGCCTTATAACAACTTTCCTAAGTAATGTTAGGATCCTGCTTTGTTGTAAGGAGACATTGATTACTCCCTTCATCCACTCAGACAATCCTCCTCTTGTCTTTTTAATGATCCAAGAAGGGGAAGAACCACATGTGGTGCTATCACTTCTTTCATTGCTCCAAGGATCCTGTCCATGTCTTTGGGTTGTACAACTGGGATAAAATCCATTAAACCAGGGGCCAAAATTACTTTCAGTGGTATTGCTTCACCAAATCAGAGTGGATCTGAGGAAATTTATGTGTAAAATGCTGTATGGATTCTTCACAGTGGGCTTTTGAGTTGACTACACTTTCTTCGCGCTGGCCAGAATGCAATAGACACAAAAAAGCTCAATTTGATCATTCCTTGCAGACAAAAGACTCAAGCAGAATTATCATTTTGTTCTCACTACTGTTCGGAGATGGACTACTAGAATACAAAGGGATGTGATGGTTTAGTAGTTAAGGTGCCAGTTCAAGGCCCGAATGCTGCATGATGGGGTGAACTCCTGTCCCAGCTTATGCCAACCTAGCAGTTCGAAAGCATGCAAATGCAAGTACATAAATAGGTACCACTTTGGTGGAAAAGTAACAGAGTTTGGTGCAGTCATGCTGACCACATGACCACCAGAGCAGTCCTTGGACAACAATGCTCTTCGGCTTAGTCATGGAGATGAGCACTGCTCCTTACAGGTGGTTACAACTAGACATTCAGGTCAATGGGCTACCTTTATTTTTTTACCTTTACTAGAACACATGGTATAGACTTCCAAATATTTCAGAATAAAGCTCTGATTTAAAGAAACAAATACATTTTGCCCTCTGGATCAATGGATTCAATCATCCACAACTTGAAAATACTAAACAATGAGAAAGATTCCAAAAAGCAAACTTTGATTTTGTCATTTTATATAAGAGTAACCATTTTGCTCCACCATTTTATATAATGGGACTTGAGCATCTACAAATATCCACAGAGGGTCCTGGAACAAAACTCCAGTGGATAACAAGAGCCTATTATAACATTCAATAATTTCCTTTAACTTTTTAACTCTCTTGCTTGTTACTCAAGAGCAGAATATATTTCAGATTATTTTATGATATGAATTTCACACTGGAAGCCTATCCCTTCTTTAGTAAGGGTTAAGCTTCTAATCCTAGGAATAATTAGATGGAAGCAAACACCAGTGAATGAACACAGTGGGACTTACAACGGACTAAACATACATAGAAGGTTCAGGCTGTGTATGAAGTATAAATAATATCAAACCAATTGTTATGAACTCTACTAATTCACCAGGATGAATCATGCAACGTTTGAAAAACAGAACATACTTTGTTCATATAAATTTCAGCTTACTGAGTCTTGGTGTCAAAAAAAATACCCCTACGCTAAGTAGATGCTTAATTTCAACTTCCAAAGTGTATTTCAGAAATATTATTTCCCAATTATCCCAAAATCTGCAAATAAAAGTAGCAAGGGAGATGCTTTGTTGAAGAGAAGTTAAGTTTGAACCATTCTGCACTTCATTATCCCCTAATCAAGCAATCAGGTTTCCTCACCTTTGGAATTCACATTAGTCTGGTTGTCATTTATGTGCTTTAATTGGTTACACTGTAATTTCTGGCTCAGCCCTTATGAACAAAGGACTGTTACTGGTGGTTCATTCACAGTTTTACTCCCTTTTTTGAAAAGAAAAGAAAAAAATAGTTGGCCGAGATTCCCTCCAGATTTCCCTATCATCACCTACACAGCTCTCCCACTGGCTATAAAATACTGCAGCAGCTTGTAGGTAATTGATCAGACAAGTGAACTGTAAAATATTCATTTTCTACTTCAACAGCTAGATAATTCTCTCGGGAAGGGGATGAAAATATTGCTTATGCACATCAGGGTCGACGGAGTAATAGCAAGGTTGCTGATAAGCAGGGGTCTGCTACAGAGTTCAGGCTTAATTCTGCTCCATGGCAGAGACAAGGAGGCATGTGGTCTCCCCTTTGCCTGCAGCGAGAAGTCTCATTATATACCAAAGCTGAAGGCATCAACACTGATGTGCAAGTCTGGCTGCTTTGGGATTGGTACTTCCTCTTCTAATTAATCAGGTTCCATCTTGCCATGCCAAGGAACCAATTAACGCTTAGCTACTGTAGCCAGCCTGCTAAACACCAAAATACTAATGGATAAAAAGGAAATGTGGAGGACGGTGATGGCAGGGGGAAGGTGCAAAATGTCTCTGTGCGATATATATATAAAATCCCAAATGGGCTTTTTCTTAAACACTTGGCTATTGCCTTTCAGTTTTCCAAGGCAGTAGTTTTCAACCTTTTTATATTTTATGTCTCACTAATCTCTGGGTCAAAAAAGTTGGTCCCTTTTCCTGATATGTTTCTTATATGTTTGCAGGCATTCTGTTATTGCAGTTATTGTTAATACATGGAATGCTACTGTTCAGAAGGAACACAAACAAAACAAAATAATAGTTCCATTAGCAGCTGAAAATTGTTTTGAAAGCTTAGCTTCCCACCTAGACTATTTTGGTGATGTTGCTTTTGCTGTGTGCCTTCAAATTGTTTTGAACTTCTGGCAACCCTATCATGGGTTTTTCTTGCCACAATTTATTCAGAGGAGGTTTGCCATTACCCTCCCCTGGAGCTGAGAGAGTGTGACTTCCCCAAGGTCAGCCAGTGGTTTAATGTCTGAACTAGGAATCAAACCCTGGTCTCTGGAATCATAGTGCAACACTCAAACCACTATGCCACAGTGGCTCACTAGAAGTTAATCAGGATGAGAACCACTGTTCTAACACCCAAACTTTAAGTTTGATTTTGCCTGAGCCTATGGACAGCTGAGAATTAAAAGTCCCATCACATACTTTGCTCAGTGGAAGAAAAAAGGCATCCTTTACTAAATAGATGTATTCTTTCTAAAAAATATATAGGGTACATCTACACTGTAGAAATAATGCAGGGCCTTGACTCAATTCTACAGAATCCTGGGATTTGTAGTTTTATGGCCCACTAGCACTCTGGCAGAGAAGGTTAAAGACCTTGTAAACCTACAAATCCTAGGTTTTCATAAGATGGAGGTAGAGCACTTAATGGGATGTCAAGCTTTATTTCTACAGTGTAGGTGTCTATAGGGAAGTCAATATTAATTTCAGTGCAAGAAAGAAAAACACTTCTCAACATCTGGTCTAAACTTACTTGGAAGCAGAAAACAGAAAACTTCAATGAGCTTGAACTTTAGTCAGTCACACAACCCTAATGAACAGTAAGGCATCATGTACTGCACACAAGTTGCTGTTTCACAAACTGTGGCCGCTAAGGTACATTGTCCACTGTTCACAACAACAGAGCAATTACATTTTTCAGCGTACTGGGCTGAAAGCTGTAATGTGAGACTACTTTGCTCAAAATCTAGTTTGTGTGCTTATATAGGACAGTTCAACTAGGGCAAATCTAGGTCATTTAGAAGTAATAAAAGTTTGTAAGAATCTGGAGGCTTTATTCTTAGTAGTAGCAGCTGTCCAGATCTTATTTTCTGTTTATAAAGTAGCAATTTGGTGCCTGTTCTTGTAGCAGAGTTTTTATCAGCAGCTGCCAGCTGATGGTTGCCATTTCCCCCTCAATGCTCTGGATGTTGTGTCATGCTTGTAAGAAAAACAATTATTTCCAAAAATGGTTAAAATGATGGCTATCAATAGGGACCAAACTTTTATTTTCCAGAGTTCTCAAGAATGATGCTTCATTTAGGACACTTTGATAAGGATGCAATTCTTCACCAGGTTTCTCCTCCAAGGTAGCAATGAGTAATTTCATCTATTTTCTTTTTGGGAGAATTGTCATCCCTTTTGAACACACTCTGATCTGATAAATCAGTATGCGTGTCCACATGGCTATGACTCTGGGTTGTGTTTTTCCCCCCTCTACTGTCCATGCATGTGAATGTAGATATTTTGGAACTTTTCCTCCCAGCTTCATCCTTTTGCTGTGGAGCACAGTACACACAAACACAGACAGACATGGATATCCACACTTTCCATTTCCCCCCCCTCTGGATTAAAGCTCTGAGGTGATCAAAAGAGAAAGATTTGGCCCTAATTATTTCATACATTGTCTGGAGTCTCTGGACAGCGTTCTGTGAAAATTAGGTGAGATAATTTTATTTGGACCATGTAGTTACTCCAAAGTCAAGGAAGAAAGCATTCTACCAGGTGTTATAGGTCCTTTATCAGTTTCTATTACTGCAGAGGACTAACCCAAGGAAATTTGCTGCCTGAAGCAAAAAGATTGTCCAACTCCTCATGTCACAAAGAAAAATAGACTAGAATGGCATCTGTGCCTTGCTTACATCTACCACTATACCTGAGTAAGGCCCGATTTAGAAGGGCCTTTGCAGCACCCCCGTCACATGCTAGGGGTTGGCTGAGGAGCACCGTCCATATTGGCCTCACCCCTAGCACGTGACGGTGGCGTCAAAATGACGGCACCCTGTACACATGGGTGCCACCATTTTGACACGATGGACGCATAGTGTCCGCATGTTTCATCGCGCTTGCGATGTCACAAGTGCACCATTTGTGCACTTGGGTGTCGCAAGCGTGATGTAAAAAGAACCCACTTTTTGCGGGTTCTTTTTCCTCCGCCGGGAAGCCTTGCCGTTTGGTGGTTGAGGCTTCCCGCCAGTGGAAATGGAGGCGGCGGCAGACCACCCTTTTTGGGCGGTCTGTATCCTGCCTTATCGGGTATGCAGGGAAGGATGTATAGCTAATATAGTTTTTTCCTAGTTCCATGCAACAATTCTCTGCTTCCTACCATTCTATATCAGGGAAGGGCCAGCTCAGATTCTGGGACTTTCATGCCAAATTAACTTTTGTTTGGTGTTAAAAATAGAAATTTCACAACTGGAGCCATTGGGAGTCGTATCCCTGCAACATAGCCATGACATGTGTCCTGGATCTTCTAGAACAAATAAAATAAAAATAAATAAAAATAAAAATAAAAATAAAAATCAAGATATTTGTTCATGAGGGACCTGAAATAGTTGACAGACAGGCCTAAACTCTTGCTATAGTTTTGTTTTGAGCCCATAAAGTAACACACCATGTTATGGATTTGTATAGCAGAACAGACCAGGTCCAAAAGCTTGCTACAGTCTTTGTTCATAAAATAACACAGCAGGTTTGGTGATGTGGTGATCAAGCATGTGGAATTTTATACCAAAATAGATAAACACTTTAAATTATAATTCAGAGTGGTGTAGGACTAGGTTAAATAAACATGTTTTCCTCCGTCAAATGCCATTTAAGCCTAAGTTTTCAAATAACTGACGAGATACTTTAATTGAAAGCGGTTAAAAGTACTCTGTCTACAGGGCAAGAATATGGAAAACAAGGCACAGGTAATTCCTTTCATCTTTATCTCTGTTGGTTGCTATAGCAAGAAGCTCTGAAAGGAATTAGCAATAGCTTTTCAACCTGTTTAATGTTTCTTAATAACCATTCCGAAACCCAAACACTACTAATCAGAAAATACATGCAGTCCCTCTACATGCTTTATCCTGATCCAGACAGTAGAAGCAAAATTGTAAAGATTTAATAACTGGATTAGCTCTCCCTCCTGAAATTTATTTCTTGAAGTAATAGAGGACATGTAGGTGGATTTTTGTTTCTTTGACGTGTCTTGCCATGTCAGCTAGCACACAGAAGAAGCATTTGGCTTTCCAAATGGCAGTAGTATGCATCCCACAGTTATTATGAGCACTGGGGTAAGATAAATTGAGAAGAACTATTTTGTGACTGTATGAGAGATACTACAACCTATATACTATACAGACTCTGACAAGTAAATTGACCTACTAGAATCAGAACAGTTTGCTCAGTTAAGAGCAGAAGCAAGTTCCATGGTTCCATCCTTATCGGTAAACTACTGATGATTTAAACCTCATCCTAATAAAATAATGACAATCAATCAGTCACAGAACTCTGGATGCTTTCTAATACCAGAGGACACTGGCTGAAGGCATTAACTTCACTCTGAGGCACTGAATGGCCTTGTTCTCACAGAAACACTTTTTTTGAGATAAAATGCTATTTTGGGACCAGTCACATTAGCTGTAAAATGCTCTTCATCCCAAGGTCCTCTTGCAAAAACTGCTACTCTGCTGAGAAACAAATTGTCTGAAATCATGAGAATTCACTTCATCCATGATGTGCAAGTTTGTTTTCTTGCTTCTTGATATGAACAGGTTGCAGTTTCCAGGATAAACCTGTTCATGAAAGAACTGCTTTTTAGAATCTTTACAGAGTTTTGATAAAATTGAAGAGATGGTGGACCATTCTAGGTATACTCTGTAGCTTTACATATTTAGATAGAAGAGATATGCCAGGAGATCCTGATCTATTGCCTGTCCACCTAGGCCACTGTACAATTATAGGCCTCAATCCAATTATTAGTCCCATACAAGAATAAACAAATCAATGGAATGTACCAAAATGTTGACTTGATTGAATGAAGAACATTCCTTTCATCTGGCACAGATGAGCTTGTATGGCCATGGATTATACTGTAGTCTTCATTCCTGGATTCTCAGTTGGTTAAAATGTTCTGTTTTGCCTATCAGCCTACCAACCATCTGCAGTAGTCCCCAAACTATGCCCTTTAAGAGTTTTTGAACTTCACCTCCCAGAAGCTTCAGCCATGTTGGCCAATAATAATAATTATTTATATGGCACCTTTCCCATAGGATCAAGGAGGCTCACATCATTAAATAAAACACAACACACAGTTAAAATATGTTCCATTAGTTATTCCCCCCCCCCCCCCTTAGAGAGCACAGTTTGGGGACCACTGGTTTAGAGCTTTGCAAATGGACTTCAAAGCTAATACAATTAAGTAATTTTCACTCAAAAGAAACACACATACACACATACTGAGTCTGTCAGGGAAGGGAAGGCTTCACCTCCTCCTTTCTTTCCTGCTGAACTAAGTGCAGACTACTTTTGCACTTTGAACTCTTTTAGCAACAACTGAATGAAGAACAGGGTGAAGGATGAAAATAGGAGAAGACAGAAACCAGGGCCTTTTAAAAACAGCTGAGAAAGTGGGTCAGTAGATGATTAACTGGAGCTGTCCCTACTGAAGTGGCACAGCTGAAGGGTATGTAAGCAGTCTGAAGAACACATGTTGCCTCTGCTAGTACAGATGGTAAAAATAAGCTTTTTTCAACAACTCTTTAAGGATTCATAGGCGCGTTACAGACCGCCCGTTTGGGGCGGCCTGTAACCGGCCCTTTCCCCGCCGGATCAGGGCCTCAGCTGCCACAATGGCAGCTTCTGAGGCCCCGATCCGCTGCTTTCCAGGCCGTGGGGAAGCTGCAAAAGGCTGCTTCCCCATGGCCTGGAAAGGGGTGTCCTTGGGGCTTCAAGCCCCAAGGACACCCGGCGGCAGCAGAGAGGAGGAGAAAGGGGCCACTTGGCCCCTTTCTCCTCTGCATCGCTGGCGCAGCCATGTAAAGGCTGCGCCTAGCAACACAAAGCTGGAAGGAGCTCCAAAACGGAGCTCCTTCCGGGGATGCAGAAAGGGCGCCCTCATGCGGCCCCACTACGTCACAACCACACCGCCCCGTTTAGAAGCAGCGCGGTCGTGATGTAGTCATGGCGGCGCCCGTGTGCTTAGGGCGCCTCCATTTTGTACGGACTTGGTCTGTACTAGGGTTAGGGGCATCAAGAAGTGACACCCTTTCCTAACCCTAGTATGGACCCAGTCTGTACTTTTATGCCCATTTGTAACGGGCCTTTAGGACTCATATTTGTGACCTCTATGGTAATACATATCCCACGTCAGGGCTGCATATGAGTGCAGCTTGGTTCCCTTAACATTCCATGGATGTAAATACATAAGGCCATCTACTCTGAGGCCTTTCCATTATAAAATATGGGATATAGGACAAAAGAAATTTGTCAAAGTGCTAAAACATTTGTGAGTCATGACTTCCATGCTGTCCTCAGAAACCCATCCCCCACACACACACACTGGGTGACACCAGGTGCAAGGATGGTACTGGCTCTACCATTAGACAAAGTGAGACAGGTGCCTCAGGGTGTTATAAAAGGGCAACAATTATATGACAATTAAAAGTGAACCTTGACTTGTGTGGGGGGGCATGATTTCTGCTCTGCCTCGGGCTAGAAAAAAAAAAGTGGGCCGCTCCTACTGATACATACCAGCAGTGCTATGGGAGCCATTTGCCAGTTGGCACTTCCCAACACAGAACTCTGAGAGCATACATCTAGAGGCACTACATTGGATGTCAGTGATCAGTTCAGATAGGGGTGGTGATAGTGCTGGTATGATTCTATCCAAGCGACATAGTCCTCCATACTTCAGCACTTGGTTATTTTCTGGAATACCACTTCTTGCAATTGCCATTCATGCTTTATGCATCAACAAGGATGTGCTTCCTTGCACTTATCAATTCCTTAGAGCTGGTTTCATGCATATAGGCAGAGACAGTTAACTGTTGAAGTCATGCTAACATGATCGTTAAGATGAACCCACAATGTGATTTAAGTACAGAAAAATCCATTAGTAGGCTAAGCTCTGTGCTGATTCTTTAAAGTACGTATTTTGAAGGGAGAGGAATTTAAGTTTACAATAATTAAACAAGTGCTTTTGCCTTATGTCAGTTTGCACACAGACACAGTATGTGCTGCTTTATTATTGTGATTGCTATTTTACCTCTTTCTTCCCTTTCTTTCTTTTTAAAATCTAATAGCTGAATTTTGCAAGTCTTCAATCTTTCATACTCTGTGCATCCCCCCCCCCTCTCTTGTAATCACTATAGTTTCACCATGGATTGACATTAGTTGTATATAATTCATTTTTAAATACTGATAAACCATTGCCTTTGTCATACAAATGTGGTGTGCCAGTTTTCCCAACAGTAGGGAAAATATAGCTCTTACTATAAGATAGTCCCTTTTGTTCTGTTAATCATCTGCCCAGCTCCCTATAAAAGACTCCATCCCACTTTCAACTCTGCTATTTCAAAGGCTCTTTTCAGGGCTTTATATATCCTCTCATTCTGCCTGGTTATCAGAAGATTTATTGAATGGCTATAGTAAATGATTTTACAGTCCAAAAGTTCAATTAGTCCAGTTACTGCCATTAATCTAGATAATTTACAAAGATCAATTAAGAAACTTCTTTCCAAGTACTTCTACTTTATTCTCTACAGGACTGTCTACAGGAAGTATTAAGGCTTATTAGTAAAACTGACCAGAAACAGTGGGGGATCACAGAATATAAGACAAGTACTGATGTTTAACATCCTCTTGCTGATTTAGAATGGAATTTATTGGACCTTTATCATCTGTATGCTTATGGATATGCATCATGCAGAAAGAGGCATAGAATTATAGAGTAATAGAATCATAAAATTAGAAGGAGCCTTATGGGCCATCTAATCCAACCCCTGTTCAATGCAGGACCTCTAGTTAAAGTAACTCCAGTAGATAGCTATGCACGCTCCTTCTGAAGATGACTAGAGAAAGAGACACTACTCCACCTCTAGGCAATTGATTCCATTACTGAAGCACTCTTTGAACCTTATCACTCAACTTTTTAATCCGGTTCAAGCCTCCTAGGCTGAAGCCAGGATGTGGGATGAAGACAAAGATTATCGTACACTAAATCACCACTGAACTGCTGCCTGCCATCAGCCCAGGTCCAAGTCGGATCCCAGCCATGCTCTGCCAGCACTTTTTAGAAGCCAGAAAACTTCTGACTTCTAAAAAGTGCTGGCAGAGCACAGCTGGGACCCAGCTTGGACCCAGGCTGATGGCAGGCAGTGGTTTGGCAGCTATTAAGTGTGTGATAATCCAGCCCAGGAGGCTTGAACTGGATTAAAAAGGTGAGTGATAAGATCCTTACTTTCAAAAAGTTCCATCTAATGTTCAAGCAAAAGCTACTATCCTGCAAATTTAAACCATTAGACCTAGTCCTATCCTCTGGGGCAACAACCAATAGGTCTGCTCCCTCCTCTCTGTGACAGCCCTTGAGGATTTAAAAGAGTGGAATCATGTCAACTCATAGTCTTCTCTACACGCCCAGCTCCTTCACCCTTTTTTAAATCATCCTTTTTGCCCTTCTATGAACTGTCTCCAACTTGTCTACATCCTTTTTAAAAATGAGGCACCCAGAACTGAATGCAGTACTTCAGATGAGGCCTGATTAGTACAGAATATATTGGGACTGTTACTTCTCTTAACTTGGAAACTATGGCCCAGTACAGACGGGCACTTTGCGCTGGTCTGGGGACGATACAAAGGCTCTGTAGGGCTGGGCATATATACGCTCCCAGCCCTTCTACTGGAGCCCATGCACCATCTTGCCAGTTCTCCGCCCACATGGGGTGTGTGATGATGTGTGGGCATCCATGCACTCAAACATATCTGGATGGAAGAGGTGCAATAATGATGCACACGAGTCATTATCATGCCCCTTCCAGGAAACTGCTTTCGATTCCTGAGAGGGAGCACATTGTTGCCACACCATTTGGTTGCTGTGGCAACGATGCGGGGCAAAGATGGGCGGCATGGAGCTGCCCATCTGCCAAGCTCCTATGCTTCTATTAATTCAGGTTAAATAGCATTCACTGTTGCTCATGTGCAGCTTCTGATCAACGTTAATCCTAACATCCTTTTTGCTTATAGTACTGCTGAGCCCCTTCATATACCTGTGCATTTGTTTTGTGTGGCCTAAATGTAGAATTTTGCACTTGTCTATTGAATTTCATTTTATTAATTTCTGCCCAGTTTTCTAAATTATCTAGATCCTTTTGAATTCTGTTACTATCTTCCAATGTGTTAGCTACCCACTAAACCCATTTTGTAGCAGACCTGAAAAGGATCCCTTCCACTCTGTCATCCAAGTCATTGATAAAATTGTGGAAGAGTAATGGCTTTACAATACAACTATCTCTTTAGTAATTCTCTTGCCTCATATGTATTTGAAAAAACAAACAAACACCTTCTTGTTGCTTTTCATTTGCCCACTTAGTCTCAGCTCATTTTGATATTTCCCTAACTAATTCCTGCAAGCTTGGGTTACACAACTGTACTCTTCCTGGCTTAGCTATCCTACCTTCCATTCTATACACATACTCATTTTATTTTCACTTCTTCCTTGAGTTTGCTGTGTAGC
Source organism: Sceloporus undulatus (assembly GCF_019175285.1). Taxonomy (NCBI): domain Eukaryota; kingdom Metazoa; phylum Chordata; class Lepidosauria; order Squamata; family Phrynosomatidae; genus Sceloporus; species Sceloporus undulatus. The sequence continues at coordinate 34,497,908 of NC_056527.1, read as the reverse complement.
CGCACTGGCTTTTTCAAATGTTTCCATTTTTGTGAATGTGCTTTTGCAACTCATTCTTCAACTTCATTCTTGCTGGGTGTATTTTTCCTTTATCATCTTTAGTGATGGGATTTCACCCAGTAATTCCCTGAACTTGTTAAACTCACCTTTCCTGAAATCCAAAACCTGTATTTGACTATATTCTTCTTTGATCTATCCCACAATTGTGAATTCTAGTGCTGAATGGTTGCTTCCCATTAAAGTACTGACTATTTGATTCCAGTGACCAACCGATCCCTATTAGTTAGGATCAAGTCCAGGATTGCCAATCCCCTTGTTATTTCTCCAACTTTTGAAATAATAAACTATTTGCAAGGTGCATCAGGAATTTGTTGGACAGCCTATGCTTAGCACAGTCAGTTTCCCCACAGTTTTCAGATTAATTAAAACCTCCCATCACTATTCATGCATCTTTGAGATTTCTGAGATTTGTTTCTGAAAAGCATCATCCACCACCTCTTATAGGTGTGTAGGCATATAGTAAACTCTAACCACAATGTTGCATTTATTTAATTATTATTCTATTTATTTTTATCCAAATGCTCTCTATTGGTCTACTCTGATCAGTTTCATGGATTTCTGTACAACTGAATCTGTTTTTGACATACGTATAATGTCACTCTCTCTCCTTTTCTGCCACATCTATTATTTTTGAACTAGTTATACCATTCAGTTGTAATATTTCAGACACAAGAGACAACCCACCAGGCCTCCATTATGCTACAAATTAGTCTGGATGCACCAATCTTTGCCAACAATAATCTCAATTTTTTGTTAGTCCTAAAGTAAATCTATTGAATCAATGGTAAATTGACTGGTAAACTTGGTACATCCATCCTCATGCAAACTCCATTAACTGGTCTACCATAGATCGGATCAGCAACAGAAGCCAAGCCAGTTTTTGAGAATGAGAATCACAACCCAGTGGGCACATTATATACCCATGAGATACCCAGGAGGTACAGGAATGGAGGATGCTATAAAGTGCAAATCTTTCCTTATATTGTTTCTTTAGCTTCTCATTTTATTGTTGCTGAAACCAATAGACTGCAAGCCATATTGAAACAGTCCTCTATAAATCGCGTCTGAAAATTACAGGACAAAAGAGAGGGAGGGAAGCAGGACTATGACAGAGAAGTGCTCAGACAACTGTAAACTTTGAGAACTACAGAAAATATTCATGATGTTAATTAGAGTTCTGATTAGATTTCCATAATGAGAAATGTGTGAAACTGCCACTTTATTTCTCTGGGGATAGATTAAACAGCATGTAGGGAAGTGGTGGGGAGGGGTGTAGTGGGGATGCCTTGGTGTCAAACCACTGCCGTGGAAATAAAACATAAGAAAACAACAAAAACAAAATAGGTGATGTTCATGGAGCAGACTGTTCTTCATCAGTTACATGTGAAACAGAAAAAAGTTGAAGGCACAGTTTTGAAACCTTTTCCAAACACAGGTTGCATCTCATTGTACATTAACAATACCCACGTTTACAAGAAGTAATCCCCCCCCCCGTTTTTTTTTAAGGAAGGGTCTTCCAAAATATATTTGTTTCAAGATCATGGCCTCAGGATGCAATCCTATATACACATACCCGGGAGTAAGGTCCATTCAAAATATGATGCTTATTTCTGAGGAGTCATGGACAGGATTATACTGTAAAGCATCTGAAGGCAAAGCCCCATTGAACATAGTGGGACTTTGGAGGAAGCACACATGGAATTGTGCTCTTAGGAAGTAATTCCCAGAACATTTGTTTCCTAACTTCCACATTGTACTACTAGCTTCCTTCTCTCAGATTAAATTTATGCTTTTCCTTTCTCATTTGTAAGAAAAAAGTTTATCTTCCCAACCAAGTTACTGAAAGGTTGTTGAAAGATTTTTTGGGAATAGAAGATCATTTCTTTAAAGCTTCAGTAGCTTGTGAGATAGCAAAACCATAAATCTTCTTGTAGTATTTGCAAATATTTGAGACAGAATTGGACCACACAGATGGAGGGTGTGGTACCAAGAATTCATTTTAAGCTGTGAAAATGTCAGTTTTCAACCAATGATTAGACTTGGCTTATTATTACCTATTTGACATGGGGAGAGCTAAAGTGGCTTTGGATAGTCTACAAAAACAGTGATAGAATAATAGAATCATAGAATCATAGAGTTGGAAGAGACTGCACGGGCCATCCAGTCCAACCCCCTGCCATGCATAGAAAAATTGTGTGTCACACATACATTTTAAACCATCACATGAAGCAGCTGCAACACAATAGTTATTAAGTAGCTTCCCAGTTAGAGTGGTATCATGTTCTTTCATCAACTTCAGGTCAGATGGAAGAGGTTAAAACTTGTTCTACCTAACATGTTTGATGTTGTGGTAGGCAAAGTGTAGACAGTTACAGTCCATCTAATCATTTCCTGTTGTTTTTTTTCTTTAAAGACCTACATGGATGCAAACACAGGCCACTTCCCTCTATATTTGGGGAAATGCTCTCTCTTGTGCTCCAAAGCACCCTATTGGCTGTTGGGGACATTTTTTAAAGGTGATGGGGAAGTACAGTCTTGGGGAGGGAGTGGGTGCAGACCTGGACGTTTGGAAATCGTATAAACTTGCTTCAAGTGAAGTACAGAATACTGGAGATGACCAAGATATTTTCCTCACTAGTAACTTTAGCTGTCTTGTTTTGCTGTCTTGTCTGATCACATTCTGCTGTGACTTGGCCACATGCATTTCAGTTTTCATCTGTGAAATGATGTAAAGTATGAAACTAGCGGTAGGGGTAGGGAATTACACCTGGGACATATGCTGTCTATAAGGAAAATTGTAACCCATGGTTCTCATGCTCAAGAAATTCTTTCATTCCTTTACATCATTACATCCTCTTTAGGTAAATGGCATTCATCTGAAGCAAGCAATATGGATAAGCAATGTATAGAAATTATCATGCAAAGAGACCCATGGCCTACCTAATTAGAATCATTTTTAATTTACAGTATAATGACAAAATTGTCCTTTGGGCTTCAAGTAGAGAAGTACTAAATGGACTGCTTGAAATTAGCAGTGGCAGGAAACACAGGGAATCACTGATTTAGGAAAGAGATTACCTGATGTACAGGTGGTGATGTTGCAATACGCTGGGGAAATGCATAATAGATACTGCTGTGAAACATGTGTGGTAATTTTGACAGCTATTTGGGGATAATGGGGATGCAGCAGGCCCCAAGTTTCAAGGCGAACATTAGAAATAACAAATGGGTGCATAAGTACTTCAGGATGCTCTCTTAAGCACAGTTATGCAGGATGAAGCTTTGCTGAACACAGTGGAAGTTACTCAGTCCTCTTATTAGGCAGAGGGAAGCAGACAGCTGAGACAACATATTTTTGGTACCATAAAGGAACAATAAATATAGTGTTTTGTTTTCTACCCCCAGAAATGTATAAGTGTATAGGATTTTCTATTACTTGTGCCCAAATAACATGGCTGGCTACAGCTTGACTTGGGAGGGGAGAAATTTTATTTATTTCATTTGACACCCCCTCCCCAATGCATTGCCCATGATAGACTCAGGAGGCTCTGTTTTATAACAATAGCAAATACATTTCTATACCACTTATCAGTGCACTTAAGCACTCCCTAAGGGGTTTACGAGTGTAAACCAGTTGCCCCCAACAAGCTGGGTACTCATTTTAGCAACCTTGGAAGGATGCAAGGCTGAGTCTACCCTGAGCCCCTGGCTGGTATTGAACTCACAACCTTGTGGTTTGTGAGTGAGTGGCTGCAGTACAGGCATTTAAATCCTGTGCCAGTAGGGCTCATTATTGGCAGGAAGTGACCCACAAGTCAATTTCTGGATCCTTTCCTTTTGGAAAAGGAAGCCCCAATTGCCCAATAATGGTGAAAGGTGGCTTGGGTGGAATTTAGGGGCAAAATTAATTGTTTTGCAGAGGATGTGACCCTCCAAAATCCTCTGCAGGTCTAAGGCAGAGATTCCAACTGTCTCAGTAATCTCACATCATCACACTTTTTTCCTGCTTTTTTCAATATCCCAGTTTTTCTCTCCTCCTCTCATTTTCCTTCTTTGTCTTCAGCTTTCTTAATTTTGGCAACCTGGCTTTCAAGTGCAAAACTGGTTTGATATCAGTTTGCTCAGAAGGGGGGAAATTGAAAGAAAGGGGCAGAATCTCGCCCTTCACATAGGAGTTTATCACATGAGGGACAGGATGTCATTGTCCTGTCCCTGTCCCGTCCTTCCCGCCTGATTGTGGGAAGGACTTTCACACATAACCCGCATTTAACCCATCAGGGAAATACGAGTGAGAGTGATTGTGCAAATCACTTTCACACTGCAGCCAGCTGAAAAGTGCTTTCAGCCATCAGCTGAAAGCGCTTTCAGCCGTCAACTGCAGTCTTTTGTATTAACGGAAGTACCCATTAATACCATGATGTCTGAAAGTGCTTTCAGTTGATGTCTGAAAGCACTTTTCATCTAGCTGTAGTGTGAAAGTGATTTGTCAATCACTTTCATGCGGGTCATGAATTGGATAAGGACTAGGAAGCGATCCCATCCCCTTGTGATAATCTCCATATACTTGGGCAAAAGCAAACTGCTGCAGCCTCTCCTGCATTATCTGTTCTTTCTCATTAATAACTTTTGCCATCATAAACACACTCTGATGTTGCTTTGACACATGTCCTAGTTTTCATCTCTGAAATGTTGGCGAGTAAGTTAATGTGGCTGGCAGTACTGCAACTATTGTCTAGCAAATATAATTCGTCAGCCATTTAAAAATGCACAGTGACAAAATCTTAAGAGTATACATAATTCAGTCATGTGAGCCTGCATCTGTAGCCAGAAGCTTTTCAGAGTGGTAAACGTCTACATGGTAATCAGGCAATCATGAAAGACACTGTAGGATAGAAAATTTATTTGTATGCAGCCCTTCTCTGCAAACAGATACAAGGTGGGAAAGTAACAAACAAAATGGATTGAAATACCAAAAAGTGTATATAATTAAAATACAAACCAAGCAGAACATAATAAAAAACCCAAAACTTTAAATGAAGGCAGGGGGAAAATTCAGTGTAATAACCCTGGCTTTGTTATTTCTTTAATAATAAGTAATAAGGGAGCCAAATATATTGTTGTGGAGAAGCTGTTCCACAATATGAATTCCATAGCCCAAAAATAGACTTCTCTCTTATGCTCTATAACTTGGCCTCTGTCTGTGGTTTGCCACAAAAAGGATATCAGAACCATCACAAAATTCTTCAACAGGAATTGAGTGTCTAACAGGAACTATGTCTTGATAACTTGTTCCCTAATTATGGAAGGCAGATACCTGTTTCTTTTAAAATGATGGTGGGTGCATCAGCCCTGACAATTGGCCATGTTTTCTGAGGTGGATGGAAGTTGCCGTTCCAAATCAACGGGTAAGTTACAGATTTAGGTTTATGGGATTAAAGTCCAAAGCCAACATTTTAAAAATTAGTACCAGTTTTTCCAGGTGGGGGGGGAAACATTAACAAAGCAGTTGTTGCTGAGAATTTCACCTTTAAGGAGATGTAGCAGATTTCCACCAAGTTTTACCAATGTGATTTGGGACTCATCTTACTAAGAGGTAGCACATTTCAAGGATGCTGTGACCAACTTGTGAACCTCAGGACACTGTTAGACATCAATTACCATTAGTTGTAGCCAGCATAATCAATGTTGAGTCTAACAACATCTGGAAGCCTATACATTCTCCACTTCTGTTACAGATACCTAACTGATGAGTTCACTGAGCATCTCAGTTTCTGATACTTAGAATACAGAAAGGATTAACCTAGGACAGTCTTTTCTTGCGATATCTGGATGTCACTTGACCTCATGATAGCTTCATTCTTCTGCTGATAGTGAACATGTTCCATAGCCCAAGTCTCACAAAAGGGGCACGGATCTCGGAGCCTTCCAGATGTAATAGCCAGCATCCTTAGCTATCTTTTTCTGATGACTGCTAGGGGTTGTAGTTCAACATCATGTGGCAAGCTTCATGATTCCCAGCTCTATTTTAATAATAATAATAATTTGTTTTATTTATATACCGCTATTCCAAAGATCATAGCGGTGAACAGCAAGTAAGCTAATTAGCAAGTAAGCTCATTTGCTCCCAACAGTCTGGGTACTCATTTTAGCGACCTCGGAAGGATGCAAGCCTGAGTCGAGCTTGGGCCCTTTTCTGGTCTTGAACTCGCAACCCTGTGGTTTTGAGTGAATGGCTGCAGTACAGGCATTTAACCACTGTGCCACCAGGGCACTACATGCCCAGGATTCAACACTTTCAATACCTGTGCTCAGCATATTAATTGGCTAACAGCACATTCCTTTCATGAAGATTTGATGCTATATTGCATATATTGCTTGGAGAAGAGTAGGGTGGAAGATAGTGAAAAATGTAGCTGTTGTTCCTTTCATAGTTAAAACAATAAAAAGGTAAAAGTTTCCCCTTTGATATGATTGTCAAGTCGTGTCCAATTGTAGGGGGCAGTGCTCATATCCGTTATTTATCTGAGTGAGCTATCATTGTCAAAGGCAATTCTGTGATCATGTGGCCAGCATGACTGCAAGGAATGCTGCTATTGAAGAGGTATCTATTTATCTGCTTGCACGATTTCAAGCTGCTAGGTTGGCAGAAACTGGGATTAGTAACGGGGCTCACTCTGTCATGTGGCACTTGAGTCTTGAACTGCCGACACTGCAATCTTAACCACTGACCTACTGCATCACCTTAGGTACAACAATAACTTGAACATAAGTAGATTAGATTTCTCATTATGCAGTGACCCTTGGTGTCCACTGGAGTTTGGTTCTGTGTGGCAAAAGGCGGGCTGGGGCCACCTCTCTTTGCTACGCAGCGTTACTGCAGCAACCAAATGGCGCAGTACTGCTGCACAGCAAAAAAGGCACACTTTGAAGCAGCTCCTGTTTACTGCGCAGATGCGATGCAGCAATGCGCCATAGGACGGCGTGGTGGCATCACAGCTGCACAGCGCCATTTGGATGCTGCGCAACTGTGACATCACTGACACAAGCGGCATGTGGTCAGGGCCACACAATCATGGCAGCCCACACACCTACTAGGGGTAGGGAGTGTGTGGTTGGTGCATGCTCCCTAACCCTAAAATCAGCGCCAGTTGCTGCGCAACTGTGATGTCACAGTTGTGCAGCATCCAAATGGCGCTGTGCAGCTGTGATGCCACCACACTGTCCTATGGCACATTGCTGCATCGCATCTGCGCAGTAAACAGGAGCTGCTTCAAAGTGTGCCTTTTTTGCTGTGCAGCAGTACTGCGCCATTTGGTTGCTGCAGGACAAATAAATAGTCAAATAGTCTGACTTGGAATTAGGCATGTTCCTATGTTCTTATGAGGAAATCGGTAATGTTGGACATGTTCCCATCTACACAAGTGTGAAAGATTCAGGAACCTTGTCCTTCTCCATATGTAGTTCATAAAAACAAAGCAACGACTCAACAGAAAAGCAGGCCAATTGAGACTTCAGTAGTTAAGAGGGCTTTGTCAAAGAAATGGGCAATGAGGGAAATGAAGGAGGATAAGGAAGCAGTCTGATAAGTACAGGCTACTTAATGAATGGGACTGAAGGCAATTCATTAAGCATAAACCATTTGTTCCATGCAGGCTTGAGACGAAAAGAAACTCCCTTATCCAGCTCCCACTCAGCTTTTGCACAAGTTGTTGACTTCAATGCGTTTCTTTCTCCCTTCTCTGTTCTGGTATAAGTCAGGTGAGAATTGCAACCTTCATTTTCCTCTGACAAAAATCAAAGTGAGCTCTTCTGAGGATTGTTGTGCCAAGGCAGGGCAGTCAGCTTCTAATTAGCTCTAATTGGCACTTGTGCAAGCTCTAACTTCCTTTACAGGAGGCTGAATGGCAGCTTTAAAAGATGTGATTTTTCTTTCCCTTTCTTCCTGCCCCATGGAAAAAAAAAACCCACCACAAAAAATCCTCCCATCCTTAAACCAGAACATCCACTGATCTCTGTGAACAGGCCTTTTCTTAAAGTTTAAGTACAACATTCTGTATCACTGGGTATTGTGTAGTCCACGATTAAACATTTGTGCAGTGTAGTCCTATGAGCGATGGGTGAATTGTCCAAGGTTTTCCTCATTTTGAGTTGATTTCTACTAAAATCCTCACATGCTATCGTCCTGAGCTTAACTGAATACTCGGCAGATGTTGGCCTGGCCTACCCGTTTCTGCAATTGAAAGCACCCTTGACTGAACTCCCTCCCTCCCTACTATTCATGGAACTCAGCTTTATTCTGGGTGACAAATGATAACAGAGAAAAGTATGGAATAAAGATGGGGAGACAGACAGGAGGGGAATTTCTTTAGACTGCCATCTCATCACAACTGCCTAACCCTGCTACAAAGATAAGTGAGAAAAGAAGGAAATTGAGCTATATATTCAGGTTTTGGAGGTTGCAGGAATTACTTTGGGAATGGTAGTTGTGGATACAGATTTTCTTTCCAGAAATATTCTCATGGTGAGGTTTGAATCCTAGAATAGCTTGGATAAACTTTTGCATTAACTTTACAGGTAATAAGAACTACTCATATTAGTTAGAGCATAGGTGGGAATCATGCAGTCACTCAGATGTTGCTGCAAATTCCATTAGCCTTAGCTTCTGGCCAAGGACTGTATGATTCCCACCCTTGCTATAGAGAATTGGAATCTGGAAAGTTACTTTAAAATCAAATAAGTTATGGTCCCAAGGTTCTAAAATTATTAATTAGTATTACACTTACATTTTAAAACTAGCTACTTTTTCTTGTTATTCATGAGTACTTTTAAAAAGCTACTGCACTTTTTAGAGGTTATTACATATTTTTGCTTCTTGAAAAATAAATTATATCATGCATTTATTGAATATGTCAGAACACCAGAAATCACTGTCTGGTGGAACAAAACATAGCTACCTATAAAACCAAATGAACAGCCAATTACACATAAAAGGAATGTGTTCTATCCATTATAAGCAAGTTATGTTACAACTGTAACAAAGGGGCTGTACATATGGGTGGTGAAACGCTGCCCCTCTTTGTTGCGTATCATTCCCAGAGCAGCCAAACTGATACACAGCCAGGAAGAAGCTGCTTGCAGTGTCATAAGGGCTGCAATGCAGCCCTATGACTCTGTTTCCTGTGTGTGACGTGCGGATGCTGTGCATCACATACATCATCATGGTGGCCTTCTTGTATACGGGAGGCTGGCATGGCAGTGGCAGTGGGATGTTCTAGGGTTCTGGAGTGTGTGGTTACTGCGCGCTCTGGAACCCTAGAATTGGTGCCGCTACGCCGCTTCCTGCCCATGTCTACTGGGTCATAGTTAACTTATTGTAACTTAGGTAACATATTTCTGCTTTAGTTATTTTAAAAAAGGTGTTAATTACAGTAATCCATTTGCAACTAGTTATCTCAACGTGCAAAGTAACTGTCTTATAAGTTGCATCAACTCTGGAGAAACAAGCCAGTTTGATCCCACTTTAATTGCCATTGCTCAATGGAATGGAATCCTGGGAACTGGAGTTTTGTGAGACATTTAGTCTTCTCTGTCAGAGAGCTCTGGTGCCGGAATAAACTATAGTTCCCTGGATTTCCTAGCACTGAGCTGGGGCAGTTAAAGCAGTCTCAAACTGAATTTATTCTGCAGTGTGTTTTGGACCTCTGCTAAACACCCAGTGGCTACATTGAAAGTTACCTACTACAAATATATTATACTACATTATATAGGATTTCAGAGTACTTCAAACTCTTCCTCAAGAACAACAGGACAGCTAATTCTCATAAATAAACATGGAAATATTTTTTTCAATTAATGCAAATAGCTTTACTCGGACATAAGTCCCATTGACCTCTGGAAGTCAATTTTTTAACCTAAATTTCTAGACTTATACATGAGTATATATGGTAATATTAAACTACATATAGAAATAGAACTATATACTATAAAGCACATATTAAAAATACTACAGCTCTGATTCTGTGTCTGCACTGCAGAAATAATGCAGTTTGACATTGCTTTAACTGCCCTGGCTCAATTCTGGGATTTGTAGCTTTATGAGATATTTAACCTTCTATGTCAGAGAGCTCTGGTACCACAACCAACTACAAATCCCAGGATTCTATAGGAAAGAGGACAAAACACTATTATTGACCCCAATGACGCAGGGCTAAAAATACAGAATGTGGTGTATTAAGAGCATATTTGAATGTTTTTTGTTTTAGGTTGCTGCCACACTGCAGAATTAATGCAGTTTTACCGCACTTCAACTGTTATCACTCATTCCTATGGAATCCTGGGATTTGTAGTTGATTGTGGCACCAGAACTCTCTGACAGAGAAAGCTAAATATCTCACAAAATTACAGATCCCACAATTCCATAGCACTGAGCCATGGCAGTTAAAGCAGTATCAAACAACATTATTTCTGCAGTGCAGACACAGTCTTAGAGCTGTAGTGTTTTTAATATGTGCTTTTCAATTAAAGTTTTATATGGCTTTAATTCTACAGGCAGTTTAATATTATTTTATTCTTAATCTTTTGCATGTTTTAGCTGTATGTAGTTTTACATGTCTTTCGTTTCACTCCATAAACTGGCTTGAGTCCTATCTTTGGGGGAAAAGGCAGGGCATATATAAAATGGCTGATTAATGTTAAGATCTCTTATACACACGTACAGTTGAAGATAATGCATAAGTGCTTTAGTCAGTGGGGAAATCCACATACATAAGGAAACACATGGACCAAAAATATATGTATAACTTGGAAAAAATGAATATGAATTTCCATGTAGATCATGGGAGGGGAGTGACAAAACTCTGTGGGGGGGGGGGGGGGGAGCAAAATAAAAAATGGGACTCTTCAAATAGAATTCAGAAATAAGATGTTAATGTCAAGACTGTGAATTTTTCACATCCAAGGATGGTGAAAAAAACAGAGGAAAACAAACAAACAGAGAGTGTGTCTGGGGCCCACTTGGAGATAATAATTATGTAGTGCAAAAGAGAATAGTACAATTTGTAGGTCTGTGCTCATTCTGTATGCTTATGTTGCTTGGAATTGCATTTAAGATTACTGTTACGCACTGACTTCTTCACCCTCCTTTCTTAAACATGCACAGATCTCTCTATTCATAAACCATTAAGAAGAAGATGCTTTTATCCCTTAAATATGGAGTGTCTGTTTAACAAACCATGAACATGAACACTTGTATTGCTCTTAAGGATAAATAAGATTTGAACAAGCAAGGACGGAGAAGGATGTCTATTGATTTGTGCAGTAAAAGATGGCAGGTTTTAACCTTTCATTAAGGGAAGGGGGCTGGCTATACTAAGCCAGAGTTAAAATTGCTGAATAAAGTCACCCAAATAGAACACCGAGACCCAAAATCCAATTGTTTGTTGAAAGTAGAAAAGACCTATTGAATCAATGGGAACTTGGTAAGTCATTCAGCTTTCATGTATTTAGTGGATTTAGGCCCAAGTAGAAGTTATCAATTGGTAGCGTATCTCGCTTTGCCTAAGTTAAACGTCTGTTAGTTCATCATCATCATCATCATCATCATCATCATCATCATCATCATCATCATCATTTTATTTACGGTCTTTAGCCAAAATATCTGTTAGTTCCTCCCTGACCCCAGCGCTTCCGAAAATACCAATTCGCTTTGCAAAACACACTATAAATTAACATATCTTTAGCCAGTGTAAATGTATCAGTTGGCTTGGAAAGGATACCAGTCAAAGAAAAGTTAACATTTCACTCCTCCACTTTCTTCTTTTCTTTATTCTTAGACTTCCTAAATATTACATGAAGAGAACCTGCATAGTGCAATAGTTTGAGTGTTAACTACAACTCTGGAAATCAGGGTTCAAAACCCATGGCTCAACCATTGAAACTCACTGGCTGGCCTTGGGCAGGTCATACTCCCTCAGTCTCCAGAGGAAGGCAGTGGCAAGCCTATTCTGAATATATCTTGCCAAGAAAACTGCATGATAGGTTATCCTTTGGATTGCTGTAAAACAAAAATAACTTGAAGGCACACAATAACATATGACATGTTATGAAAAGTAGGAGAACATGTAAGCCTTTTTAGCATTACATTTATTTGCAAGAGCAAAGAAAGGCTGCAAGTACACTCCAGATATATTTTTTAAAATTATGTTGGATTTCCAAAATACAGTATAAGGAAAGGAAAAGGGGGGAAAGAAAAAAGTTGGGAGTACATAGGATATCAGCATGCATTACTATCAGCCAAAAATGTCCCCAAAGAAATTTTCTTAAGACTGATGCCTATAAAATACATATGCATGGATAGCCAAAGCAATGAGATTGTCTAATCACTGAATGGTGGATGGTGAATGCTTATTTTTCCAAACTTGATGTATAATTCTTTTAACATCAGTTAAAGTATGCGGGAAACAACTACTCTGATGATCAGTTAAACTCCAAATTGTAATAATATAATTTAAATGTACATATACATTTTAAAATGTCAAAGATTTTTCTAATACAAATTAATGTGCTGTGATACCTCCAACCAGAAACAAGTAAGCAAGTTACTCTATTGTTCAGAGGAAAAATGGGTGGCTCCAGACCACCCCTTAGAGGCAGTCTGTCAAGGCCCATAAATTAATTTTGGGTTTAGACTTGGGTCGCATCTTCAAGATGTCTCATTATGTAAGTATATGAAAATACAAGTGTTCCAAAATCTAAATATATCCAAAATCCAAAACACTTCTGGTCTCAAGCACTAAGATAATAAGAGAGACTCAACCTATAGAACTTCATGAGTACTTTGAATGGTGCTTGGAAACAAACTGGCAGCTCATGCAACTGCTGCAAGAAGGGAGTGGGATGCTCCTTATATCCAGCCCCAGCCAACAATCTGGCAGCAGTTCTCTGGACAAGGAAATTGTGCTACCATTCCCAGTTGTGCTTAACTCTACCTTCCTAGCAGTGTACCTACTCAGTCAATATTATCTCATGTTTCACTCTTTGAATTAATGGACTATGAGTTTGTATAGCCTGGCTTCTGAATTTCTACCTCAGCAGGATAAGGTCATGCACTTAAATAACAAAAAAAAAATTATAATCAATATTGCACAAAGTGTGTAGCCACACAGAGACACACATATGGAATAACAGACATATAATGGTCTATTGTCCCTTACTTGAATTGGGGAAATGTAAGATTTTAAAAATAATAATAATTGAAACTATAGTTAAAAGAAATCAAGGTGTATACTTGTATAGTCTCTCACACACTGTGAATATGCTTAGATTGCTTGCTGGCAAATTTGAAGTTGTTCAGTTGTAAATGGAATCTCTTTTCTGTTATTCTCCCTTTGTGTGTATGTATGTAGGTGTATGAGGCTTACCAGTTGTCCCCCCTTTTTATAGACTATGTTTGTCATTTCAGAATTCAAAGCAGAGCTAGAAAAGGCTTCACACTGTGATACAATCCCTTCAACAATTTATTGACTTTTAATGTAAATTTGATAGGTGACACAGCTGTCCCACCATTTTCAAAGATTAGGCAGGAGCAAATGAGTCCATTTTGCATTAAGAGGTTATGCCTGTTGGAAAAGGCCACTTAACATAAATTATATAACAAGGAAAACATAACAAAAGATCCCCCCAACTCTTTTTTAGGTTTGACCTCTCTGAGGGAAAAAAAGCTTGATAGATTCTTTTGCATTTGGCCCATAAACACACTTTGTAGATTCTCACTAGCATGTGGGGTCCATGAATATGGTTATCAGTGTTTATTAAAGTGTGAAAAGCAGCAGTAGGTGTGTGTGTGTGTGTGTGCATGAGCATGCATGCATACACACACACACCACACACACACACACACAGGATAGGTTAGGATGATAAAATGGGGGAGTGGAGGGGGTCCCTCATTCTTTCTCTACTGCCTTAGTTACATCAACACATTAAGCCTACACAAGCTGTTCCTTCCCTGGTGGCATAACAAGTACATGATATTGTACAGGCAGTATTGTGTTGTGCCCTTTGCCTGAATTCTACCTAGCCTTTGTGCTGATTTCAATAATGCATAGTTGAACAAGGACTTTTTTCTACACTAATGATCACCCAACTTGGATATATTTTTAAAGGGGGATTACCAATTTCACGAAGAGTATCAGCAGTGGTTACTAATCATGATGGTGATGATATATCATTTCTAATTTTTAGTCTGATTCACCACTGCTGTACTGTTATGGTCTTGTGGCATGGTAGAAAGAGTTAATTTTCTCTTTCACCAGTATTACAATTCAAGCTGTTACTCAAAAGGGGGTCACAGGATCATTGAGTCTTATCCAGTTCATGGCATAGATTTTTAAACATTCTATACTTCAGTTATTATTGGATAGGAAGAGTTGAAATCCCATCCTATGCATGTTAAATCTCCATCTAAGTTAAACAGCAGTTACCTAAGAGTTAATTCCATCAAAGGGGCAACAATGTATAGATATATGGATATATTTAAGCTACAATTCTGCACCCAGATACCTGTGAGTAAATTCCAATCACTTATATCTAAATTACATAGGATTTTCCCACTAATCTCATTGGATGGTCTATAACTGGAATATAAGTGATCTGGAAATATTAGTTTAATATTTTATAAAATCATATTCCTTATACTAAGCTAGTTAGCAGAAGACAGTGCATGAAGAAAATCATTTCCCCCTGACTATTACATGTGAAATACTTGAGGTAATCCTGTTTATGTCACTCTCTCTCCCCAGCCCTGCCCATCCATACACTATAAAGAAAATCCACACAATTGGCATTGGAGATTATCACCCTAGGGCCAGTTCCACAACAATCACGCTGTTGGTAGATAACAGAAGTACTATAGCGATCTATAGTTCCACACAGGTGCACAATCACACTATAACAGCAAAATAAAAGTGAAATAAAAACGTAGTCACATTCCTCATATAAAAGCTGGTCACATTGCTGTATCGGTAGTATGTCATGATTGGATGTTTTGTGCATGCATCATTATCGCGCTACTGTGCATGTTAGAAAAATATGGTTCCATCCCAGAGTAAAATAAAAATTCTGTATTTAACAACATGGTATGTATCCAGTTGAAGTAAAATAGTGCTATACTTCAAAATAAGACAGAAATGTACTCTAAAAATGATCCTAGCAATGAGAGTGAATTGCCTGTTCTGAAGCGAAGTCTGGAAAAAGCTCCTCGATAGTGCTCCATGACAGTGCGAATGCATCGTTATTAGCTTGCTCCTTCGCAATAGCATGAATGAAGCACTATTGGTAAACCATTCATGGGGTTTCTCACAAGAGAAGTTTTGGATGAACATAACGTTGTGTGAAAATCTTTTCATGATTGTGCTATCATGATGGGAGAATTCAGTTTTTCTCCTGTTTCATAACCCTGTTTTATAACTCTATTGCATGTGATGGAACTTCCTTTTTAGATTATCACATATATGGAATAACTTCATGTTGTTGTTTTTTCTGTCTTTTTAGCAAGATCACCAGTGTATTTCATGTGAAATAACCTGGACACTTTTCAAGTGATTGATTCTCAGTTTTCTTCTTCCTCTAGGGTTAAGCTTTTGTTCCACAACACTTCAAGTTTAACACTGTATTTTATTCATTTAAACATTTTATTTCTAGCTCCCTCTCCTCCAGCATGGTGTAGAACCAGTGTAGTAATTTGGGTGTTGGACCAGGACTCTGGGGACAAAGGTATGAATTCCGGCTCACTCATGAAAATCCAATGGCTGACAATTTGTCACACTCTCTCAGCCTCAGAGGAGGGCAATGGAAACTCTTCTCTGAACAAATCTTGCCAAGAGAACCCTGTGGTAAACCTTTGCCTTAGAATTGCCATAAGTCAGAAACGACTTGAAGGCACACAACGACAATCTTCCTTACATTCAGAACAGACTATCTGATATACACAGATAATGAAGTTAGGAAAAAATAATAATTAATGTGTTTATATTATAAGGGGAAAAGTGAACTTCAAAGTTTATGTTAAATATTCATGTAAATTTATGTTAAATGCCTGTAATAAAAACCATAACAGAATGAAGGTGCATCCATGATTCCAATTCCGTTCTTCATTCCTGTTTTTAGCTTGCAAGAGAAACAGTTCCATGAATTTTTGAAAGTCTTATTTCTGACTGACCCTATTCCCCTTTCTCTCTCCTTTATAATCTTGTTACCTTGCCCCTGTTTTATTAATCTGTATGACAGACAGGCTCTTATTACCTAAACCCTTTAATTCTCCAACTCTGTGGGACTAAAGCAAGACAAACTCTAAGAATTCTTCTCTGGGCAAAGAACTATCTGGCAGATGTCAGATTTGTTGACTCTTTAGCATAGTTTCTCATTTTATTAATTAGTAAATTGATTCTAGATTTAAGTGAACATCAAAGCTCAACTTTAGTCAATTATTACTTAAAATATAAACTTAATTTAGTTCCCTCTTTTCATTAGAAAATTTCCAAATTCATAATAAGAATTGATTGTAACTAGTTAGTTCCTATCTCTATCTGAATTGCAGATGGGGCACTTCAGGGAACTAGCCGCCAGTGCAATGTACAGGTGGAAACCATGTCCATAGATCTGGGAAGCCTAGGCAGACTGAAGTGTCTAAGACTATTGCAGGATAAATGGTTAGTATGGACTTCTTTCAGACCAACTCATTGGCCCCATACAGACAGGCCAAAATAAAGCTGCTTCGAATCATGTTGGAGGTATGGTGTTTCAATGATACACGTGTCCTAAGAGTCCAGAAGCCGCGCCAAAGCCACGCTCCAGTCCTTAGGACTGGAGCATGGCTTTGGCACAGCTTCCGGACTCTTAGGACGCGTGTATCACTGAAACAGCATACCTCCAATGTGACTTGAAGCAGCTTTATTTTGGCCTGTCTGTATGGGGCCATTGAAAGCTATTCATTGGGACAAAAAAGGCCACAACATTATTGATCTTAGCATAGCTTCAGGTCCAGACACTGGTTGACCTGAGCGTTGGCTGATGAAAGTCAAATACTTGCTGAGAAATAGTTGGGATGACAGATCTGGGGGGAAGTGACTGTGTGTTCCCTTTGTCATCTACAGTGAAGATGGAGCCACTTGCCCCTGAACTAGCCACGCTTCCCTTTATCTTGTTCCCAAGATTCTAGGGCTGCCTTCTAGCCACTGGATCCAGTCCTACACCAAAACTGCCTAAAATTGTGACAAAATTATGATTTAATATAATGTGAAGTTAACAACTTGCACTTGAAATTTAAGGGTAGAATGGCTGAAACAAAGACAATGGTAATCTAATTCAGGGAATGACAGGGGCTTTCTTATGTATTTTAGAGGAGGACCTGAATGAAACCTTTGTGCTGGTTCTCTCACTTCCCACCCTCCATTAACCTGAATGTAGCTGACTGGTAATTTCCTTTCTGGGAATCTATACTATTCACACAAGGCTTCCTGGGATCAAACTGCATTATTTCTGTAGTGTGGATGCAGCCTGAGAATAGTCTTTGAAAACTGCACATTTTTGATGGCTTTCTTACAGTGGGAAGAATATTGTTAAAACTCTTAATTGCTGCTACTGCTTCCTCTTCTTATTTGAAAACAGAATTAGTGAAGAATTACATCCCTAGTATGTCTCCTATTTAATAGAGAAACTGGAACATGAGCAATAGTGAGATCTCCTGCACATGTAGAGCTTGGCAGAGCTTGTTACTTGTCATTACACCATTTCCTAATAATTATGGAATAACTGCATTACATTACCATTGAAACTTAATAAGGGATGACGACATTCCTTTTGCATTGCAAATGCAACTTTTGGTTACTTTTATAGATAAGTGTGTGACCTCACTAAATGGTGGTGAAGGAAAACCACATGTTTCAAGTGTTGGGTTATGTTTGTGCCTCATGCTTTCTGTTATGCCCTGTTTTGTGTTTTGTGAAGTGTTGAGGTATATAAGAACAAAATACATTGTGTTCCACATGGTCCCAATTCTATTATACTATTATTAAGATAATTTTAAAGTAATAGAACATAATTACTTCATTTACTTTAGAGAAGTGGAACAGTAAATAATGTTTTTTTAAACAAACATTGCTATGATAATGGCAACTAACTATTCTGGAAAGCATTGGAATTATATGTAAAAGTAATTCCTTTTTAATAGGGAGTGTTCCAAGTTCTTCCTTTTAACTTGGTCCTCTTATTTTTTGGGTGGTGGGGGGTAGGGTGTTGTTTCTAGAGTAAACCTAGTGTACAAAACCCCCAAATCCTCAATACCTTTTAACAAACATTCTGGTTTACAGATACAGCTGGGAACCAGATTCACTATTCTTCCTCCTTGTCTAATAGAATATTGGATTTCCCCCCTCCATGGACCCTGTATAGAAATCAATGATCTGCTAAGCTGACTGAAGATACAGTAGCATAGGAGATACTATTTCAAAATGCTGATACACTATAAGTTCTTAGGTCTCCAAACTGCTCTTTTTGTCTTTTCCTTTTAAAAAAAAGGAGCAGAGGAGGAGGAAAAAGTAGCAAGGCCTGTGTTTCCTGAAACTAAAATGGAATACTTTTGACTCAGGAAGATAACTACAGAAGAAGAAGATTTTGATAAAACGTCCACTGATTTTATACTCATCGTTTTAAACAAACAAGCAAACAAACAAACAAAAAACTGCAATTCCCCATAAGATGTAATCCCTAGGTAAACAAATACCATGTTTTTGATTAAGGAGAGAAACTATGAAATAAAGTGCTATCATTTATTAATCCAATTTAGCATGATTCTTATATATTAAATTTGGCTAGGAATACTGCTGCCTACGTTTGTTTATAAATGTGTGCTTAAGACCTCAGATTACATTTGGAGGAAAAAAATAAGGAAAAAAATTATTAATCTTACATGTGCAGAAAATCATATACAATTGACTCTAAACCTTTGCAGGCTTAGAAGTGCAGAATCTTTGCAAAAATGAAAAAAATAAAGGCTATTTTTTTTAACTTGAGAGAACACTTTTCTAGACATTTCTATGATCAACTTCTTCTAGAGAGAACATTTTTTTCCAATTATGTATAGACCAGCAGTGGAGGTGGTGGCAAATTCAGTAATCCATGAATAATCAAATGCTTAACCCACAAGTGTGGAGGGACAACTGTAGTACAGTTCTTCCATGTGTGTACCATTTCATACTAAATGTAGAGACTTGTTGGATGTTGAATCTCCTTAACAGGATATGCTAGTAAGATTGATGTATGGCTAAGGTAGAATAATTCTCAATGGTAGCTTTCTGCATTTGGGGGAGGGGGTGTCTGACTTG
>NC_056527.1:34444721-34478462 GCF_019175285.1 Sceloporus undulatus | reverse complement strand
GGGAAGCATTCATCTGATTCCTCCACTTACATTATGAAAGAAATCCAGTTGAGACGGCAGGATGCGAAACAATGGAAACTAAATAAAATTGCCTAAGTGTGGGGTCTTTCTAAATAATGTCACACGTAGCCAACAGAACTTTTTAATACAAAGATTGAAACAGGTGACCTTTCATAGGAACTTTGGAGAGACCATGGTCTACCTGAGGCTGAGTGGATATGTGGGCCTCCAGATGCTGAATTCCAGTTATCATCAGCTCTAGCCTACCTGGATAATGATGAAGCATGATCAGAAGAACACAAGAATAGGTGGAGGGCCACTGGAATCTCACTTTTGGAAAGATTCATCTGCTAATTGTCTGTTAAAATCATAAGTCTTCAGACAGAGTTTGCACTTTTTAACTTAACCGTTGAGCACTACCATGTTTTTTTGAGGCACAACAGTAACAATAATAATACTTGAACTCATAATTCAGTGTAACTTCTAGATCTTTTCTCATGTTTGAAGTTCTATAGCTTGACTGTTGTGGTGCTGTACCAAGTCATTTCTAAGGGTGATCCTATCGTGGGGTTTTCTTGGCAAGATTTTCCAGAGCGGGGTTGTTGTTGCCTTTCTCTGAGGATAAGAGAGTATGACTTGTTCAAGGTCATCCAGGGAATTTCCATAGGAGAGCAGAAATTTGAACCCTGGTCTCCAGAATTTAGCTCACTAGTCAAACCACTTCAATATACATGAAACTATTCCACAACTCTTAAGACTGCAACCCAAATTTCTGATGTGGATGAAATAGAAATATATTTCAGTGAAACCTAATGTAATATGAGATGTTTGGAATTAGGGACTAATATCTTTTTCATAAATGCTCTGGTTGTTTTGTGAAATATATAGATTAACTCAAGAAATCTAGCTCACTACTTTGAAAATCAAAGCACAAGGACAAGTTGTACAATTCAATATTTCACAAATTGTTCTATGTGTATTTTACTGACCACAAGGTGGTAGTATTTCAGAATATTATAGCTACAACCAGGCATGTGTAAATGCATACTTTGTTAGTGGCATAACTAAGCATTATGAAAAAAGTGCATTGGAGAACCAGCATTATAGAAAAGAAATAGTTCTTACTCAAAGGTTATCATGCAAAATGAACTATTCCTTTATGAAGTCGAAGGCTTTCATGACCAGCATCCATAGTTTTTTGTGAGTTTTCCTTCTTTCAGTCACTGTGGATTTCTGTTTTATACAGAGAACTGGCCATCAGTTGACTCAGCTGATCTAGATTAACAGAGATGTAATTCTACTGTATTTCAAAATGTACATGGAGAAATATTAATTAAAAATATATTGATGGCTATGTTTATTATAGCCAGATTTTGGAAACACCTTAAGTGTGAATTTGAACAAATTGGGCATTTCCAAAACGTAAAATTCTTTGTCATTTATATATCTCCCTTTGTAACCCTTGTGAGTTATTTTGCAATATTAGATGCCCCATGTTTTTTCTTTAATGATAACACATATGTTTTAAGACAAAAGATCATTTATGGTTAGCTCAACACCTGTGATGTCTCCACACTTATATGGCTCATCATCATCATCATCATCATCATCATCATCATCATCATCATCACTATTGTTATTTTCCCTGTTACTCTTGAGTTGTCTGGGTGTCTCTACATTCCCCTAGAATTCTGTCCTGTAAACCATTTCCTCTCTCTTCCATTGACTATATTTAGCCTTTGCTTCACATTTAGCTCTTACAACAATGGTTAGCAATCTATAACATTTTTATTGCATGTATAACACAGTCATTTTGAGTTTTCTTCTACAGGCACATATGCACATTCAACGTGCTTTAATACATTCCTTTTGAAGTACAGATACCACAGACATTGTAGCCCTGCATTTTTAAATGGGGCAGTCCTCACTTGTGAAGACAATACTGAAATAAGTCATTTGAAAATGGGTTTTCCTTCTTAAATGAACACATTTGCACAGGTTATTAATGATAGTAATATCATCAATATTAATCAAATGACTTATTTCAGTATTGTCTTTGTAATTGAGGACTGTCCATTTAAAAATGCAGGGCTACGATGACCTGACTCTTTGTAGCAGACTGGGGAGGTGGCAGATTGGACTGCAGGGAGAAGGATCATCCATAGATCAAAGAACCTTCTAATATGCAGCATCAATTTTGTACATAGTACCCAGTTTTATGCATTGTTCTTGTCTAGCAAGGGACATAGGGAATGCCTGATGCTGTGTGAATAGGATCCCT
The DNA here is from genome assembly GCF_019175285.1 of Sceloporus undulatus. Classification (NCBI taxonomy): domain Eukaryota; kingdom Metazoa; phylum Chordata; class Lepidosauria; order Squamata; family Phrynosomatidae; genus Sceloporus; species Sceloporus undulatus. The sequence continues at coordinate 34,476,181 of NC_056527.1, read as the reverse complement.
AGATGGATCACAGTGGATGTCTCTAAGAGTATTTCTGTAAAAGTTGCAACTGTCTGTCCAACAGGGATGATTCTATTTTATGTTCTGAACATATTTTAAGGGATGTCTCCTTTCGTTACATAGTGGTCATGTCTAGGGATATGGACATACTGCCCCGTCTAGTGAAAAAAAATTGAGATTATATCTATAATGTATAACATGAGAATGTTTCTAAGAATATTACTTCTTTCTACATTTATGATGCCACAAATTTAAAAAAAAGTAAATTCTCTATATGGCTAGTAAAGAGATATAAATGGTTTCAATTATGCACATGGGTGTGTGTGTGTGTGTGTGCGCGCGCACACACACACACACAAAGGCTTTTATTTATTTATTTGTTTATGTGGGTTTTTCAGGCTATGTGGCCATGTTCTAGAAGAGTTTATTCTTGACGTTTCACCAGCATCTGTGACTGGCATCTTCAGAACATCCTCTGAAGATGCCAGTCATAGATGCAGGCGAAACATCAGGAATAAACTCTTCTAGTACATGGCCACATAGCCCGAAAAATCCACAAAAAACTATGGATGCTGGCCATGAAAGCCTTCGGTTTCACATTTTATTTATTTGTTTATTAATTTTATGCAGCTTGTTAAATTTCCCCCTACTTTGTCTATGGAGCTATGTGTAACCTCATTCTTCCAGCAGGGCCAGATCTCTGTAATCCTATTAATGCAGCCTTTTCTCTACCCTCCCTATTATTATTTTTTCCTGCTTGCTTCAAGAGAGTTACATTCTTCCATTTCTTTATTTAAAATCTTTTTTTTTGCATTAAATACCAAAGCTTGATATAGAACATGTTGCCTGCAAGCTTAATTCAACCCACCCCCCCAACATTAGTTGATCTGTTGTATGGCAAGTCTGATTTGTTCTATTCACTGCCTTTGGTTATGTTTGATGAACCAAGTTAACAAAGAAAAGAATTTTGCACAGTACACATCTATATACTAAAAGTCCCCCTTTTTTTAGTTACAGCAGCCTTAAAAATAACTGAGCCAGAGTTAAAGTTAGTTCTATGTCAGTCTTGAAAGACAGGATAGCATCTGCCGATACATAAGGAAGCTTTGGTTTGCCAGTAAATCTTAAACGAATACCAATTTTTTGTTCTTTGAGCTGTAGAATTCTTTTGAACTCCTGTTGGATAGAGGGATCACAGGGATCAATCAGACGACTGCGGGCAGGATGTGTTCATTCAGTGCAGCAGCTTTGGCACCAAAAGAGGATTGTTAGAGCCTATTTTCCTTTTAGCAGCAGGAGTAAGTACTGTAAAGAAACAGGACTCAGGGAGATTGCATGATGCATAAACAGTATGTAATCCTCTGAATGTTCAGGGAATTATATCCGAATGAGGAACAAGAACAAAAATCCAGTTGCTGCTTTAGTAAAAGCATGGGGTTGAACACCCAGGGTTTGACTCAGCTGCTGTGCCATGCTTGTTTTGTCTTTGGAAGGGGAGTCTTAAACCATCCATCATTTTGCAGCATCCTCTCCCCACCCCCCACCTCCATGTCAGAGCTTAATCTCTGAAGTCCAGAAAGTAAACCGAGCCGGACTTAGCTGTTTTCAGCTCCACAGGTTTTGGTTTAGTAAAAGAGACAAAGCACATCACTTTATAGATTAGCTGAAGCTGTAGAAGCCAGTGATGATGGTGGTGACATTTATTGGATTGGTGTCTTTAAACAATGCAGGAATAAAATTTAGCTCACTTAGTAACAACTGAGTGAAAGAAAATACCAATCATTTCTCCATCAAAGGACAAATGCCCAAAGGCAGGAATGAATTTTAAATGTGTGAAAAACACAACTTGGTGCCTAGCTCCTCTCCAAATCTATCCAGAACATTCCCCGCCCTCAATTTATGAATAAATAAAAAGGGCAAGATCCAGAGTAAATGATTTTTGTCTTCTTCTTAATTTCCTTCCCTGAGATTGGTAATGACATAGTGATCATGACAGACTGATGTTCCAGCTTGATACCTACAAGGTGTAGACAAACATGCGCAAACAGGCACACATGCCCACACAATCTGTTATAGAGGAGACGGTTGCTAATTATTTTTAGGGATGCCAACTCAACACTGAGGCATAGGAACAATAACAGCAGTAGCAACAAAAGATCAGTAGCAGACGGCCTCTGCCAAACACAACATCCCCAGCTATGCTTCTGTTTGTGTGAGAGATTTGAGTTGACATTGGTTCACTTTCACATTTGAAGGAGTTGAATGCTTGGCAGAAGATGCTGTGTGTTTTCCCTCCTACAGATGGAGAATGTGGCAGACATGCATCCTGATCGACTTCGTTATGTAGTCCTATCAGTGTAGAAATGAAAAGGAAGAGGAAGGTTTTTCTCTTCCTTCGGTGGCTAATGTTTAATGAGTGATTCCCTTTACAATACATTTGTTCCCTGCAAAAACAATACAGAGTTTCATGGCATCTTAAGGACAAACAAATGTACCATGACATAAGCTTCCATGGACTAGAGCTCATTTTCGGATTTCCCTCTGGAATTTGTTTCCTCTCTTGCTAGAATTGGTTAAATACTTATGTTGCCTTGAGCATGGTGATAAGGTGGGATAAAATTAAATCAGGTTTAAATAATAAACATGTTAAATTACATGCAAACCTATTGAGGGCATTATCGAGGAATTTTAAAGCCCTACTGATTATCACAACAGTGCAAAGCATATATGAAACAACACTAATTCTAATGGATGTATACCAAGGTAGAATTCAAGTGGTTATGTTGGACAAGTAGGATGAACAATTTGGCTTTTTCAGTTAAGGGACTATTTTTTTTTTTTGGTCCATATTTTTAAATGTAATGGCCTACTCTTGCACAGACTATTATGCAAATCACAACATAGTTAAAGATAAAACTGTGCACTTTTCCCAGTTTTGTGGTCCAGTTAATGGCTCCCAAATTCAGTACAAAAATGTGTGTGTATCAGAAAAACTGTATAGACATAAGGGAAAACAGAAATGTGAATTTTCATGCTGTTTTCAAAAGTATTTGTGGAGTGATATGAACATTGAACAGAAGAAACATGTAACCAGAAATATAATCATAATGTTAGAAGGGGTCCCATGGGACATCAAGTCAACCCCACTGCTAAATGTAGGATTTCCAGCTAGAGTATCCCCAGCAGGTAGCTGTCCAGCCTCTTTTTGAAGATGTCCAGAGAAAGAGACCCCATCATCTCTGTAGGCAATCGATTTCATTTGCTGAACCATTCTCACTGTCAAGAAGTTCCTTCTCGTGTTCAACCAAAACTTGCCCTCCTGAAACCTAAAACCATTACACCTAGTTCTATCCTCTGAGAAGCAGGGAACAAGCTTGCACTCTCATCTTTGTGGCAGCCCTTGAAGTATTTAAAGAGTGAGATCATGCCACCACTCAGTTCTCTGTTTATAAGCTGAACATGGCCAGTTTCTTCAACCTCTCCTCATATGTTTTCTCCAAATAGACCAATTTGTCCTTCCTTATATTTAATGGAACACTTGCCAAGCTTCTGTTCTCACAGTAATCTTTAAGACATAGCTTGGAAAGATTTTCAGACAACTCCCTGAATTCCCCAGCCAGCATGGACCAGGTAAAGTCTGATCTGTTCATCCTTGTTTTTACCATATCAGTTCTCAGGATTCCATCCAGTTAGAAATAGTTTTAAAATTTGCATTTTGTACTGTGCCTCTCAGAATCCTCCAGCCAACTTGGCCCACAGCCCTGCTTAGAAATCCACTACTGTGATTTTAGCCATCAATTCCAATTTGAAACAAAGATTTATAATTTACAGACATTGGACTCCTCATTACTTGAATAGGCTCTCTGCTGCAATGGGAAGGTGACTTTAGGCTTTTACTTGCTTTTACTTGCCTATTGTCTTTCTAGAACCTGGAGGTCTACCACCTACACAAAATGTGAAAGAGTGGCTCAAGGGAGGAAGTAATGAGGTTGATCTGAGCACATGTTGAAGCTAGGAAATTGTTTTCAATATTTCTGTTTCCATTGAAAACAACATTTTTACCCCTTCCCTGCAACACGCTAAGCTTTCATTGTTCAGCAGACTCATCAAGAGAAGGGAGCCTTTTAGTTGCTACTGTTGTTAAGTGACTGGGAGTCAGAAACCCTTGCTGACCTGTAAATTGCCCAGAGATTTACCATTCAATCTCCGTCTATTGTCTACCTGCCCCTGCTTTACAGTTTACACATTCAGCAGAGTCAAAATCACTTTGCCATGCCAAATCCATTGTGACTGAAATAATCGTGGTTAGCAGACCTTGATCTGATCAATGATCTCTATGACCTGGCAGAAGCAGCTCTTTTGGATTACTCTCAGTAAATTCAAATAGTTAAGACACATAGGGAAGTGGTGTTGATATTTGACTTATAAATCAAGCTTAGAAATCAATCACCTCACTACTTCATAGTACAGTACAAGCCGTTGTTACTGTCATATAGGGAGTCAGACTGAGCAGGAGTATCCCAAACATATAATTTATTTTACTTTTAGATCTCATAATTTATTGTTTTGCTTCTCTATCATAAGATTCCATGTGTTAATTAACCTTTATAAATTTACGAATCTTATAATATACAAATATTGAAAAATACAGATATTCATAATACAGTAAAATGTTCAATGAATATATGAACTGAAGGACCAGTGATAAATTCTTCATTTGTAGAATTTTTTTTTTTGTTCAGAATCAGTGACCAGAATGCATTTATGAACTGTTACATCCTTGAAAGTGGGTTTACACATGCAAGAATTAGAACTGGGCAGTTTTGTAATGACCATATTCATTTTAATGCTGTAATATTACTGTGTAGCAGACCCAACAAAATGACAGGTGTGCAATGGAGCTGATGCACAGTGGTAGCAATGGTGCATTGGGTATTTCAATTCACTATCGGAGTTTCTTAGTGCCTCTGCTACATAGTTAAGTACGTATAAAATTATGTTAAGTAAAAGATGATACAGAATTCTGGTGAATATTTTTAAAATGAAAAACCCTGTGTGGAATTTTCATAAAGAAGTCCTAAAATACTTTTAAAAACTCTCTTAACCCAGTGGAGAAAAATGTTTAGATATACACTCATCCCTCCCTGTTCGTGGGCTTGGAGTCCACAGTCTCATTCCTTCACAGACAGCAAGTGGAGAGGGACAAAATGGTGCCCATGTCTGACGAGTGCACCCATTTTAACCAAAAGGCTTGGAATATTTGTATTTTTTTCCAATTGACCGAGGAGGGGATCCAGAATGTATCACCCACAAATTGGGAGGGACAACTGTATTTCTTGCTTGCTTGTGAGAAAGAAATGAATGAATTTGCATAGTAGATACTCACTAAAATATATTCTGAAATTGTGACAGGTGTTACTTTCTCAAAATTAAATTACATGGTTTTCTTTTTCCTTTTTTCAAATTTTTAAAGCTTCTTTGCCACATTCTCTATTGCAGTTTCAATCAAAGTGCTCATGCACAAAAACAGTACACAACACAGTTCCTAAAGCCTTATTTTAGAAATATCACTAGACAGCATAAGAAGTAGTAACATATGGAGTCAGACTTTGATCAATCTAGTTCAGAAGCAATAAACAATAAAATCCTTAATGCAATATTGAAGAAAAGACTACTAAGCAACATCCCAGAAACCTCTTGCTAGTATGGATCAGGTACAGGATTATTTATTCATCCACCTTTTTACCAGAGCAGTTGCTGGAATCTATGTAGTTCAAAAATAAGGAACTGGTCATGTGCTGAATCAGACTTTGGCCCAGCTTGTTCATATCACCTGCATCAGAGATTGGGAACCTTAGCTTTTCAGGTGTTTTGGACTGCTCTTTGCATTATCATTGGTCTTTCTGTTTCAGACATCTGGTAGCTGAAGTCCAAAATATCTGGACAGACAGATTTTTATCTTATCTATACTAATAAGAATGAGCTCCTTAGTCTCTTTCCTAGTGTTGTCTAGACATATCAAAGAGTGAGCCAGGGACTTTTTGCATGTGCCCCACCAATGAACTGTGGTTCATATTACATAGCAAATAAACTAAAGCAACAACAACAACAATTAAAACATAACATTTTGTCTCTATAGGACTTTTTTTTTGCAAGGTTGTGGCTTGTAACACATGCTGTGGGTAGTGAACAAGAAAGAAGAACAATGACATTCTTGAACTGAGTCTTCCCTTCTGTAAATATATTATTTTATATTTATACTACCCTGCTTGTACATGGATAAAAATCCTGGGTGCAGTTACATTGGAGAAGTGATGTGGTTTGACACCACTTTAACTTCCATGACTCCATCCTACAGTGCCTGAGATTTGTGGGTTTGTGAGGCACCAGCACTCTTTGGAATAGAAAGCTAAAGACTTTTTAAAACTAAACATCCCAGGATTCAATAGGATGGAGCTACAACACTTGAAGTGGTGCCAGACTGCATTATTTCTACACTGTGGATTTGTGCTCTCACAAATCAAGCATCATAGATGGAGCTTACATATCTACTGACATCACTTCAAATAAGAGGCTTCAAATGAATCAAGCCATTCCTTCTGCTGCTAATCAGGTTAAGAGAAAGCCAGTGAAAGCCATACATATTCTTGTCATGCTACAAGCAAAATTGGTTATATGATAAATGGCTTTGTACAACATACATAGCATGTAGATCTGAAAATTAAACAAATGTACAGGGTATGCCTCCAAGATCTCTAAATTGTAAGTATTCTAAGAATACTGTTATAATCTAAGAACACAATTATCACTAATATGCCTGTGATTTCATCCCCAAATCATTTTTATGGTGCCTTCGCAACCCTATTATTAGGTAATTCTGTATTAATGATCAATGATAATGCTTAAGTTCCCTCCCTTTTTTGTTCAAAATATTTCCAGACTCTCCTTTCTTAATTTGGAATACACATCCTCTCTCTCTCAACTCTCCACGTTTTGTTAAAAATGAATGTCATATATCTTTGGATAAAACCTACACAGTTAAGTGCCTAATAAAATACTATATGACTAAAATGACTATTAATATTTTAGTATTATGCCGAGGCATGAGTCCTTTCCCTACAAAAGGTATGAATCACTGGCTTCTTCATTTCTTTAATTCTTTATTAATTGGTACTCGAGGCAATAAACCATAACATATAACTTTGGCATCTGATAAGGTTTAATGAGTACCTGACCTTTGCGTGGATAATTCTCTGTCAGAGAGCTGGCACAAGATAACCCTTATGAGCTGGAATTCTTGCTACAAAATCCTGTTTCCTTTTCACTGTCCTTGAGAGAGCCAGTTGCCTTTTTTTGATCTGTAAAAGGCAGTCATTTTGCAAGACAGCTTCCTTTCTGGAGGTCTAATTCAGTGGAAATTTAATAGTGCTGGGGGACTTTTTTGGTTTGGCTCTTGGTTCCGTAATTATTCTGCATGGGAACAGCCATCTGACTACAGCTGCCAAACTGAGGATCACACAAGTATACTAATGTAGTAAGCTTAGATGTTATTTAGCGGACATAAAAATCCGTGGTTGTTTTTTTTTTTTAAAGTAAAGTAAAGCCACATAAGCTAGTTGTATGATGCAAATCTTGATTGGCAGCATTCTAAATAAATGAATAAAAATATAAATAAATGAATGAATAAAATTATAAATAAATTATTATAAATAAAAAATATCATAAATAAATGAAAATAAATAAATAAATAAATAAATAACGCCTCCTCCTCCTCCTCTATCATCATTTGTATAGCATTTGTATAGAATTTGTATATTCTGAGACCTTAGTTTTGGGATACTTCCCAGTGGAAAAATCACCTGTGCTGAGACTATTTTGTCACAGGGAAGAGTTCAGCAGAGTTCTTTCTTTCTTCTAATCGTTCCTTTATTGAATATGTTTCATGAACAGCAAACATTGAAACATGATTGCAACCTAATACGCATGTAGGGATTCATCAAGGCTGGCCTAGGACATTTTGTTGTGTGAGGTGGAACAAAAAAGGGGTACCCATTTTCATAACTCAAGGTGAATCATCATGTGCTAGGCTAACTAAGGCCCTGCACAGACGGGCCTGTAGTGCGCCCTTGTCATGTGCTAGGGGTTGGCTGAGGGTGCACTGCCCATATGTGCCTCACTCCTAGCACATGACGAGGGCGTCAAAATGGCGGCACCCTCTACACACAGGTGCCTCCATTTTGATGTGATGGATGCTTAGTATCCGCACGTCACGCCCCCTTGTGATGTCGCGAGTGTGCCATTGGCACACTGTGGCATCACAATGGCGCCGCAAAAAGAACCCACCTAAATTATTGCCCCCTCTCCCTGACAATAAAAATGTGACTTAGGCCCCTTACAAATGAGCCTTAAAGTACGCGCGGAGCGAGTACTAGGGTTAGGAAGGGGCAGTGCTTCCGCACCCCCTAACCCTAGTACATTCTCTGTGCGTAGAAAATGGCGGCGGCCATTCCACACAGCCGCTGCCATCACTATGTCACAACCACGCCACCTCCAAATGAGGCGGTGCGGTTGTGACGTATTGGGGCCGCGCCAAGGTGCCTAGAGCACCCTTTCCGCAACCCCAGAAGGAGCTCCGTTTCGTCGCTGGGCGCTGCGTCGCTGGGCGCAGCCTTCAGATGGCTGCGCCAGCGACACAGAGGAGAAAGGGGCCAGGCGGCCCCTTTTTCCTCCTCCCCGCCGTCACCGGGTGTCCTTGGGGCTTGAAGCCCCAAGGACACCCCTTTTCAGGCCGCGGGGAAGCAGCCTTTTGCAGCTTCCCCGCCTTTTTTTTTTTTTTTTTTCGGGTCCTCGGAGGCTGCCAGTCTGGCAGCTGAGACCCCGATACAGTGGGGAAAGGGGAGGGTGCACGCTGCCCCAAACGGGCGGTCTGTAACCCGCCAATAATTATTTAGAAAAAAACTAAACATTTACAATTGTTGACATCACAAATTTGCTGGCTGCCATGATCCTGGGCTTAGTGACAGTTGGAGAATTTCACATGGATTGAAGTTCGGTGCCTATGTCCGAAAAACCTCTACCTAGCTTGTGAATACTTTGGTGCAAATGCAGTCAGTTTCATGTCCTGTTCTAATAGAGAAGGTGTTTGTTCTACTTGATAATCAACATACTTTGCCAAATCTGGGCCCAAATTGCTGCAACAGGAACAAACTGCACAAAAACCTTCTCCCTCCCTAAAGATCAGCTAAAACAACACTTCTAAGGAGTAAATTCTTGTAGAAACAAGTTGCCACCTCATGGCTGAAAAAATATATTCCAAATGTGCAAAATTAATTACACTCATTTCCAAGAAGGACTGCCCTTGGTCCACTGAGAGTCAAAGGGCAGCTGGAAGACTATAATTACTTGTGTTAAAGAGGAATCACCACAGGAGGTCATCCAGTTTCACAGTATGATTTAAAAGAGCAGCATGACTTCAGGGTATTTTTAGTTTAGATGTGGGTGAATTACAAAGCCAGGGGAAAATGTTTTCTATAGGAAACATTACTTGTGGGATAAAAATGGAAACACTCGTGCAATTTTTTCATTCAGGACTGGAGGAAAGTTGACTGCATCTGATTACAGGTCCAGCTGTAGTGATGAATACATTCTGACAAATACTATTATCAGTTAAAATTAAAATAATTTTGCACTCTGAACATAATTGCTAATTGACAAACATTTTGGAAAATAACTGTAAATCTAAATGCTTCTTTCCTTTCACCATGCATGCTAAGATTTTTTTCTTTTATTTTTACCTGCTCCGTTCAGTTACATCCAATGAAGGCACTTTAAATTTCTAGAACAGGAGACACTGACCTTTCACTGCTGTACCCGTTAACTTCTTGCAAATGAGTGACTCTTTATCAAAGCCAACAGATGAGGGGCAAGTCCTCCGTTGTCTTTTGCTGTGTCCCAAATCATTCTCCAAAGGTGATGGCATCTCATGAGGTCACAGATGGTGACAATTATGATTTTGCTAGGATTTGTAGTTTGGTGAGATAATATCACAGAACTCTGGTGCCTCACAAAACTACAAATCCAAAGGTTCTTTAGGATAGAGTCATGGCATCAAACAACTTTAATTCTGCAATGTGGCTATATCCTAATACTTCCCAAAGTATGAGTAGTAATTAGAAACTATGCAGAACTTGCATTATCATCCAGTGGGAAGAATACTGCAGCAATTAGTCATTTTCTTCTGTGAAGACAAGGAATACAATGATTTGCATACCTCCTTTTGATCCATGTGCCTCCATTCCATGAATTTCTATGAATTTCTTATAATAGTCACACTTTTGTTGTAATGTATGCAATGCAACTTCACAAGGTGTCTAAAGCCTTGTATAGATGGGCCCTTTGCAGCGCGTCCATGATGTGCTAGGGTTGCCTCGTGGTGGCGCGTGCACATGCCCTGCAACCCTAGCACATGGTCAGTGTGCCAAAGCTGCGCTGCCTACAAACGGCACTGTGCAGCTGTGATGTAATGAAGCTGTCTCTGGCGCTTTGTGGCACCACAAAAAGGAGCTGCTTGACAGCGGCACTCCTATGCAGCAAAGAGAGGCACCGAGGAGGCGCCTCTTTTTGGCGGTCTGCACCCTGCCATAGTGCTTTTTTCCAGATGGACTTACTGTAAATTATGTGCCTGAAAATGGTTGTCTGACTGTAGTTCAACCACTCTAGCCCATTGCTTGCAATCATCATCATTCCAATCATGCTGTTATATAATGATGATCGTAGCATTTATTCTCCATGGCAATTTCACCCAACTACCAGCTTACATGTGTTACTGTGGGTGCTAGCAACCAGAGAAGCAGATAGTTACATATGTATGACATCTGTACTGAGGATAGTACTGTTATGAATCAAAACTTCCAAAAAGCTCATAGTTATCCAGCAAAATTTCTTCATCAGTATAGATAGTATAAGGTCATGGATGATCTGTTTGCACTATGCTGTTTAAGTATATTTTATTGCCAGTTTAAAAGCCTGTAATAAAACCCTCCCAATAACTTGGCCATCCTTGAAAGAAGGTCTTGAACCAGATGTTTCTAAACTTAATGTTGGGTAGAAGGAGAGAACAGTTGCTTTATAAATATTCCACTTTCAGCCCAAATTTACTGATGAGAAGCTGCCATTTCATCTTTTCATAATCTATGGAGATGTACAGAAGAACATCTGCTCATGGAAATCCATAGTAAACTTTAGTAACTAAAGTTATGCTTCCACTCCACATACTGTTGGCAAAGGTACTCCAGGCTTGGTTAGAAATTATTGCTCATGTAGATGAATGTAAGAGCAAGAGCAGTGATGCACTGACTAGTCATGTCCTCAGCTTTCCACAAATGCTCTAGATCTGTCATACAGTGATATAGAGCAAATATTTGCATAGAGGCAGCCTTCTCATGAACATGTAGAAGCTTTGTCTCTGAAGATACAAAAGGGTGGACTAGTTGGCCCGAGAAAGTTAAAAGCAGAGCTAGTTAACACATCCTTGCTCCTTTCCCATCTTGATCATAGAACCATAGAATCATAGAATCATAGAGTTGGAAGAGACCACAAGGGCCATCCAGTCCAACCCCCTGCCATGTAGGAAATCCAAATCAAAGCATCCCCGACAGATGGCCATCCAGCCTCCGTTTGAAGACCTTCAAGGAGGGAGACTCCACTACACTCCGAGGGAGTGTGTTCCACTGTCGAACAGCCCTTACTGTCAGGAAGTTCCTCCTGATGTTGAGGTGGAATCTCTTTTCCTGCAGCTTGCATCCATTGTTCCGGGTCCTGTTCTCTGGAGCAGCAGAAAACAAGCTTGCTCCCTCCTCAATATGACATCCCTTCAAATATTTAAACAGAGCTATCATATCACTTCTTAACCTTCTTTTCTCCAGGCTAAACATCCCCAGCTCCCTAAGGTGTTCCTCGTAGGGCAAGGTTTCCAGACCTTTCACCATTTTAGTCGCCCTCCTTTGGACACACTCCAGTTTCTCAATGTCCTTTTTGAATTGTGGTGCCCAGAACTGGACACAATATTCCAGATGGGGCCTGACCAGAGCAGAATAGAGTGGCACAGTTACTTCCCTTGCTCTAGACACTATACTTCTATTGATGCAGCCTAAAATCGCATTGGCCTTGTTAGCTGCCGCATCACACTGTTGACTCATGTTCAACTTGTGGTCTACTTGGACTCCTAGATCCCTTTCACATGTTGTCTCCTTAAGCCAGGTGTCCCCCATCCTATATCTGTGCATTTCATTTTTTCGCCCTAAGTGCAGTACCTTACATTTCTCCCTGTTGAAGTTCATTTTGTTAGCTGTGTCCCAGCTTCCTAGTCTATTCAGGTCATTTTGAATTTTGATCCTGTCCTCTGGAGTATTAGCTATTCCTCCTAATTTGGTGTCATCTGCAAATAACTTCAGAATTGGGGTTAACTATTGTCATGATGTCATGTTTGTATCTACAGAACTCATTTATTTTTGGAGCCTCCTTTTGATCCATATCTCTCAATTCCAGAATACCTGAGTGAGAAACAACTAAGATGCCTTTGTCTATCAGCTTTTTCTAATGAGTTTGTAGTCTTGGTAGTACACATGCCCCAAGATTTAAAGGCATAGACTTTGTTACAGCCTGAACACACTGGCAGGTAGCACCAGCTTGGGGGAATGGCATTTAGATGACACCTACCGCAACGTCACCCCCAAGCCAGAGTCACGCTGCCTGCCTGCCCAGCGTTGCAAGGCTCCAACAGAGTGATGTTCATATGCTGCATGCCACAGGAGCAAAGAAGAGCTGCTGCTGCAATGAAAATGGCAGCTTTTTTCCACTCCAAAAGAAGTGGCATTTTGCTGCTTCTCTTTGGGCTGGAAAAATGCCAGATCAGGGCCATGGCATGCAGTTACGGTGACCCCAATCCTGCACTCAAAGGAGCAGCATCAAACCGCCCCTTTAGGGCCATCTTTATTGACCTTTAGTCTGCTTCAGCTGTTGCCTTGACTTCTATTCACAAAATATTTTCTTCTTTTTTTAAAAAAAAGAAAAATCTTTGTAACTATTGCCTGAAATCCTGCTTATTGGCTGCATAGTGTTAAAATTGCTCCGCAGCTATACTGGAGTAACTGAATTGCACTATTGTGTTCATTTGGTTATTGTGATATATAAATTAAATCTTTATTTAAATATGGATTTTCTCCACATGGGATCCAAGGAGATTAAAATAAGTCTAAAACAAGATAAAGCTAAATACCTGATGACAGAAGAATTAAAATGCAATATATCATATTACAAAGCCATTAATTTTAAAAGGTGTAAAACTATTCAAAAAACTAAAATATTAAAAATAAAACTGCATACACACCATAAAGAGTGCACATGCACTATAAAACAAACATCATATGCATATCACAAAAAGACTTCTTGCAACCACTTGGCCATCAAATGCCATTATAAAGAAAAAAAGTCTTTGTACAGCTGATTGTAAAATGGACAATATGACTATACATTCTCCTGTTACTAAACAGTCAATCCAGCTTCCTGTCTCCCATTAAGTACTAAATTTATGGAACCACCTAGACTTTGCACAATGGTTTTTACCAGCAGAACAGGGTTTATGCAACCCTGAATAAGATGCCACTCTAGTGCAACATCTGGAAATGTTCAGCCACTTGCAGAATGAACCTACCTCTAACTCTTCATCATTCTAACTCTTACAGTCATATTGTTTTGGCAAAATTGGGTGGCTGTCAACCACTCTGTCTGGCACATATGAACATGCATCCCTTCCCTCCCATTATATACAAGTGAGATGCTCCACATTTGTTCCTGGTCAGTTGCAGAAGCACCATGTCATGGCTAAGTTCCACTTATGGTACAAATTTGGTGCTTGCACATTGCTTGTCACCACCAGAGTGATTCAACAGTGGGAATAAATACCATATGAGAAATTAGCAGAGACTGTGCTGTCTTCTGTTCACAGCTAATACCACTATAATTCCAGACAATTCTGCATCCAAAATTCAAGAACCTTTTCATCTGAACATTCCTTCCTAAATGAGCTCCTCAATTAATTCTTTAAAAGGCCTTTAATTACATCAAGAATCCCCTAAAGTGCCTTCTTTCCTTCCCCATCTTTCATGCAATATATTCTATTAAATGTACATTAGTAAAGATTTATTGGTGTAACTGATGCTGGGAAATTAACTGTGGGGAAAAAAGAACAGGTCAGCAGCATTGGTAAGATATAGGCAGTGGAACTTGGCTTGATTAGCAAAGAGCAGTGCAAAAATACCCATAGTGCACATACTGTGATGAGACAGAGCATATGGCAAGCTGCACTTCTAGGGCTTAACTCTACAAGACATAAGAAAGCCTCAGTACCACTCACTATCACTGGCAGTGAGACTAACTTCTTATTACAGCTTTAACCATTTTTGGTTGGTGCCTAGTTCAGGATTTGACACTCACAAGGGTTGACACTCAGGACTGTGCTGTGCTTGCTGACTGATGAAAATTCCAATTTAATTTCATTTTAAAAAGCTTAAGAAATTGTTTGCCAGGCACTTCATAAACAAACAGAATCTTGAAAAAAAGCAGAGGAAAGAATAGTTAAAGGATATGTATACTTTTAAAAATCTGCAGGTGGGTGGGATGGGTGGAAGGGAAAAATGAGCTACATAACAATGGCATAATGTACAATGAACAAACAATGGCGATGAATTGGGACAATGAAAAAAATTATGAGGGGGGGACAGCAATGAGCATCACTACAATGCCATTTGTTTGGATCAAGGCCCCTTTGTGGAGTGGGAGGAAGGAAGACATTTAAAGGGGAGCGGGGATAAAGAAAATACATTTGTTATTTGTCCATCTGTTTATATGTTTCTAAATACCTCTGTGATTTAGCACATTTGAACAGCAGATGCTGATGAACTCGTTTAGGAAAATAACAAAGGTGTCATTTGTAGAAAAGACTTACAGCCCCCCAATGGCAGTATATAGTTTAATAGGCTGCCTTTGATTTCATCTCTTCTATAGCAGCAATGAATTGTTCGTCAGCACTGCCAACAAGCTGAGCCAAGCTTGCTGTAATGTAGCCCATTTTCGCACTTCTCATTGTGAGCGGAATACTCTTATCAGGACAGCAGGAGAGAAAGAGCTTCGACATATGCTACCCAAGAGACTAGCAATGTGATAACTAAATGAATAGAGATATGTGGTAATGATATGGGAGACCACTTGTGCACATTTGCTGTTTATATCCCTGATGTTTAAGGAAGAAATGTATGGGAATCCAAAATGGATTTTAAAGGCAACTGCAGCTTTCATTGATCCAAGTCCAGAAGAAAGACACGTGGGGACCCCACTCTGCATTTTTCCCCTGCCTTCATGCACATTGCAATCTTGGTGATGGATATTAGAAGAAAATGGGTTAGGAGGATGTTGCAGATGCCCATCCAAATGTCTACATGAGACTCATTTTCCTACCCTTTTCTGGTAAGACTAAATTGGAGCAGCCTCTTTCTTTGGAAATAGTTACTGCTGAAAATTAAACAGAGACAGGATAATTAGGCCTTGAACAGCTTGGACTAAGTCTCCATGTAAGGTGCAGAAAGGCAGATTTAAAATTTCCTTGCACTGTAGAAAGGCTTCTACTTTAAGGAGCATGGGAGCCTATGCTGGGCCAGGGGAGAGCTTTCCTACCCTGCATTTTCCATGGTCTGAAGTCAAGGGGCATGACCCCTAATGTCATCTGGGATCTTTTCACACTACACATCTATAACACTATATTCTACTTTTAACTGCCATGGCAACATCCTATGGATTTGTAGTTAAGGGAGGGGTATTTGGAATTCTTATCCAGAGAGCTCCAGTGTCTCACTAAACTACAAACTGCAGGATTCCATAGGAAGCAATAATAGTAGTTAAAGCAGAATCATAGCACTATAAGTGTGTAGGAGAAAGGGCTTCTGATCAGGTGAGGTTCTAGATAGAGTTGGGAGAGCTGGAGCTTTCAGAGACTATATCTGATCCAGAGCAAGACATGGGTCCACCCAAATGGTGTACTCATTATGCTCTCTTCATTATGTGATGACTGAGAAAGTAGTCTTCCATTTTATGGCACATCACTTATGAGACACCTTTCCAGAGAAGTGCTGACTTCGCCATCATTTCAGTGCCAGGTCAAAATTTTAACATTCAGTCCTTCCTGCTGTGTTTTTTAACTGCCTTTAACATTTGTCCCCTCCCCCCCATTTTTTCCATTTTTGTTTTTATTGTAGTTTGTAGCTTTCTGTTTTGTGCTGCACGTATTGTTCATCACCCTAAATCTGATGAAAGATGGTTTAGAAATACGCCAACAAATAATTAATAAATAAAATAGGACAAAAACCCTGAGGGTTAGAAATCTGAAAGACAACATTTTTGATGTTGGACCCTTCAGTTTATCCAGGGCTTTATCTGCTTCTTAACAACAGGACAGAAACAACTGAAATATCTTTTAAAAAACCCCTAATACAAACTATTCATTTTTTAAAACAGAAATAACAAAAATCCATGTTGTTGCAAGCAATATGCAGGTGAGTACAGACATACAGCTATATGATACTGATCTCCCAGTGAGAAATAAACCTTCCTAAGATCCATGAAAAGTAAGTGGAAGCAAGCATCCTCATCCAGTTGCAAAGAGAGCACAGCATAAATTTCTGTTTGAGTGAGATATATTTATTGCTGAGCCTGTCACACACTTAGTATATAGCTATTAAACACAGACTACAACATGCATTTTTTTTAAAAAAAAATTAAATGTAATGTCCATGGGAAGCAAGACAAAACCAAGCCAAACCAAACCAAACCAAACCACAATCTATTCTTCTTGTTGGGGTGAAGGAGATAGTGCTCAGTATCATTAGTATGCAAGAAAAAGACTAAACATATCAATGAAAACAAGTGGTTAGTCCAGAAGTCACATATATTAAGTCATTGTCCCTGATGGTCATGCCTATAGTGTGGGTAATTGCAGTTCATGTCACCCTGTTTCATGAACTGCTCTGTATTGTTGACATCCACACCCCTGGAGGGTAGCCACACTTCACTGGACTGCTAGATACTGGTTCAGCTGTATCATTCTTGCCAAAATCTATTTGCAGGCAGTATTCTGAGAATGTACAGCTTACTGAATGCGAAGTACATTTAAGTGACTTATTTGAAAAAAGCAATTCCTGTTGCTTGGGCACCTTAATGCACTGATGACACATGACACACTGACACATGGAATTCCTATACCGTGAAGAGAAAGTGGCACTAGGTTATTGAAATCCTGACTTTAAATTTGTAGCAGAAGGTGAGCCAGAGTCACATCACAGATAATGCAGCTTTTCATGTTGCTAAACAAGTTGTCTCTGGGAGAAGAAAACAATCCAGTCCTTTCCAACTACCAGTTAAATTAAATTAGCATTGCAGAAAGAAAAGGCTGTACAGCTCCTTGAGATAGAAAGTATAGATAATATCATGCTAGTTTTAATTTGAAAGCCAAACATTTCAAAGCTAGGAAATGTATTCTTCTATACCATATCTTGTCATTGGGATGAAAGAAAAAAATTCATGGAGGTAGGTAACGTAGGTTTCTGTTATTTTCCTAGGTTTTTTTAAAAGTCAAAATGAATTACCTACTCTATAGACATGATTCTATTTCTCCCCATTCACAGGAATGATAACAAAACCTTCCAGTTCAAACAAGATCCTAATTCATCCTTTCAGAGAGTTAAGTTGTTTAGCAAGAATAAACCAAACCAAACAAAATTTCCCTTTCTATCATAATCAAAACAAGAAGTCTTTCCCACATACTTCCTGACCTTTAAGGAGGAGATTTGAAACCCATGTTACATTTCAGTCACTCTTACCACATATATCAAGTAGATGCAACTGGGAATGTGAAACCCTTCAGTTAGTGATAAAAGCCATTTTGCCTGGAAGGTATTGGCTCAATAGAACCAAATGATGCATACTTCCACGCACCTCATTTGTCTTTGTCATATAACATGTTTGAGATTCTTCCTCCTTGAGGCTGATGACCTAGCAGCTCTCTTTTTTTTTCCCATCAAGATCTCAGACTTCACCCCTAGTTCTTCTGAAAAAGAAAGAAAGAAAGGGAAGCAAGGTGAAGAAGTCATTAGCGATTGCAGCTCGTTTTTGGAAATTGGGTCGTTCTGTCTTCTGATCCCTTAGGATAACTGGTTAATAACTTTAGACAGGCAAGGTAGGGAAGACAGCTCAAGAAAGAAACCCTACAAACCCTCAAATCACAGGCTTATCCGTTTTCAACTGTGTCACTTCAATCTTCACTGGCAAAACTAATAACTTGGAAGATACTACCCTGAAGTTGTCTGGAAGACTTTGTTTTAATCAACAGAATTTAAACTCTGTGTCCTCCTTTCCTAGTACCAACACTTTATACGAGACAATTATCACCACAAGGCAACTATTTTTTTTTAAAAAAGTAATTTTGGTAGACCAAGAGATTTCACTTTTAAACATTATTTACTAGCATTACAAAATGTCAACACAGCTATGTAATTCTCCAAACTGCTGTCGAGAAAGCTTGAGATGAACACCTTTGCTTAAACAGTCTTCATAACTAAATTTGCTCCCCTTATAATGTAGCATGAAATTCAAAAGCTGATTTGAATTTTTTAAATTTATAATTGCATAGCTTCAGCTGAAAGTAACACATTAGGTTTGATTCAGATGCAGTCTTATTTTGAGCAGGCCTACTGTAATCAGTGGGACTTCAGGTAATCATGAGTTATTAGTCTTATTGATATCAGTGGTTCTACTCTAAACCTCACCAAATTCACACATGACCAATTTATTTGAAAGTAGTGCTTTAAAAAAATTAAACAAAATACAAATTGAGAAACTGAATTATTTGCCCACTATTCAGCACATTGAATGTTACTGATTCTTCAGTGGATGCTTGTAAAATGTATATTTAATGGCGATGTCAATAAAAACCAAAATCTGATTGCTACTCCCAGATGGTAGTCCCAGTTGCTAGTCTCAATTGGATCAATTGTTCCAACATGTATTTGGGATTAGCAATTGGATTTAGGCCAACATTTCTGTTTTATATGGCTCAGAATACAAATTTATTATGTTCATAATATTCAGTTGCACTATGAATTTTAAGAAGGCTGTCTTCTTTCTTTCTTTCTGCAGTGTGGAACAAATAGTGAAGCCAAAATCTATGTTTTGTTTGTTTGTTTGTTTTTATTTACTGTATTCATACCCCGCTCTTCAGCCCTAAAGGCTCTCAGAGTGTCTGTCTTACAGATAGTTATTCAGATAGTTCCCTGCCCTGAGGCTTACAATCTAAAAAGACATGACACAAAAGGAGAAGGGAAAGGTGTTGGGGAAGGGGATCAAGTCCAGTGGTTCTTCTCTCCCTCTGAGGCCTGGACCATGGCAGATGGACTTGAGGGAGGGCCCTTCTTCTTGCTCTGGCTAGCTTTGATGAAGTTGGACCTGCCTTCTCACTCCCTCTCAGGCCGGATGATGTCAGATGACATAAAATATTATTTATTTATTTATTTATTTATTTAATTTATGAAATAGTTATTTTAGTATAAAATAAATATGTGCTACAGTGATTCCTCTGATTCCTCTGTGTCACCTAGTGCACAATGATCAATTGATTCCATGTCTGCCAAGTAAAAAGTAAGGAAGACATATCTGTTTACGGCATACCATGCAGCTGCGAACAAGTCTACATAGGGACCACCAAATGCAGTGTGCAATCAAGAATCAAGGAACACGAGAGACACTGCTGACTGGGATAGCCAGAAAAATCAGCAGTAGCAAAACATAAAATGCTGTTTGAAAACACTGAAATTCTGGACCATGCCAACAACTACCATGTCAGGATGCACAAGGAAGGCATTGAAATCCACAAACACCTGGACAATTTCAACAGGAAAGAGGAAACCTTTAAAGTAAATAAGGTTGGCTACCAGTCCTGAAAAATAGATGAAGACTCAACAAATGCAAATGAGAAATCTCCCAGGGTCAGGGATTTCCCAGTAGACAATGAGCACTAATCGAGCAGACACTAATCCTCCTTTGCAGACCTTCCCACCCTGAGGCCTGCCATTAGCAACAGAACAATATACATGCAAATCACTCTTGCCTTCCTAGGTCACACAATATATATACCCAACTCCTTTCCAGGCAAGCATTCTCTGAAGGTGCCAGCCACAGATGCTGGCAAAACGTCAGGAAGAAACTCTTCTAGAACATGGCAACATAGCCCAAAAAAACCACAAAAAACTACGGTTGTGTGTGCTTTTTTTTAAATTAAAATTTTATTAATACATTCTAAAACAAAACATGACAACAAACAATACACCAAAACAACAATAAATGCAGGCAATAACCCAGATAAGACCCTGAAAATGATAGATAAAAGGTGTATTCAGGGACCCTGAAAGACATCTTTCCATAAAAATTTAGTTAAAATTGGGGGATGTCTAGAGACTAAATCTTGCTGGATGTATTCAATAAATGGGTGCCATATCTTATGAAAGGTCAATCCAGAGTATAAACCTCTTGCTCTGTTGTTATTATCTGCCATTTTCTCCATTAACCAAAGTCCCAGAGTCTAGTCCACCATCCTGAAATATTCAACTTTCCAGTTTTCAAGTTCTTGGCTATCTCAAGCCTGGCAACAGCCAGAAGCAAACTAATAAATTCTTTATGTTGCAGGGCTTTATTTTCATTCATAAAAATGGAGAACAGGAGCGGGAGTGGTGATAATTGTATATTTTTGTATATTTTGTTTATCTTGGAGATCAGTTGTAAAATTTCTGTCCAGCCACATATGTACAAAGGTTCCCCTACCTTCAGCCAATTTATGGTGACCTTAAGGCAAACCTATTACAGGGTTTTCTGGTGCTGAGAGGGTGTGACTTGGCCAAAGTCACTCAGCAGATTTCCATGCTTGAGTGGGGAATTGAGTCCCAATTTCCAGAGTCCTAGTCCTATGTTAAAACCATTATACAGTCGGCCCTTCTTGCACATGGATATTTTTTATACACGGATTCAAGCATTCACAGTTTGAAAATGTTCAAAAAAGGTATAAATTTCAAATATCAAACCTTGATTTTTCATTTTTTATAAGGGACACCATTTTGCTATGTTTTTATATTTAATGGGACTTGAGCATCAATGGATTTTGTTATCCACGGGGGATCTTGGAACCAAACCTCAGTGTATAAGAAAGGTATACTGTATCACATTGGTTCTCTAGGATGTACAAAAAAGTAGTGGGGTTTTTTGCACAGAAAACAGCACTATGAAGAAATATTCTTCCCTGTGCAAAAATGATGCTAGTTTCATGGAAAACTCATTTTCATCATAGACAATGAATATCATTTTCTGTGAAATCTCCTCCTGTGCACAACCCCACACAGAATGTCCAAAATGGGAAGATTCCTGTCTATCTAGGATTCTTCTCATTGGAGCATCCTGACACTTAACAAACCTCCCATCACCTTTTTTCTTTCCCTACAAAAAATACCAAACAGTTTGTATAGTGAGACATGATTTACAATGTTATGAGAGAACATTCCATCCTGCAGCTTCCACTAGGTCAAAAGGAATTATCTAAAATATCTGCTACGATTCATACTTTGGTATGGGGTGCACTTGCAGTCTAAATAAATGAACTAGTCTGATCAGGAATGAATTTCCTTTCTTCTTGTTAGACAAACTTTCTAAGATGCACAGTCAACAAATTACCAGCCCTCTCAGCAGCAGCACTTTGTCTACATTAGGAGCTATTTAACTGGCACTTTGACTTCATTGGCCAGACACAAAAATACAAACTCATCTGTGCTACCTAATTCTTTGCTTCAGCTTATTTCCAATCACTTTTCAGATAAAATATATTGTGTTCTTTCTTCCCTTTAACTTGGCTGTTTGTTTTTCTTTTTCTCTTTGAACTGAACTTTGAACACCTTCTCTTCTTGCAAACCATACTTTCCATGCAGGGTCTAGCAAAATCAGCTTGCTCCAGTCCAGTATATTTTTAGCAGGGCTACATTTTTCAAACGTGGGTTCAATTTGAACCCTAGAATCATCTGCATAGATAGATAGATCACAAGGTGATGATACCCAACTGGTCAATATACACAAGGTAAAGAGGATGGTGGGTTGGGATGACTTACATATTATAAAGGGGCAATAAAACTGAGCAGTTTAATAATGAAAATTAATACCAACAAGGGAGCTCTATAATATCAGAATGAATAAAAATCAAGCACAGCACACAATTAACTACATAAATGAAACCAGCAACAATAGATCATTAACACGGTAAAGCTATAACAATTTACAACAGTTTGTATTATGTTATATTTGTTGTGTTGTTATTGGTGTGTGCCTTCAAGTTGTTTTTGACTTATGGCTATCCCAAGGTGACTCTATCATGGGAGTTTCTGGCACTAAGAGTGGGTTTCTATGGCCAAGTAAGGAATAAAACCCCACACTAGAGCCAAAGTCCAGTGTTCAAGCCATAACACCATACACTACATTATAATAAGAATTTTACTGGATCCCACTCCGGACACACAGGTTTGCATTCATGTTTAGCCATACTTAGTACAGACCACTAATAGCAATCAGTTTTAGATCAGTCATGAGTATAGCTTAAGTCAGTGGTTCTCAAACTTTGGTCCTCCAGATGTTTTGGACCTCAGCTCCCAGAATTCCAATTGCTGGCCAAATGAGCTAGGGCTTTTGGAAGTTGTAATCCAAAACACCCAGCAGACCAGTCTTTGGGCAATACTGACTTAAGTCTGTTGATTTCATTATTTCTCCTCTAAGTATGACTGTAAATGTTTACAATCCACAGCCCAGCCATGGAGGAGGCAGCTTGACTGCACCCACTGTGGTGTCTGTGCGTTGGACAGAACACCAGAAAAGAACCTTCTAATGTAATGATTCCCAAAGTTTGGTTCTCCAGGTGTTTTGGACATCAACTCCCACAAGTGCTAGCCAGCTTGACCAATGGTCAGGAATTCTGGAAGCTGAAGGCCAAAACAGCTGGAAAACCAAACTTTGGGAATCACTATATTAATGCATAATTGTGTTTTTTTTTATTGGGGGGGTCCATGAATATTCCATGAGTAGACATCTGCACATAACTCTCCTGCCAGTGGATAAAGTGAGGTTGAGGTAATTGTTGATTTTCCTCCTTTAGCAGCCTGTAACACATTTTATATCAGTGTCTGAGAAGGTCCTGCCAGTCTCTTCAAGAACAGTTTTAGGATGCAAAGGGGAATGCAAGAGGAGCAAGGAAAGAGATTTCCCCCTTTTTCTGTTCCACCAGAAAGATTTCTATAGTAAGAGATAGCCCTTCTGGCCATGGTACACGGACTCTGTATCTAATTCATTTGGGGTAATATGTGTGGCTGTGGAGGGAGAGCTGTTGTAAATCCCTGAAATATATGAATGTAGGGCATAAATACCCTAAAGGCACAAGATCCTGTCTAATCCTGGAAGCTAAGCAGGTTCAGTCCTGGTTAGTACTTGGATGGGAGACTGCCAACAAATGCCACATTCTGTTGGCTGTATTTCAGAGGAAGGAACTAGCAAGTCCACTTCTGAGTATTTCTTGCCTAAGAAAACCCTATGAAATTCAGAGCTGCCATAAGTCAACAGGTGACTTGAAGGTACACACAAATACACACGATGACAAGAGCAATTAACAATAGCTGAGAATGTCCTTGAGTCAGTACATTGCTTTGCTTATCATACAGCAGAACCTACAATTCAAGGACTTCCTAAGCTGATCATCATCTCTAACTACAAGGCCTTCAGGGCAGATCATTCAAAAGACATGATTCTACCCCTCGCTCTTACTAACAGAACAGTGCAAATCTTTGTAGTTTTTTTTTAAACCTAGATGATGATGATGTTTTATACGTTATCACTGAAACACATCAGATGTGTCTTGTTACAGCATAAGATGTGTTACAAAGCAATTCTATAGAAAGGCTTCAGGGCTTTGCTAATTAGAACAATGACAGATACTATACAATAGCAAGTTATGCTGCTGAGAACACTAGACAGGGAACAATGTATTTAAATTAGCACTTTAAAACAATAAAAGATAATATGCTAAGTGTCATGCTATCTTTGACACAAATCTTACTAAACACTGACAGAGTGCTAAATGCATTTTACAAGCAGTTGCACAAGCCAATGAAGGTGTGAGAAACAAGTCAAGGCCATAGCTAGAATCTACACTAATTTCACAATATTCAAGAACATAATATCTTTCTTTTTAACATAAGAAAACTGTAACACTAAAAAGCCATATATGTTGACTAAACATAATGAAGAGTGGTCAAGATCACATTTTTTGTCTTCTGGTCCAACATCCATGCATTCACCATAGCTATTGTAAAGATCTGACATTTGTATAAAGTACAAACTGTACTGTTATTGGTTCTGTCCGCATAATTAGGCACCGTACTTTTCGCAATGGTTCCAGCACTAGATATAAAGAGGATCAACCCTCCTATTAGGCAGGTTGAATTTGCCACCACATATCATGGGGCACAAATAGTGACAAATTATGTGTGCCCCCTCCAAAAAGTTTTTGTTTTGTTGTTTCAGAGAGCCTTGCTGGTAAGCACCACATCTGAAAGATAATTGAATAGCCTCTGAAACCTTTCGCCAGTCATGTTCCTGCTGTCTCAGTGTTTATTCTGTAATGGCATATGTGGCCTTCATGCTGACTACATCCACCACAACTCACTCTGAGTAAAGATTTGTAGTTATGAAGTATTTGGAACTCAAGATATGGTGGAGTGAGTGCAATTAGATTGGGGGTGGGTGGGTAGGAGCACAACAGTCCATGTCCTTCTACTTAAAGTGGTAGGACACTTTGGATTGTCCCTGTGTAAAGAATGCAAACTGAATGTGGGCATCACAAAGAGGAAAACCATATTTCAAATGGATTCAAGCAGCAGCCCTGCTCAGGTCTTGCAGACTCAGGGTTGTGGCTTCCTTGATTGAATCCATTTGAAATATGGTTTTCCTCTTTTCCTACTGCCTTCTAACTTACTAAGCATTACTATATTTCTAGAGAGACATGTCTTCTCATCATGTGGCTAAAGTACAACAGTCTCAGTTAGTCATCTTGGCTACTTTTTTGCAATCTGCAGTATCCAGGGAACTCTTCTCTAGCACCATTTCAAATGAGTTGATTTTCTTTCTATCAGCTTTCTTCACTGTCCAGCTTTCACAACCATGCATAGGAACTGGAAATATGATGACATTCACAATCCCAACTTTAGTATTTAATGATATAGCTTCACACTTCAGAATTGTGTCTAGATCCTTCGTAGCTGTCTTTCTTAGTCCTAGGACCTTATCACACCAACAAAAAACCTGTCTGCTCACCAATGGGATACAGTTGGGTTGTGGAATTATTGCACATAATTTGTTGCCAATTCCACTAGGCAGTTGCAACCTGGCTGCATTCTGAATTGGAGGCTGTTTTTCCAAGTTGGAAAGCTCCCGTCTTGGAAAAATGGCCTCCAAAACATGCCTAGGATATAGGATGCAGCTGAGCTGCAATCACTCAGTGAAATCAGTGGTGAATTGCATGCGATAATTCCTGGTAGCAACCTGCAAGCCAACTGTATCCCACTGTAATTGTCTGGTGGAGTTGGGTTTTTTTGTTGGTGCGATAAGGTCCCTAGTCTACTTCTGATTTCTTGACTATACAGTCTACATTCTGATTAATGATTGAAGTACTGTTTCAATGTTTTCATCATCTATTTTAAAGTTATATAACTCATCTGTGGTCATTATTTTTGTTTCCTTAATATGTAACTGTAACCTGCCTTTGTACTTTTGTCCTTGACTTTCTCCAGTAATTTTTCCAAGTCATTAACATAATACCTTCTGTGAGGAGCAGCAAGGTAACAGTTACTGATTTTGCACCCTGATGTGGGAGACAGTCTGAGGAGGAAAGACTACTCTATAGCTGGAGACCAAGGGTCGGCAAAATGCAGCTGTTTGTCCAGTCCCTCCCTGGGAACTCTCATTTTCTTGCCAAAAGTGGTGGGGTCCAAAAGAAAAAAGAAAAAAAGAAAGAAAAGAAAATGGAACTCCCCAGGAGTAGCAATTTATCTTTCAAATTGGTTTGAAACTTCCTCTCCCAACTGTTTAGCTGGAAGAAAGAAAAAATAGATTCCCCCCCCCCCCCAGAACCCTAAATTAGTCATTTTAGTTTGAACTTCACATTTTTTAAAAAGTCCATGTAGTCTCCACATTTGTATAGAACACCAAGTAGAGGAAGGTTCTCCATCTCCTCACACTAGCCATGGCAGGTGAATAGGCAGCAACAGCAAAGAGAAAGTGAAAGATCATGAAGGTCCATACAATGAAACTGAGTTCCCTAATGGGATGTGGGTCTTGACAAGTACTCTGCATTGCCATTTATATATATCCCGCCTCTTCCGTTTTGGGGATTGAGGCGGGTAACAACAAAGTTTGTACAATACACAACAATAAAAACAACAAGCCTCACAAGACTTCCATATGTTCCATATAATAAACTTCCATACGGTCAACAGTTTTTCAAAAGGTATGTACCATACACATAGAAGACAATGGCACCTTCAGACTCATGAAAATGCCTTCCTCTTTAAAGAACATGTTGTTTTTTCCAGTAGGGAGATATATGTTAGCAGTGTAATGCTTATGCATAGAATTGTAATCTAAATACATCTAGATATTTATAGCTGTAGATTATATGGGGAGAAATGCAACAATTTAATTTTTTAGAATCCACACAATAATATTTCATTTTAGAAGATTATGCACCAGGGTATACATATTCCAATGGACAAGTGCTGATCTAATCCTAAATTTCAATCAGAAATAATCCTTGTTGCAACCCTTTTAAGACTGAGTTTACAGATTTTCTTTGGCTAGATAGCAAATATGAGGTTGATTAAGTGACATTTTTATTGCAAAAATGGCATGATGAATGATACATTTACTAGAGGATTTGTTTTCTGTCATTTTTAAAAAAAGGTTCATTGTATAATTTGCTTTATAGGCATTATTTAAATATTATACTATTGAATAAAGAAACAAGTACCTGAAGTTGGAGAGGGTGGTCTGCAAGTTAAATTATGTTTATAAATGCTTCACTGAACAGGAATTTTCAAATATAATTCAAGTACAGTAATCATGTTTAAAATATAATTTCTCATAGTTATGCCCCATCTGCTCCATACTGATAAGGGGTTCAATAAGCCAGCCTATAAAAATCAATGACATTAAATGTTTATTAATTATATTACAGATTGCTTAGCCTTACATGCTCATTTAATACCACCAATAGACATTTCAAGCTTCTACTCCAGGTCCAAAAGATACATATTAAGCATGTTTAGTCTGCATTTTGTTCGTCACTATTTATAAGTAACATGCTTATTATTTCATTAAATCTGTTTCTATATTGAGTGGGCAGTTTCAATGAAAGGAACAGAATATAATTTCTGGGTTCGGGGCAAAGAAAAAATCACTACATATTAAAAACCAGTGGAGTGTGATGGGAAGAAGTCTTATGCAAGCTGGCTTCTGATGTTTTCCCCAAATTATCAGCAAATTCAAGACTCATTTTTTAATTTCCTGGCCCATCATTTTTAACTGTAGCCCCAATGTGGACTAAATTAATCAGCCACTGATGCATATTTCTGTCATGTGGGCTCCAGACTATTTAATATTCTCCTCTACAAAGACAAATCCTTTAAGTCACTTGTTAAAAATAATGAGGTTACTCACAATGTATTGGTTGACATCCTGTTAGTGACGTATGCCAGTGTAACACTGACATGTGTCCTTTTTGATCAGTACAGAGGAAAACACTGGCTCTGTCATGCAGTGACCTGCAATCCCTTCAAATGCACCTGTCTCCATGGAGGATAACTTCATTGTTGTTGTGCATTTGACTGAAGGCACATAATCAGAAGCTTCTCTACTCCACTGACCTCTCTCCACTGGCCAGTATATGTCAGTGGAGGGTAGGCCCATAGGACCAAACTGAATTCTGTGGGAGGGGGTGAAGGGGAAGGAGAAATCAAGATGATTTCGTTTGGGGTAATTTAGGACAATCATGTCCCTTGGTTTCAACGACTCTTCTCCAGTAAAACAAGTGCTTGATGTACACTTGGCATGACATGTATGGGCAAAAGGCCTTCCAGTAGAAAGGTATCTGGAAATAGTCTGAGAAAGATCCGTTTTGACACCTAGTGTGAAAAGATAATGTAAACATCTGGTCAGGAATGTTGCTTGGATGGAAAGCTACCAGAACACATGCCCAATGTAATGAGATCTGACACATTCTGTACTAGAATGTACAAATGCTGAACTTGGGGCTTCTGTTCAGACTCTGGTCTGTCAGGGTGAAAGACAATAATGCATTTCTTTCAATGAAATTAGATCCTTGATGCACCAGCATGGCTTTTTAATTTTTCCTGGAGTTACTGGGAAAAGTAATTCCTGCTCAGAAAGAGGGATCATAGTTCTACTTAGGTGCTATATCTCCTCATCCAGATTTTAACACAAATAACTGTTTAGGTTTAGATTGTTAGCTTGGTTACTGTAGATTTTAGCTAAATGTCTAGATTTTAACACAAATGACTAAAATGGCTTAATGATTCCTCCTCCTGCTGCTTATACCTCACCTTTCACCCAAAACTAGGACTCAGGGCAGATTACCAGTTAAAGTAAGCACAATATCTTTGGAGAGCCATTGTGGTGTAATGGTTAGAACATTGGATTGTGACTCCACAATCCTGATCCAGATTCAAATTCTCACTCAGCCATGGAAGCCCACTGGGTGACCTTGGGTAAGTTACATTCTCTCAGCCTCAATGGAAGGCAAAGGCAAACCCCTCTCTGAAGAAACATGCCAAGAAAACCCCATGATCGATTTGTTTTAGGGCTGCCATAAGTTGGACTCAACTTAAAGGTACACAACAACAACAACAACAACAACAACAACATAGCTGAAACAAACACAAATCAACATTGAAATAGAATTAAACAATTAAACAATTAACAACACCAAAACAATTTAAAATATACAGTTAACATGGTTAAAAGGAAATTTGCAAAAAAAAGTACAATTAAAACAGTACAATGCACTCTGAAAATGCCTTTCTTTAAAAACCTTCAGGTCTCCAAAGCCTGTTAGAATAATAATAATTAAAAATGCCGGCTGCTATAAGGACAGTGAGGATAGGTCATCCCATGCTTTCCAGGGATAGAGTTTCAGAGCATCTAATATTATGCATCCCTGTTAATCATGTCTGTTAAGGTGATGGGATTCAAAGAAAGGCCTCTCCTAAGGATCGCAAGGCATTAGAATACTCATATGGGCAGATGTGCTCTATCAGATAGGAAGGGGGGGGGGGGGGCGCAAAACTTCCCCAAATTCTGGAAAAAGGCCAGTAGCATCACAGAGTTTTGTGGGATCTCTTGGCCACAACTGAAGTGAAAAGTAATGGCACACAAGTTCAGTGGGAATTATAATAGGAAGATAAAGCATTCTTGGTCTAAATACTCTAAATGCACCAAATTCCCAACTGCCGGCTGTTGCTCATCACTAAAAGGTTTAAAACTTGCAGGGAAAAGCAACAGATGTTCTTATTTCTACTGGAAACACCTTGTGTTTTCATTTTTTGAATTTTAGTGACTGTCAAAATATGTCTCGGTAAAATATCATATGCATGTCCTTTTAGAATGTACCATACTTGGTTTATTTTGTATTCAAGCTTTTGTAAGTTGCAAGTTACAATTCCGACATGACTGAAGCAGCACCAGCACTTTTAAGGCATGTCTTGGATGGTTTTCAGGTTTACAGACCAGGATAATTGGGTCTTGGCTGATTAGCCAAGCCAAGGAACAGTGGTTTTTTATGTGGGTTGCCTCCTATACAGCCATTCCTTCTCTTTAAAACACAACCCACCTTTCCCACCCAGTTGCCAGTGCAAGCTGAACTGGTTGCTTCAGGGCTGGGTAAGAATTTTTATCTCCATTACATGGGCTTTTAGCCTACCCCATATTGTTTGTATGGGGACTTAGAAAATTGGCTTGGTGAATAATTAAATAGCATGTGGTTGTCATTGTCACGAGGGAGCAGCAATGGGGGAAAATATGATTAGTTTGGTGGTCACCATTGGCACCATTGGATGAAAGGTTGGGCTCTGGGACAGCCTTTACAGATCAAGGAACCTGGAGGTTGGAAAGGAGCCTGCCTTTGGAGCTGACATGGGGAATTTACCCTCTCTTACAAACTTGTGATTTTGGGAGAGAGTGTTTGCATTCCAATAGGATGGACTGAGGGTTCAGTGCAATATCTTGGATTTAACTCGGGGCCTAGAGTTTTGCCCAAATGTAGGCTGGAGGGTTTTTGGTCACGTGGTGACATCTGGTTCTCCAGCTGGACACACCACGAGGCTCTCCCTTCTTGTAGTTTCCCAAAAAGTCAGGTTTTTGAGTAATTGAATGGGTAAAATAAATGACCCTTTATTTTCCTATATATATGTGTGTCTGGTCTCCTTATTTCATGGTTGAACAGCACCTGAAAATGTGTTGTATGAGCCAAGATTATTTTCAAGTAGGGAAGGTTCTGAAAATTAGGATTAAAAAAAAAAAAGAATAAGGAGCCAAGTAGAAAGGTCCAGGAGACTGAATTTAGAAAGAAACTAGGAAAAAATGGTAAGGAGGTAAACAGAAAAGTAAGTTGAAAATTGTCTTGATCGTGTGAGGCTGTTTTATCTGTTAATGCAATTGCTGCATAGTGTGGTAACATAGAATGGAAATTAGCAACAACTATCCTATATCTATCAAACTGCTCTGATTCTCTTGCTTTTCTAGAAATGTTTTCAGTTGCTTATGTATGTGGCAACTCACTAGGTCATATATCCACCTTGTGGTCTAATCTGAGTACCTACAAAACAAATAAAATTGTTGATAATATCACTTCTCTTTGCCTAGAGAAGGATATAGCTGATGGATGATTTGAAAATAATGATAGATGAAGCTCATTCTATATTCTGTCAACTAAATAAATCAGAACAACAATCAATCTCTTCAGTGCATTAGCCTTTAGAGAAGTTGCATTCGGAGTTTGTTCCTTTCCTGTTTTATCTAAAACTATGCATGGCGTTGACCCAAATCTAAAAGAGTTAAGAACATCATAGTGTGTATGATCACTTGCTGAATGAACTGAATAGTATTGATTTCCACACAGCAGAAATGGAACTTATGAAGAATGACAGTGCAGAAATACAGCCCCATCATCATCATCATCATCATCATCATCATCATCATCATCATCATCATCA
>NC_056527.1:34430282-34444711 GCF_019175285.1 Sceloporus undulatus | reverse complement strand
GAATCACAGCAACAATCTCTTCAGGTCTGACTTGTACCCCATGTTAGTCATGAGATTGTTTAAAAGAGTGGTCCCCAAACTTTTTCAGGCTACTGTGCCCTTTCCTCTTGGGCAACAGCAGGGACGTAGCCAAGGGGGGGGGTCTTGGGGTCCGGACCCCCCTTTCCATTAGAAAAATGAATGGTGCGTGCTGCTGCACTGCCGTACCCAAGCCCCATTATAATGGTGGCACTCAGTCTGGACTCCCCCCCCTTCCTAAAATTCTGGCTACGTCCCTGGCAACAGTCCTAGTGCCCCCCCCCCAATTCCTATTTATTGATATTA
The DNA here is from genome assembly GCF_019175285.1 of Sceloporus undulatus. Taxonomy (NCBI): domain Eukaryota; kingdom Metazoa; phylum Chordata; class Lepidosauria; order Squamata; family Phrynosomatidae; genus Sceloporus; species Sceloporus undulatus. Next base: position 34,444,387 of record NC_056527.1, on the reverse strand, counting down.
AGTCTACTGTTCTACTGCAAATTCAAAACAACTGATCTCAGTCACTGCTCTCTTTGAACCCAGTCACCTTGGAGCAGCAATTGATTAGCTCATTGAATAATGACCAAAAAGCTGTTCACTCATGCCAGCCTTGTGGTAAGGGCCAGCATAAGTAAGAGGATTATTGGCCTCTAGTAAGCTAGCTGCTTGGTTACTGCTCCCAAGGTGATCAGGTGCAAAGGGAGAAGCTTGTCTCTGGTGAGGAAGGACTCTCAGTCCTTCTTCAACATGGCAGAGAAGGGCAGAGCTGCCTTCTCACTTTTCTCCTTGGTGAGGAAGGACTCTCTGTCTGAGAGATACAAGAAAGGATACTCTTTCCCATTAAATAAAATGGCGTAGTAGAATGGTTTCCCTTATATAAAATAACAAAATCAAGGTTTGCTTTTTGAAATCTATATATTTTTGGAGTATTTTCAAGCTGCAGATAATTGAATCTGTGGATAAAGAATCTGTGGATATGGCAGGCTGACTGTATATGCTTGTGTTCTCTTTTATTTCTGCAACAGTGCTTGCAAGAAATTTGCTGACTGTTGTGAGAAAAAGTACACATAAAAAAAGAGGGAGGATGATCTAGATCTACCTGGGGTTCTTTCAGTTGCAACAAATGGTTCCACTTTAATTGTCCTGGCATCATCCTACATCCTAAGATTTGCAGTTTTGGGGGTATTATTTAGAATTCTTAGCCAGAGAAAAGTAGTGTCTCATCAAACTGCAAACCCCGGGATATAGCCATGGCAATTAAAGCAGAATCATAGCACTATAATTGTGTTGTGTGAAAGGGCCCCTTGCCATGTTTATGGTTCTCATATAAAGTAGTGAATTGCTACTTCATTAGGTAATTTAAGTTAATTGAGAATAAGAACAACCTTGGGCTGCTTTGTTTCAAAACTCCCAGTTCACACATACATAGTTGTTACTTAATTACATGACTTAATTACAACAAATCTTAATTCTATTATACCTGGATGCAGGAATGGGAGAGATAGAAAGGAACAGCAATCCATTGGCAAAAAGTCATTAGCTCTGTACATCTTTCACTGAATTATTTCCATACAAGCTGGTCATTAGATTACCTTTGTAAAGTTTGAACTAGTGGCTAAATTTGTTCCCCCCCCCCCTTCATTCCTTTTGTTTCATATCTTTTAGGTTACAATAACCTAATTGGCCTAAAGAAATATGATTTCTTGTAATATAAATCCTGGGTTTAGCTGGATTTTTCTGGTTGTTGTCTCCTCCATGTCGACTTGTTCCATTATTTTTTGGAGTTGTTTGCTAATTTCCTTAATCAGCACTTAGGCTTTTCCAAAGTCCTTTTTAAAACAACAACAACAACAAGAGTATGCTTTGTTGAGATGCTCCCATGGTTTGAAGGGCAAATTTTATATTCTCTGGCATTAGTTAGTGCTGTAGTTAAAAAGTACAATTTCACTTGTGTTCTATCACTCTAAAAAAATGAACAGAAAGGAGTAAAAATATATATTTTGTTCTGATACATCTCAGAAGGAAAATGAGGTGGGAATAAAATGTTGCATCTGGTGCTAGGATTTGCCAAAAAATAGATTGGAGGGAAAAATTGAGACATGCCTCAAGATGTTCAATAGATGAATGATTTATTTATGCACATCCCAATGCATTGTTTATATCTCAAACAACAACAGTGGTTGTCTTCTTCAGGGGTTATATATAATCATGGAAAGAGACAACACATACATACATAAAACAATGCATAATATTACAATTTATGAAATCATTATTACATTTGTACTTATGTGAACAGCATATATTTGAAATTAACTTCAGAATTTTTTGCTGCTGAAACTCTTACACCATTTACTGGACAAAAAGCAAAAGATAAAAGGATTTTTTAAAAAAATCTTATTATTTGGACCAAGGGGAACTAGATAACCTTCAGTAGCCAAGTGGAAGGGAAGTGACTGTCCAAAAACTGAGAGGAAATGTATAGGAATGGGAAGAGGTCATGTTCCACATTTAGCTCTCTGGAGACAAAAAGATTTTAATTTTAAAAATCCCCGTCATTTCTTTTGTCAGAATTTTTCACTAGTAATAACCTTTTCTATAGCCCCAAATCAAAGGTTTGATACAAGAGTATCTTGTTCAAAGAAGTGGCTCACTAAGGGAGCATCTATTTTGTTATTTCTTATGTTACAAAGATGTTCCTCTGTATTTCATTAGAGATCTGGCTGTTTAATATGCATTTTAATATTATCCTTTTAAATTGATGTGTGTTTTAACTGATGTTGCTTGTATGTTAATTGTTGTTGTTCCCCGCCTCTATCCATGGGGAGGGGCAGATAAGAAATTATTATTATTATTATTCAGCTGTAGCAAGTGCTGTAACTGTATAGTATGAAAAGATCCATAGATAAAAAACTACTATTGCAAGTGATAAAGTAGTATAAAGTATACCTCTGTAAATTCTGTTATCTTGGAAGTATACCTGCTATAGACACAACAGCTACAAGGATAGTGTCCTGTGGGTCTAGCTGCACCCATCATGATGTTGTTTGATATGTGTTTCTATTCCTTTAAGTGCTATGCATTGGCATAGCCTTAATATTTCTGGTTCTTTCAAAGGTAAACTACTGCTTTTCCTTGCAGCCTGACAGATATTGATCTATGTACCAATTGGTTGTTTTTTAATAAAAGGCTGTAAACTATTTGCAACAAGATTGAAGGTGAGGCTACAGGTGAAACGGCTAGACTGTGGTGTGTCTTGTTTGTTTAGAAGTTCAGTTTGAGGTGTTTGAGATGCCTTGTGCAGACCCTGAAATACTACTTCCTGTGAATATGTTCAATCTGTGAGTTGTTTTGTCAATACACAAGCTTCATTTCTAAGTCAGTGTCACTGAAACTGTTGTATTTTACTCTGAGGAACTGTCCATAGAAGAGATGACATCTGAGAGATTTGGAATGTAAGCTCTCAAATTGTAGATAGGTGCTGACCTCTGAGGGTTTTCTATGTAGGGAGATGGAAAGCTGATCTCCTACTTTTCTTACCTTCATATCTAAAAATGAATGACAAAATTGATGTATTTACTGTCAAATGGAATATTGTTGTCCCTAGAATTTATCAACTTATACAGATCCTTAAGATCAGTTACACTTCCTCTCCAAATACAGAAGACATTATCCACAAATCTGAACCCAGAGTACAGTATCAGTTGTTCAGTAAACGTATTTCCAGGATGAGTAATAATACTTTTAAATCCATGTCAATATAAATTGACCACCTCTGGGGCATGGGACATCCCATAGCTGCTCCTTTTACCTGCTAGCAAACATAATTCTGATATAATTCTTAGTCAAAGCTATTTCAGCTTTGAGAAAGCAGGTATATCATTAGGCAAATTCCAGTTTCTGGCCAGTTTTCTAGATTATCTAGGTCCTTTTGAATTCTGATCATATCTTCTAAGGTATTAGCCACCACTCCCAGTTTTGTGCCATTTGCAGACTTGATAAGGATTCCTTCCACTCTGTCACCTAAGCCATTGATAAATTGAAGAATAATGGCTTTAGGATAGAACTCTGAGGCATTCAACTTGAGGCCTCCTTCCAGTTTGAAGCATATCCATTGATTACAACTCTTTGAGCAGTTTCCCAACTAGTTACCGTCCATCTGACAGTGTTCCCATCTATTCCACATTTAATCAGTTTGCTAATCAAAACATTATGGGGGACCTTATCAAATACTTTGCTGAAATCCAGATAAATGACATCCACAGCATATAAGATTAATTTGACAGAATTTGTTCTTGACAAACCCATGCTGGCTCTTGCTGTTCACTATGTTGTCATGAAGATACTGGCAGACAGGCTCCTGTGTAATCTGTTCTTTTTTTTTCTCCTGCTATTGAGGTCAGGCTGATTGCTCTGTTATTTCCTAGATCTTGGGGATTTTTTTGTTTTGTTTTTAAGAGAGGGGCAGTGATTGCCTTTTTCCATTCCTTTGGCACACCACTTGTTATGATCAACTGCACTTGGTGGTTAAGGTATCATGCTTATGACATAACCAGGTCTTAGGTTTTGGTTCTGAAAACTCAGGGCCTGAGATGACCCTGAACAAGGTACAAATTGTATAACAGATAGCCAGCTTGATGATTGTATATTTACCTTTTAATAACATGTTAACATTTGCCTACACTGATTAATTCAGGGGACTCTACATTTTATCCAGCCACCATCAGCTTTCCCTTCCCATCCTCACTGCTGCTGTTACCTCCTTTGATGAGCATAGGAGAAAGTGTGACCACATATATTACGGCCTCTTACACAAATGCTTTGCACAAACAAGATTCCAGATTTGGTGTGCAAGGGCCACTACTGAAGTATTCATACTGGATATCATCTTGGACCTGATCATCTGGGTATCATTTGGAGCTACTGGTGTCCCTGAAGCCATTTCTAGAGACCACTAAAATGCTGTAGCAGCCAAGTGATCACCATAGCTGGTTTAATAGATGGACTAATTACTTCCTGGAGATCCCAGGGAAGGTAGCCACCATATCAAATCAGAGGTGTTTGATATAATCCAGTAACTGAATAATGGCATAATGAAGTATTTTGAGCTATTGCATCAGGAAAGGGTACACATGTTGCACACCATGTGTGTCTTTCATGATAGGAGTACCTTCCAGATTGAAATAGCAGCATTGACAAGAGAAAAGTCTCACAGAATAAATGTTTAATGGTGTTGATATTTAGGAAAAGCATTCCAGAGGAGGGAAAGACTATTCTTCTTCACTAACAGTGTGGCTATAATAATAATAAAAAAGGATGCTAACAAAATGATGCACCACATGTTCAAAAGACATTTTCAGCTGCCTGTATTTTTTTAACAACTTAGTCCTGCTCATTATTTCCTCTCACTCTCTGCCATTTCAACTTTCTTTTCTTTGCCCACTAATGGCCTCCCTTACTGCCTTAAAACAAGTCTGGTTTATTAGTTTGGATAGAAAACTCAAACAACTTTCTTGATTAGGTATCCATGTAACATAATTGCACCTAACATGAATGCCAAAAAAATAAAGAAATCAAGAATTTACTCCCAGAAAAAAGTATATTAATGAGTGAAAGCAAAGAACTACTAAGAACTAAATACTTGATATGATTTGATATTGCGCAAATTAAGTGCTAGCTATAACATTACTTGGGCATATGAAAGGGATGGATACCTTGAGGACCATTAGTAGCACAGGGAGAAACTTGTCATGAGGCGTCAATTTCATTATCATTCCTCTAAACAAATACACGCACCATTTCTTTCTTATTTTCAGAGAAAAGTCTGTTCATTAATTAAAAAGACCTCTTCAGCTCCATGTTGGTCTCTTGTCTTTTCCCCCATGTAATGCTTGGAAAGACACACTATACAAAACAACACCACTATTTCTTCTGTACCTAGCAGGGTTTTGTATCTTCTGAATCATTTCTTTATTGAAAACATGTATATTTTACTGGAGTCTTCAACTCTGTAGGGATGTTGAAACCAACATTTACACACAAAGCAACTAAAAAGGATACCAGATGCACCATATATATATTATAAAAATACTAATCTTCATTTTTTAAAACAAAAATCTGCATGAAAATTCCCATTCTAATGCAATTTTTAAAAAAATATTGAAAACATGTATTTTGTGCGAAATACACTTAGAAATGCATACTTGGAGAAGAAATGTGTTTTAAATTTTGCATTAAAATGAGAACTTCCATGCAGATTTTTTTTTTTTTTTTTTGCTTCTTTTTAAAGTCAAAAACTGGATCAGATCATTCTGGAAGTACTGAAAACTAGTGGCTAGCTAAGCTCCATTCCACACATTTGTCACAGTGGTGTGGCCAAGGCCAGTTTATCAAAATTCTCAACTAGTGAATCATTCAAACATACCCAGCTACAGATTATAAAGTAGAAAAAATATATAAAAGTAGCTTTTGACTGTAAATGGGCCATCCAAGTTGCAGGCTTGTATGCTGTTCTTGCAAAGGACTTGGGTGCTGATCAAAATTAGAAATATTTATACATATTAGGAATAACGTACTGATAGAATGCATGGAATTCCACTTGCAATCATTGGCATCTCTGATTACTGGTGTAAGTGAGAACAAGCCTGTTCCCCAGGATTTGCAGTCCCAGCATTTAAACTGGACACTTATGGAACAGCTGTATTTATGGTCAGGACTTGCTGGGCATATGTCATGTATGTTTTGTATCAATTTACTTTCTGTGAGAAACTCACATATTTAGAACTTCAGAAAATGTAAATCAAGAGAAAAAGTCAAACTTCTCAGGAAGTTACTTTTCCCTTTTAAGAACAACTGCCTCATTTACCAATAATTGGTACAAACAAAGGAAAAGTACATGTTCAGAAACCTACTAATTTCCAATTGCCAGAGCACCTAATGAGTTGTCTTAACAGGATTACCAGACATGTAAAAGGAACCAATTATACTGCATTTAATTCCAAAATTGCAACTAGATTCAAAATAGCCTTTGCAGCTGGCATTTTGCTGGCATGGCAAGAGAGAAATGAGGAGATTGCTGGGGATCCAAGGACCATGCTTCTCATTTCTCAGGAATAGTCACGCCTTCCTTCCTTTCTTGAACAAGAATTAAACTGATTTGCCAGCCTTGAGTAGAGGCAAAAAATAAAATCCAACCCACACAATATATTGGTGATTTAAGACACAACAAATTTGCTCACAAAAATCTACTTTGTAGATGCATATCTGTTTAAATGCATTTTGTCAGTCCCAATGTCAATTAAAATCCTGGATCAGGATAAATGTATGCAGGGCCAGGCTAAGATATTTTGCTGTCTGAAATGAAGCAGCAAATTGCCCCACTATCTACACTATATTCATTCTACATTCATAATACCCGAAACCAGTAAAATTATTTGGCATCTGACTTATTAAATCTCACAAATACTTTTCCCCACATATATCAGAAAATAACAAACAAATAAACTTAATTATTTTAAGTTACTATGAACATAATTATTAACTTATTATTAACTGATATAATAATTTACTTTCATGATACCCAGTGGAGCAATTCTACATGTGCACAAATACATAAACATAAATGTTATCATTAGTCACAACTGGAGTAGAGCCATTAAACCAGATGGATTTATACATTCACCATTCAACAAATGATTCAATGGGTCTCCTTTAGTTGTGATGTACTCTATGAGATCTTTCTAAGAGGCATCTGGGTGAATCAAGTTTTGTTTCCATCAGAATAGTATTATTCAGCCCATAAATCTGCAAAAGATTTTTTCATAGTTCACTCCTCAGTAGTCAAATTACATATACATAATCATGATCAGAATAAAAGAACACATAATCCCAAATCTAAAAGGCACTCCAAAAATTTCCTTCTAGGTTGAAAGTATTTCTGCTTCATAGTCACCCAAGAAAAAGGGCTAGTAAAGCTCAACATTGTTCACTTCCTATAGCGTATTTTTATTTTTATAAGTCAATGCGGTTATTATAGTATCATCTTTCTACTGAGTTATGGAATATTTATGCCAAAAAAAGAGGATTGTCTCAAAATGAGACTGTGAAGGAGAACTACATACTTGCTTATTTTCACTCCTTTAATGTGTAACTATAAATCAGGTGGGAGGAAACACCAAAATGTGTTTTACAGTGTTTACTGGCACAGTCCATCGAAACTGTTAAACCATTCCCATTATTCAACATTTCAATTTGATCTTAGTATTAAAGACATTAAAGTTGCTTATCAAGCACTGATAGATACCATTTCACAAGTAACTGCAGGACCAGTGATTGGTATAAAGCAACAGTGGGCAAAATGTGTCTTGCGGGCTGCATGAAGCACACCAAATCCCAAAGTACAGTTCCTGAAGCCTGCCAAAAACACCAAACTCTTTCAAAATCAAAAACCTTTTAGACTTTTTTTGTCCACAAATACTCAAAATGGTTCAAAACTGTTGCAACATACACCACCACCTTCTGGTTTGGGAGAACACATCTGAGAAGAAGCATAACCAAATACAAAGAAGGTTGTTACTTGAAGGTTGGTTATCAGCTGATGAGTTGAGGACAACAACTGTGAATCCTGTGCTGCTGTGGCAAAGTTGTGATCTGCATCACTAGAGGAATTATTGCATCTGTGCCCATGAAATCATGGATCTTCAAGGTATTCAATGCACACAACGCACATTGTATTGCTCCCATGCACTGTCATGTCAATATAAATAAAGGTTAATACTACTACTACTACTACTACTAATAATAATAATAATATAGGAGGAAGCAAAAAGTGGTGTTTTCTGAGATCTAATGCTTTCTCTAGCTTCTTACCCTCCAGATAGGTTGGATACCATTCCCAACTTCTAGGATTTTAGGATAATGTGAGCCATATGCTAGCACATCTGGAGGGGATAGGGACACTTACTGGAGTATGTTCCTAAATACTAGAGTGTCTGGGGCAGTGTTCCCCAAACTTTAGTCCTCCGGGTATTTTCGACTTGAACTTCCAGGAACCCTAGCCAGTTGGACCAAGATTCATGAGTTCTGGAAAATTAAGTCCAAAACATCTGGAGGACCAATGTTTGGGAAGCACTGGTCTAGAGGGTCTGGTGTTTTTAGTGATGTGAAATCACCATTTTAGTGATGAATTGGTCAATTACGTCTTCTTATGTCCAGCATTGGTGCTCATTTTCAAACCGAGAGCAAGATGTTTTTCTTCATGGTTCTACCTTTGCCAGGCAGAATAGCCAGCATTACAATTGCAGCAATTTGAAATCACTTGTGAAATAAGAGGATGAATCAAAAGAAGCCTCTGATTGGAATGGCCAATAGTGGAAAATTGTCCATTGTTGCTCCTTTCTTCTTATGCTACAGTCATGTCTTAGTATCCCATGCTAAAAGACTTTAAAATGTGATTAGTGCAACTGTTTGGGATGCATACAAATGAGCTCATCAATTTTTTTAAACAAATAATGGCTTTTTTTTTTTGAACCTGACTTTTTCCCCTTGGTGTTCAGTGAACTATTCAGCTCCAGCAGTTTTTCATGGTTAACTGTACCAGCTTTGAATAAATCAAAAATCAAAGTAGTTAGGTAATTTTGTGAACACACTGCAGAATGGAGGAATGTGGTCAAAGTTTGGGTGATGACTACAGTAGTGTATATAAACATAAAACTCTATGAATGTATGAAACTCTATTTTTTCTTTGCATACTGGCACTTGTGTTTTAACTAGATGGTTCTGCAAAAAATATTGTGCTACTTTGGATTATGTCTGTAAATTTACCTACACACACATTATCCCTCCACCATTCCAGTTTGATTCAAGACATTTTGTTGTCTGAGACAAAGAATAAGATAGCACTCTTCTCTCCTTAATAATAATAAAAAACTGGCTGGACTTGCTACTGACTTTTTGTTCAACACTGATGGTCAGAAAATATATTTCACTATACCTGAAGGCAATATACTAGGATAGAGGGTACAGCTCTCCCTTTAGCATCCTTCTGGCATCTTTCAGTATCTGCTACCTGTGAAAACTGCCTAATTTTACTAAGAGTAGAGCCAGCTCTCTCTGAGAGGAAAGAGAAAAGTATGATGGAGAGCAAGTGGGGTAAAGCAGCATGAATTGATATCCACATATAAATTAATGTCAGATAGTTCTTCGGTTTTGTTTTGTTTAATTAATGCATTTCCTGCCTTTCTCCCAGAACAGGATCCATAATGACATAAAAAAAAATCAAAATCAAATGTTCAGACAGTGATGAGAAACTGTTGATGTAGTAGGAAGCAGGGATATAATTCCACACTAATTTTACTCTTGGAGGAAGTAACAGGTAATTTTTGTAATTTTCTTCCTGCTGTGGGAAAGACTTCAAAAACTGCACAGGTTTTGATGACTATTTGCAGTTCTGGAGTTTTTCTGCACAAAAATTGCATTTGGGTTCCAAACACTCTCTTTCCACAGCACCTGGAATACTGTATCTAGTTCTGGGCACCACAGTTGAGGAGGGATATTGACAAGCTGGAGTCTGTCCAGGGGAAATGGGGAAAGTTCTAGAAGTCATGGCCTTTGAAGAGTGGCTTTGAGAGCTGGGCTTGTTTAGCATGGAAAAGAGAAGTTTAAGAGATAAGATGATTCTCATGTTTCAATATTTGAAAGGTTGTCATATTGAAGAAGAAGGAAGCTTGTTTTCTGTTGCTGCAGAGATTAGGACATGGAACAATGGATTCAAACTACAGGACAAGAGATTTCCTGTGATCTCTTCCAACCTTATGGTACTATTAGCTGCAGGACCTGTGGAAGATTCTCAGTGTCCATTCAAATGGGACTTATGGAAGCCCCTGTCATTCAATCAACCCGGAAGACCTAGAACCCAAACTCAACAGGATATTAGGATGGAACACCCTACCTCATAACTCTGGGTCATCCGAGAGACTGCTCTCTGAACACTGGGATATAAGTTTTCTTTAAAACAACATAAACTTTGAAAAATGATATCTATGTATAGTTACAAAATATTTGGAGTGACAAAAACATTTAAGCAAAAAGGAAACAATTCTGACTAAAATTCCTTCAATGACTTCAGTGACATACAACCTCGTGAGTCTTTTGAATTAGTCCTTTGTCCAATTGAAGGATGGAACAATCTTATTTTGTATTATTGTGCTTGTCATCTTTGGATTTTCTGTTCAATATCACCCTCAGTTGTAGGAATGGCAAATATCAGCACCTGGAAATCAAATACAATAGTTTCAGTGTAGTCAAGATCACACCATTAATCTTTAGGCTGAGAAATATTTAACCGTCACAGGATAGCTGATAGACAATGGCAATAGATGTGCCAGATGTGTTTTTAATCCCTCTTGCTCCTGCTTTCCTGAGTGACAATTTTGTATACCTTTGATTGTGCCTTGAAAGAAGAACTTGGTGAACATATTGGAACTTTTATGTGAAGAACATGTTGCATTTTATCTGTAATTTTCACAGCTTTCATGCTACTGTATCCCCTGCACAAAGCAAAAATGATCAGCATTAAATGAACAAAGGCACTCTTTGCTTTTGTGAAAATAAATTGAAATATCTTACTCCTACTGTTTATTTATCTGCTGTTTGAGCTGCTACATTTATTAATTGCACCAAAAAGTCCAGGCTATTAGGAAATACAAATCACCCTATGATTCATGCAAACTGATGGTTAAGAAAAGCTTATCACTGTTATATCTTATTTTATTTAATAGAAATATGAAGGCTAATACCATACAAGTCTATATACACATTCTCTTTCAGAACAATATATAACTACAATGGCTTCAGTGGTACAACTATATCTACAGTTCACTCACTGTTTTTCTTACAGCAAGCCTAGGAGCCTTCAACATACTGATGAAACTCTCATCCAACAGTTTTATTGCTTTAAACTATGCCAAGACTAGCGTCTAATCCTAGCATCCCTAGGCAGCAACAAAGATGTATTATGGCATTTGCTCATTTTTAGGTTCAACAAAATTCTGCTGTAGTTGTTTGTGGGTTTTTCGGGCTATGTGGCCATGTTCTATAAGAGTTTCATGGCCACATAGCCTGAAAAACCCACAAACAACTGTGGATGCTGGCCATGTCAGCCTTCGACTTCACAAAAGTCTGCTGGTTTTGCTGCAACAGACTGCAACACAGCTACCCTTTTGGTGGTGGTGGTGGTGGGGGGGACAGAATGAAAGTTCAATGTTAAGTAGACTTATCACCAAAATAATTATATGTCCATCCAATTATGAATACTGGAATGACCTGCTCCGTCATAAACATGCACTTTAAGGGGAGTATCTTTACTGCTAAGGATGCTAGGGTGTGGGAAACAAGAATTATGGATGAAATTGTTTCTTTCTGATCAAGCAGCTACCGTTTCTCTCATTCTAGACTTGTGGGACCATGGTTCTGAAAAGTCAGTCTTCTTCCATACAGCCATCTTCTTTTTTTAATCTATTTTTACTGCACAATTGCTTGGGCGAAGTGTACGTTTTAGGAAAGCTGTTCCAGTCTACAGTATAATTTGGATGCTTATCTTAATCAATTATTCTTGTTACTGTGGATGTTTTGAAATTGCTTTCACTCTCTCTCTCTCCCTTTATTTTTGAAAGACACATATTAATATGATGTGGTGACATGTGGCTTCTATGTCATTAGGCTTGTGGATTTGGTTTGAGTTGTAGACCAAACATTAAAGAAGTTATGCAAGGTACTAATTCTTATCCTCAAAGTAAGTTCAGCACCCTGAATAGTGACATTTAATGCCGAGCAAACTCACTATCCCAATGATATAGACACCATCAGCCGCCACTGTCTGTATCAACATTTAAACATACATAGTGTATAATCTTTCATCCTGTTGGAGGTTCCCTAAGTATGCATAAAAGATTCCTCAGATAGAATCTGTTATAATAAGAACTTGTCATTTTATTCTCCTCAAAGGTAGCAGTCTATGTTGACAGTGGTAAAGCAGCTTTAGGAGGTAAAAACTGTCTGCCTGATAGAATTAATTATGAGATAAAATACATATGACCTACTGATCTCACTTGTTTCGGAAACAAAGGACGCATTTTCACAGCATACAGGGAGGGGCTTCATTTTCACAAATTTCCGTATGTTTGTATCACATTTATTCCAAACCAGAAATCTCTATGATGCTTATGGACTGAACCCTAAGACTCTAAACCCTACTTTGAGATATGAATACTTGCTCTACTTTTAGACTGAATACATGTACAAATTCTTGACTGTACTGTATAATGCAGTTAGGATCCAAGGATGTTTTTTGATCCATTCTCACTAGAGAAGGGAAAGTTCTCATTACCTTATTTTAAACAGCTGGCCTCCATGCCACATTATTTTATTTGCCCAAGTGTAAATTCCATTCAGCAACGGATTCCCTCCCATTAATGAATTCCTTCCTGTTTGCCAGTTCTAGTAACTGTATTGATTCTGGTTAACTGCAGCAGCATGGTTACTGATTAATAGCCTGTTTATTGTCCCTTGAATAACCTCTTATAATTACTCTTCATTGCTATTTCCTTTTATGTAAGTTCTGGAGCTGTATTGACTTATTTTCTCTCATCATTTTTTTCAGTACAGTATATAGCATTTGGCCCACTGCACATTCACACAAATGAAGGTGCATAGTATCAGAAGCCAGACTAATTACTTTGACACATAAGGGCAAAAATTCCTCAAGCAGTTTTCCACAATAAAGAAACAAATTAAATAATTAAAATGTTCCTGTTCTTACATGACATCTCAAATCTGCTGCCTGAGGCATTCCACTCTTCCAAACTGTAGGGCTAGCTTCTCTGTGGACAACATAAACACAGGATGGGGACAGACTGGCCAGAATACCTTGATGTATCCTGGTCCCGAAGGTGTCTCAACTTTCTCCTGTTACCTACATGTTCCACAGCGATGATGGGCAGCTGTTTATATAGCATCTCACTGTGCTGCCCGCTGATGCCAGAGGTGGCACGAGTCATTTTCTCAGAGGCCAGAAATAAGGTTCCCAATGTCAATTACATGTCTGGGCACCTCAGTGTAACCTCAGAGGAGTGACTCATGTCAGCGCTGGTGGCATCAGATGACATAGCAGGGTGCTAGGCAGGCAGCCACCTATCATTGCTGTGGAATGCTCCAGATCCTCTAGGAAGATCTTCTGGGAGATGAGTCTTTTAAATTTGGGTTAAAGGAGGGATGGCCTAGATTCACTGTGGGACTGCCTTCCCATATGTGGACAGTCTGCAGTCAAATCAGGATTTTAGCCCTGTGCCATCTGGACAGGGCGACAAAAGTAGGTTTCTCTAGAGTGAGCAGGGAAGAGGGAGAGAAAGTGAAGGACAGATGGTGTAATCTAACTGCTCTTTCACATCTTCAGTCACTTCGCACATTCTGAGCATAGCAGAAGGACTATAGTTCATATATAGCCTATTTGTTGTTTATTGGAAGGACTATAGTTTGGATGGATAGATAGATAGATAGATAGATAGATAGATAGATAGATAGATAGATAGATA
>NC_056527.1:34426026-34430272 GCF_019175285.1 Sceloporus undulatus | reverse complement strand
TGCTTTTCTGTTAGAAATTTTAAGAAAACTGGTCAGCTGGTGTGGGGTGAACTACAGGAATTATTATTAATTTAAACTGAAGTCATAATTGGCATTGTTCTGAAGTACAGATTAAATATAGCAAACACACTATTTTGAGTAAGGAGATTGGTATATTATCAGTTGTAAGAAAAGACAATCCATCATTATAATGATTCAATAGCCTGTAGTAGTTTAAATTCTACTACTTCACTTGCTGTGAATAGCTTACTTGCATAAGGCTCTTTCACTTTCTTTTAACTGTTCAAAGCAGCAATTTGTCTTCAAAATGTCCTGTCAGGTTTGTTATACTTTTTCGCATGCAAAGTTGCAGGAAAATCATTGTGTGCATGAAAAACTACAGCAGAATGACTTTAATGTTGTGACATAAAGTGGCAACAGGCAATGAATTAAAGCTAGTGCTTGTGCTATTCAGAAGCTATCTTTTGGAAAAGAAAAAGAAAAACACATTTCTATGAATATGGAATGCTGTGTCAGCTTCATATTTGAGCATCTTCCTTTCTGCTACTTTTGTGAGGAAGCTCAAATGGCATTTAAAAGCTTAAAGTTTCCTCTCTCTATGCTGATTATTGTAATGAGAGAAGAATGGAAAAATGTACAACCATGCCTACTAAATATTAAACAGGCACATAAGCCACAGACTTCATTTTGATCTTCCCATTGCTTTAATTATAATATATCTTTTTAGGTACGTACATATTTCAATCTCCCTTATAGGGCAAATGCCCTCCAGCTGGACTTAAGCAGAGCAGTGCCAGAGTGAAATTATTCTACCACACTGTGAGATCTCATACAAGAGAAAGGTATGTCTAGAAGTATATCTTCTTACAGCAAGATATAAGTGTGTCCATTTTAGTCAAATATCTGAAAAACTGACCAGTTTTGAATTTTGCTGGTAGTGATTGATCTTGAGTTGCTCAGTGATCTTCACATACCACTCTGGAAAATGAATATGCTGATCTCCCTGCCCCTGGGACAATTCCAAGAGTGTCCATCTGCTTGAAGCTCATAAAAATGTGGTTCAAAGTATCAAATCATAGAGAGGGCCAGCATGGTGTAGCGACTTGAGTCTTGGTCTAGGATTCCAGGAGATCAGGTTTCAAATACCTGCTCAGCCTCAGAAACCACTGTAGGCAAGTCACACTCTCTTATCCTTAGAAGGATGGCAGTGTCAAGCCTCCTTTGAAGAAAATGTCACCCAAAATACAAACCCCAAATCCTGTGATAGGATCACCATTAGTCAGATTAAACTCGAATGCATATAATAAAAGAGTCAGTGTGATGTGATGGTTTGAATGTCGGACTATGACTCTGGGGAAGCAGTGTTCCAATCCTCTCTGCTTCACAGAAACCTACTGGGTGACCTTGGATAAGTCACACTCTCTCAGTCTCAGTGGAAGGCAATGGCAAATCTCATCTCAATAAATCTTACCAAGAAAAATCTATGGTGGTGTTGCCATAAACTGAACTCAATCTGAAGGTACATAACAATAGGAGCCTTTTGGGTCATTTGCTTTAACTAGCAACCCAGAAGTAGAGAAGCCCCAGCAGATAGCTGCCTCCAGTCTATGTCTGAAGACCTCAAGGAGAGCACAGCACCTCTCTAAGTAATTGGTTCCATTGCAAAATTGCTGTTAAGAAATTTCTTATAATATTCGTCTGAAATCTGTTTTATGTACTTTAAGTCCATTAGATCTATTCCTGTCCTTTGGGACAGCAGAGAGAACTGCCTACTTCTATGTGATGGCTTTTCAGGTATTTGAAGAGTACTGTCATATCCTTTCTCAGTGTTCCCTCCTTCACATTAGTGTTATCTTCAATTTTATAAATAGTAGGTTTTTTTCAAACTGTTCCAAGTACTCATGTTCTTATATTCTCTATATTCTTAAAAATATTAAGAAAATGTAGGGGTAGGTCCCTTTAATGGTGGTGCAGAAGAGGGAATTTCAGCACAACTGTTAAAGATACAGGGGCCTTTACAGCCACCTGCTGAGTCCAGGAAGAGGAGAGATTCTGTCTTGGATTTCCTGAATTGCAATGCAGTCCTACCCATTGACAGCCAGTGTGATGTAGTGGTTTGAACATTGGATTATGTCTCTGGAAAACTGGGTTCAAATCTCCACTTGACCGTGGAAAACCACTGGGTGATGTTGGGCAAGTCTCATTCTTTGAGGCTCAGAGGAAGGCAAACTCCTTCTGAAGAAATCTTGTCAAGAAAATCCTATGATAGGATCACCATAAGTTGGAAACAACATGATGTCAAACAACAAGAAGAAACTTAGCCACTACTACAGAGACTGTCATAATGAAGGTGATGGAGAAAGTCTTAACAAAAAGTAACTAAAGCTGCACCTATAAAACCTGGGTATGATTCATATGCATTTTGCCACACAATCACATTATGTTTTATATTAAAATTTCTGACCTTTTGCTGTCCTACATCATGGAGGGCTTTTGCATATATATAGCAGTAGCAATTGCCAACACAGTTTCCCCTTTCATGTAATTTCTATCGGGCAAGTGTATTATTATGGTGCCTGATGTAATGGTGAATATTACATTGAAGTCCATTGATCAGTTGCCGTGTGATGTTATTGTGAAGACCTTTCTTGCTTTGGCTCAAAGTGACAGCAGCATTACATCCTATCATGGGACGGCTGCACAAAATGCCCATCCTCAATTAAGGTGAAGCACACATTCAAGTTTCCAATAAAGAAACAAATTATACTTGACAGACACTGACCTTGACATGTTCAGTCACACAGTGCAAATTCATAGCCAATTGGTAGCATTCACAGAACACATTCTGAATTTTGCAGAGCAAATGCTTAGAGAAGCATTTCCAGAATTTAGCACACATTGTTAGGAAGGAATAATGGAATTTTAACAGTGTGTGTGTGTGTGTGTGTGTGTGTGTGTGTGAGAGAGAGAGAGAGAGAGAGAGAGAGAAAATATATTTTGGAGATTTCAATAATGATTTATTGATTTTTTAAAAAAAATATGAAATGCATCATAAAATAGTTTTCTCTTGGTATTGAACAGTATAAATTTAAAAACCCAAACCAAACCACAATGATAACCACACATAAGACCAATATACATATCAACATGTAATAATACAGCCATACAATATACTAAACTAATACTGCTATCAGGTACAAGAGCTGAAACATACAAGAACTAAAATAATATTTCTTAAACGTTATAATGTTAATTACTTTTAAATCATGGGAGATTGGAAATGTCTTAGCCTGACAGTTAAATGCTAGCAATGCAGTTGCTTAGGAAAACTGTGCTGAGGAGCCAACACCCAAAAAGTATTTATTTATTTATTTTTTGTTACCACCATCCAAGGCCCAAAATAAGGGAACTCTTGAAGAAGAAAACAGTGGGCTGGGGGGATTTCTCCCCCTCTTTGTATGAGTGGTGTGGGATCATTTTGCCAAACTTTCATGGGGTGGATTGTCTAGAATTGGTGGTCTATGTAAAATAGAAAGTTGACAGTTAATTTCTCAAGAATTGTTTATGCTGAGTAGTATCAGCTCATTTAAAACTCACTGAAACTGCAATTACTGCATATTGACGGATGAAGAATACGGTATACTAAGAGACAACAAGGGGTGTTGTTTCCTTTAGAAATATTGAACAAAATTAAAACTGGACCCACAAACTGTCTCCCAAATTCTTCACTCAGCACTTAGCTATCATACATGATGGAAATTTATTTTATTTCATTTTACTTTTAGGGTTGAGTGAAGAATTCTTCTTTTGTGCAAGGCCCTAATTTGGTGCTTTTTCTCTCTGAGAGTATAGATCAGGGGTCGGCAACCTACGGCCCACGGACCGGATCTGGCCCGGCGAGGCCTTGGGACCGGCCCCAGCCCGGTCCTACTGCGAATTGCTGCCTCCGCCGCAGCTTCCGCGCTGCTCCGGGCGCCATTTTGAGTTCAGCCCCCCAGTTGTCTGAGGGACAGCAACCCGGCCCCCGGCTCAAAAAGATTGCCTACCCCTGGTATAGATTGATACATTATTTAATTTATTTTCTAATATAGGGATATAATTCTTTGTTAATTTCTTTCTTGAAGAAAGCAAGGTGTAACCTGTTGTTACTCTCTGCCTCAATCCATGGGAAGGGATAGGACTATTATTATTATTATTATTATTATTATTATTATTATTATTATTATTATTATTATTTTCTCTGAGG
>NC_056527.1:34366232-34426016 GCF_019175285.1 Sceloporus undulatus | reverse complement strand
GCACAGATCCTGCAGGAAAAGTTAAGCATATTTTTTCACAAGCATGTTCACAGGAGTAGGGGTCCCACAACAGTGGTTAAGAGCAGGCCTTCCTGGGTCACCAATGAGTGAGAGGGGTTCCTTGGGGGGCATTTCCTCTTATTGCTGGGGGGCTATTCATCCCTAAGTTCCACTGCTGATTTCCATGGGTTCTTGCATGCTACCCAGGTATAATATCATGATTCCACTTTCACTGTCTTGATTCCATTCTATTTAGAAATCTCTGGCAGAGTGGTCTAGCAACTCTCCAATCTAAAACAAAACAACAACATCAAAAACAAAAAAAAAAAAACCACCAGGATTCCATAGGACGCTGCAATGGCAGTGAAAATAGTATCATTGTGTCATAAATGTCCAGTGTGAAAGAGCTCTATGTAAGTCATTATTATGTTACAGCCTCAGCAAACAAAACTTGAGAAAGGTGGCTGTAGTGTAGAACCTTTGGAGGGATGCTTGTATGCATGTGTTACACTTTGAACGAGTGACTAAGCGGAGTTCAAAATGAAGGCAGAACTGACCCAGTGCTTTCAAGTTATGGTTGCTATGGGTAACCTCGAAATGAAACCAATCATGGCACTATAATTTAAAACTAAAACAGCTGGCAAAAATCTTTCCTCCCAGAGAATGTTGTCTCCAAAGTAAATGAAAAGATTGGGAGACTTTTCATTTACTTCTGAGACAACATGGGCTGCTTGAGCTAAAGAATGTATTAATGTTTCCACCATAGCTTTCTATTACATGTCAGGCACTCTATTCCAGAATATCACAGTGGAAGTGATGAAAAAGGACAGGTGATAGAATGAAATGGTGGGCTGTAACACAAAATAATCAACCCATCTTTATATTTCCACTTTACATTATAACAAGAATCCTTATTACATTCTTCAGGTGGTGGTTGTGGTGCTTTACCTAACAATGCCAGCAGCTCGGAAATTTGATTGTCTCCAAAGCTATCTTGCTGCCAACTACAGAGAACACTGTCAGATGTCATATACCAATCAATTGCTAATACCAATCTTGTGCTACGAATACAACACAAGGAATACAACAGTTGCTGGAAACCAGTCTATTTTCAGACTTGTCCTTGGCAAACATATGACTGATCAATTATGACTAAAAAGATTCTTCAATACAATGGTTCGGTATTCTTGAACGATGCCTGTGGGAATCTTGAAATAGGCCTTCCAGCAAAGAGTTCTAAGAACCGTCTTCCTTGGACCTTCCTGAATTTTTAAAATGTGTGCTGCTGAACCACATAGTTGCAGGCTGCTTCATGGTGACTCCAGAGAGCTCCTCTCCCTCCCCTCCTTTGCCTCAGTTCTTAGACATACAGTATGATCTCTATATGCACAGTACCAGTAACTGCAGTTTCACTTACCTGCATCTTGAAAAAGTATCTCTCTAGCATCTGGAGGTCATCCAGTACAACTCTATGGTCAACTTTCACCAGAAATATAGGGTTCAGAATTGTCCACAATTTTTGCTGTCCATAGAAATAATGGGAATGTATCCTCCATGGATATGGGAGTGGTACAGTATATTTCTCATTTCAATGACATTCTGAGCAATTGTAGTTGATGCTTGTTGTATTATATGTAAAAATATCACCAGAGCCCACTAAATGATGTTACCAGACAATGTTTCAAGGTCTCAGAGGTTTGGCCATGAAAACTACAGGAAAAGCAAATCCACCTAAACATTAAGAAGAACTTCCTGGTGGTATAAGCTGTTCAGTAGTAGAATATGCTGCCTCAAAGTGTGGCGGAGTCTCCTTCTATAAAAGTTTTTAAACAAAGGCTGGGTGGTCATATGCCAGGAGTGCTTTGATTGTGTATTCCTTCATGGTGGGAGGTTGGACTGGATGGCCTTTGTGGCATCTTCCAACTCTATTGTTCCATCTAAAGGGCAACCCTTGCCTCTGGTGCTTGACCTCCTGTTTTACCAACACTATGGATCTTCAGGAAGTCAGGCAGACTGACTTTAAAGGTAAGAGTAGTTTTGCAGCCTGAAGAAAGTCAGATCATCCCCTAGCTAGAATTCTGTGTTTCGATTCTCCAAGCCAGGCAGTAAATTCTTTCTCTACAGCCCTAGCATCAGATCTTCTCTTCAGTGTGAAGATCTGCCCTTTATTCTTTTGCTGCCATGAGCTTTCAAGTCAACCCCAGCTTATGGTGACCCTATCATAGGGTTTCCTTGGCAAGTTTTATTCAGAGGAGGTCTTCCATTCCCTTCCTCTAAGGCTGAGAGTGATTGACCAAGGTCACCCAGTGGGTTTCCATTAGGGTTGACATAGTTGTCCACTAAAATCAGGGACAAAATGTAGGACAAATTCTAGACCAAACTGTAGGACAACTGCAGGACAAAGCTCAGCCCAAAATGTAGGACATTTAAGTTCCTCAATTTTTCTTAAATGTCCTACATTTTGGGCTGAGTTTTGTCCTGCAGTTGTCCTACAGTTTGGTCTAGAATTTGTTCCACATTTTGTCCCTGGTTTTAGTGGACAATTATGGCAACCCTAGTTTCCATGGCTGAGTGGGGATTTGAACCCTAAAGGCTTAGTCCAATACTCAAACTACTGCACCACAGCCATCATGGGAAGAGACTTAAACTGCACTCCAAACTCCCTGACTGAGAGGACCTTTTACATGCTGTGGGGCAGTGGGAGGGGGAGGGAGATAGTGACGTCCCAATTTGATTCACATTTCAAAAATCCATACCAATATATCGACTTTTTCCAGTTTTCCTTCCATCATAACATTACCATCAGAAAATATTTCAATGCCAGATGCTGTGGGTTTGAAAACAAAGGTGCAACAGAAAACATTAAGAAAAAATATTTTTTGTAATGAAGAGGCATTTTCTAGGAGAGGTCTTGGCTGCCTCTCCACTGTGCTGATTTTCCTTGAGTCACCAATGAAATAGCAATGAATAAAGTCAACAGAGGCATTTAATGTTTTTGGCTATGTTTTCAGTCAGAGCTAACCACATCTTACAGTTGTGTATTTTTGCTACAGGGCACAGAGTCCCCTACCATGCATCTTCATTAGGAGTGTGATTTTGCTTAGATTGCCACAAGGAAAGTTTGACATAGTATGGAATGTTAAAAAGCTAAACAAGCCCAGGCTCCAAAGGCTGACCCTCTAAATTCAGAGCAAATGGCATTTGAGCAGAGGAAAGGGCCAGAGACCAGCAAAACAGTGGGACTTGGCAGTTAAGGAGCAGGGAGCATTTCCACCAGTAATTATTTGAATATTAGCCACAATAAGTGAGAAAATAGCAGGAAGTACTTTTTCTTCATAGTTACAGCTTCCAAGGTGCACTACTGAGTACTGTTTCTTCCAAGCTTTAATGAGAAATATGGTGACGAATGGCCTCTTTTGCTGGATAAGATCAAGGCAGCTAAGATTAGAAGACAAGCTGACATACCACTTGAGAGACCACAACATGTGCTGAATGAAAAGAGATTCCTCATTGTTTTTTGAGGGACAATATCTAAGCTGTATGTGCACACATGTATTCTTAACTTTGTTCTGCCATCATCCCTGGCCTACAAAACTAGTTCAAATGGCCTTATTTCCATCATTTCTAAGAAAAATCTTGAACATTTGTATGTATAAGAATATTTTGCCAGATATCTGATGTTATGAAGCCTTGTGCAGAAGTGTAGAATTTCACTGGATTCAACTTGGATACCAATATATATCTTCTGTTTGTGCCTTAAGGTATGTTGTATTGCTCTATTTTTCTAATTAAAGCGTATAATGTTATTTTTAAAACATTAATATGCTTGGCATTATATACACCCATTACATGTTACTTAGAAATATCATTTTACTGATACATTTTACTGACATATTGTTATCTAGTACCTTTTAAATTAATTTAAAGACAAAAAAGGCCTGTCCTCAAATGAATTATTCAATTATCCAATTATTCCTGAAATAATTTATATTAATAAAAAGTAAGAAGTAAACACAACACATCTCATAAATGGTAATGTTAGTGTTTATTATGCTGTTTAGCATTGCCCCATATTTACTCACCTCACAAAGTAACTGGTTACTGTCGTACTGTCAACACTATCGCCATGATACATGGAAATACAGGAGTTCCAGTGGAAGTAAAGTAATTCAGTGACATCCTTATTGAAATAAGAGTTCTTTGTTTCTGTATGGCAAAAGTGCAAATGGACCCCTAGAACTAGGCATCACTGTTTCCTTTATTTTAGATCAAAGGCAACAAAAAGAACATGACTTCATTTTGTAAGAAGTGAAAATGGAATAAGATCCATTCTGCTCAAAATCAAATAGAGTGAGTTACAAATTGAGTACATTGTATTTGGGATAATGAAATCATTCCTTATGTTGTTTGCCCTACATTCATAATGTTTAAATGGAAGAAAAAACATTAGAAGACCTTGATTGTAATTATTTGTTGGTTTTTAATGTACAGTATCATTTTTACTGACATGTAGTATTTGCATTTTATCATTATGAACACATACAACACTACTCACATACATCCTCTCCAATATATACAGTGGGCCCTTGGTATCCACTGATACCAAAATCAGAGGGAGCTTATATTCAATGGTAAAATTGTGTCTATAATAATAATAATAATAATAATAATAATAGTAGTAGTAGTAGTAGTAGTAGTGATAGTAATTTTATTTGTATACTGTTTTTCCATAGATCAAAACGGTTTTCAGACTATAAAACTATTGCAAACATCTCATAAAAATAGATAAAAACAAGTAATACAATTATATAAAACACAATCATTCACAGGTAAGGCAGAGAATTGATGGCATCAAGAGCTCTCAACGTCATTCCTCGAAGGAGGGGGGGAGGCTTGGCAAAAAAGAAAGGTTTTAAGCCTCTTTTTAAATGCTTCTGGGGGGGTCATGAGATGGAGCTCCTTGGGCAAATTATGAAATATCAAGACCTACAAATGGAGATTCATTGCCTGGTGGGGGAAAGCAACTGTGGTTCTAGTTGTGATAGGTTCTTTTGGAGCAATACAAGATTGACAAAACATTTTAACAAACTACATATGAATTAAATCATGGTAACAAAACTAAAAAAGTAACACTGCTAGGGAAATGCCACATTATCTAGTTACATCTGAGTCCTAGGTTCTTGGACAGAATCAACCACAGAAAATCAACCAGGACTCAATAAGTGCTCAATCAGTACTCAGTCAGTGCATAATATAAAGGAGGAAGAAGAGGAAGAGAAAAAGGAAGAGGAAGAGCAGGAGGAGGGGAGACTGAGGGGGAGGAGAGGAGACGATGAAAACTGTAGTTCCAGTGATGACAGGGTCGCTGAAAGCAATTCCAAATGAACTGACGTGTTAATGAAATTACCAGCAATAGGAACACAATAGCATAATTATCAAAAATGACACTCTATGGAACAGGACACATTACTGAATTATACCTCACTGATTCTTGAATAGAATTCAGATCATGGATACTCCAAAATTCCACTCAGTAAAACCTAATTAGAGTCAGCTTTGTTTAGTACTTAGATGAAAGACCACCAGAGAATACTAGGTGCTGTAGGCTATATTTCAGAGGAAGGAACTGGCAAAACCATCTCTGAGTATTCCTTGCCTAAGAAAAAGCTATTAAATTCATGGTCAACAGGTGACTTGAAGACAGGTGTGTGTGTGCACACACCCATGAATACACCATCTTCTGCTTTGTGAAACAAAGATGATGTCTTCCCTGATTGATCATGATGTATACATACCTAGGATTTTAATAATTTGAATTGTATGTTTTTAGATAATTGATATTGGACTGTAACTTGTATTAATGTTTGTGAAATTGTCTTAATGTCCCTTTTTATTCTATTGTACCTATTTGATATGCTGTACACCGCTTTGATCGTAGGAAAAGCGGTCTATAAATAAACAATTTATTATTATTATTATGTTGATACTCAGTTGTATTTCATAAAGCTACCATGTTGAATATGGCTTACTAGCTTTGTAGTTTCTCTCTAACACCCTTACAAAGATGTGCATTAATTAGAAAGTGACCTATTGTACAGTTCTGTGCATATCTTATCATACCAATCTTATACGAATGTCATCCAGAGCACAGTTTTGAGCATCAGGGTTTGATGCTTTTTCTCTTCCTTTGATTTTTTAAAAAGAAATTTCTTTACTTCAGAATGAGAGGGAAATATCTTTTTTAAAAAAATCAAAGGAAGAGAAAGAGCATCTAACCCTGGTGCTCAAAACTGTGCTCTGGATGATATTAGTATAAGACTGGTACTGTGAAATAGGCCACTTTATAATACCAGACATTTAGACTGGTAATGCTGGAATGCTAGGTTTAAAAGTTGGGGGCACTTAAGACATGCAGATCTAGAGCTTTTCCCAACCTATCACCATCCCCTCAATGCTCATTCCTATTTTCTGATCTCTGACATTAGAGGGTCAAAGCACACAGAGCTTTCCATAAGACTGAGAGAGTTCTAGTGCAATACCTTTCCTCTCAGTTTGGAGCTATCTTCAGTGCTGGAGAGGAATTTTCATTCTAACCAAGGGCTTCCAAGTGCTGTCCTACATGCCATGAGATTGCATTATAAACAATAATTTGGGTCTGCTAGTTTTGAGCTGAGCCTTGCTACCCAAATCTGTTGCCATGAGCTGTTGAAATTACAGTGCAACCTTGCTATCCACTGGGGTTTGGTTCCAAGACCACCGCTGCTGCCCATGGATACTAAAATCAGTGGATGCCAAAGTCTCATTAAATACAATGGTGTAGCAAAATGGTGTCCCTTATATATAATGGCAAAATAAAGGCTTGCTTTATGGAATTTATATATTTAAAAAATATTTTCACACCATGGATGATTTATTCCATGGATAAAGAATCGGTGGATATGGAAGGCTGTCTGTACAGAAAAATTATACTGGAGACCATAGTTTTTGCTGTAGTGCTATTATGAATAACACCATGTACTTTTAATGAACTTCTACAATATCACAGAGAAAGTGGCATCTGAGTAGCACAGATTTTTACTGAGATGATATGAGTCAGGAAACATAAAATATTTTGAAATGGCTCAGACAGCTTTAACTGTCTTGGCTCAATAATAGGGAATTCTGAGTTGTTGGGGAGAAGAAGTCAGTAATATTATTCAACATGCCAGTCTATTTTAAAGATTTGATACTTCTTTCTTGCTTATTCTAGCATTAAACTTCTCAGGGCTTCATTTGGAATTGGACTGGTAATTATTGCAAAACTTTCTGATGAGTGATCTGGGAGGAAACACTTTTCCAACACTTATGTCCCACCTCAAAATGTCAAGACTAGCAATATTTTCAGTCACTTAGAAATCCAACTGCTCCCCAAACAAATGCAACTGAGAATAGCAAAGATTATTTTAAAGCAATCACATAAAACCTTGACAAGAAACAATTATAAGAATTGACCCAAAGCAGAAGACAATTTCAAAATAATTTTCCAAATAAAAGGTTGTTGACAGTTTGGCTTGGTTGTATGATTCACAAAAATAAACAGAGGATTCAAGGAGAGTAGGGAACATAACATTAAGAGACTTTTGTACATGTGCCTGAAAGCATGTGGCTTTGGACACTTGCTTTGCTAACTGCTGACTATGCATGCTCAGAATCTCATTTAATATTCTGGGGGAAATATTGTTGGATGTAGAAATCTGAGCATTAAGAGTATGAAACTGAACATTAAGTAATTTGAAGCAAGTGAATATAGCATTCAACAATATCAGTGGCTGTTTTGGACCTGTCTTTCCATCTTTTCTAACAATGCAAAATGTCCTGAACCCACAGTTGGTCAAGATGAGTTCTCCTGATGGATCTTGACAAACTATCAGTAGTGTTTGGTGATTACTTTATCAGTGGGAAAATGGATCTACTCTGGCTTTTAGTCTAAAAATTGAAGGAGCTATGCAAGGTGCTGAATCTATTTTGGAGCTAACTTTTAGCATCTTGGATATCTCCTTTATACTCTAGACTAAAATCTTCAGTGGATTCAAGACCTCCCCAAGTTACACAAGAGATGTCACTTCCACATCTCATTTTATCCACAGTTTTCGCAGATTAGGTTGCAAGAGCCCACTCAGGCAAGACATTTCCAAGAGATGTCTAGACAAAATGGAAGTGGAAAATTGGGGGCAGCAAGTGCTTTCCCCCACTGTGTTTTCTATAATTTATGCAATATACCTCTTTGCATATCTAACGTCTTTCCCCTTTGTACAGTTAAACATCTATATATAAATCATATTATTATTATTATCATTATCATTATTATTATTATTACCTGTGTGTACATGTGCACCCATTCAAAGACATACGGAAAGCATAAAAATATAGGTGAATGGGTAAAAAGATGCAAGCAATCCATCACATTGGTTGCTCGTATCTTTTTGAAAATTAGTTTTTGTGCCTCCTCTGTATATTTGAAAAGTGATCGTTTGTACAATTCTAAGGAACAAAATGGTGCATTGAGGATACTGGCCAGTACATAAATCCCATTCAAGAATGAGCAGCTGCATGTGAAATGGCTACATTTGTTGAGCTCTGCTTATGCAGCCATGAATTGAATACAGCAACTGCACCATTTGCTAAGGTTTGAACCAGAGTTCAAACCTCTATTAGGCCATAGAAGCCTTTGGGCAAGTCATACTGTCTCAACCTTACAGGAAGGCAATGGCAAACCTCCTCTGAATAAATCTTGCACAAAAAACCCTAAGATAGGGTTGCCATAAATCAGAGCTGACTTGAAGGCACATAACAACAAAGGGGAAAATGTATGACTGCAAATGTAATGGGACATGGGACCTAAATGGCTTGGGCCCAGGGTACTTTGAGGACCGCCTCTCCCCATATAATCCGCCCCGCACTCTCAGATCGGTCAGGAAGCATCTGTTGAGGGTTCCTAAGGCGAAATATATCTCGTCTTCGCAAAGGGCATTCTCCTTCTCGGCCCCGCAGACCAGGAACTCCCTTCCCGACAAGCTCCACTCTGTCGTCGCTCTTGATCTTTTTAGGAAGAAACTAAAGACCTTTCTCTTCCGACAAGCTTTCCCCCATATGTCCTGATGTTATGCGGTTCTCCCCCTGATATACAACTGTTTATCCAGCTAGTTTTTGTGTGTGTGTGTGTGTGTTTTAAGAGGTTGTATGTTTTATAGTTTTTTAAATTGCATTGGTATGTTTTTAACATGTTGTTGGTGATACTTGTTTGTTAAATGTTATATTGTATCACTTTTGTTGTACACCGCTGTGATCGAATTTGGAATTTGGAATAGCGGTATATAAATAAAATTGTATTATTATTATTATTATTATTATTATTATTTATTATCACACAAGGGAAATCAGGGGAAATCAAGGTTTTAAACAGTGATCATCCCATGCAAAACGTGATATCACAATTAAGATTTTCACATAACGTTGCTATTAAACAGGCAATGAACAGGCAATGAACAGCAACAAATCATTCACTGGGAAATCCCGAAAATGATTTGTTAATGTTTATTGCCTGATAAGGTCCCATGTCCTATTACATCTGCAGTCATACATTTCCTCCTGATTTTCCCTGTGTGATAAGGTCCTAATCCAAGCGTTTGACACCAACACAGTTCTGGCAAAGATGATTTAGATAATTGTTTATTAATTATGATAATAGCTATTTTATGTGTTATCTGTCTTAGAGCATACAATTGGCCTAATTCCATTCTGAGACATATGGAGCTTGCCTTTTAGTGGTGAAGGTCAGTGGTGAAGGTCTCAAAATCATTGTTGCTGTTATGTGACTTAAAGTCAGCTCAAATTTATGGTGACCCTAATGTAAGGTTTTCTTGGCAAGATTTATTCAGAGAAGGTTTACCATTATTTCCTTCTTAGGATGAAAAAGTGCTACTTGCTTAAGATCACCTAATGTTTCCAAGCCTGAGCAGAGAATTGAACCCTGGTTTCCCAAGTCTTTGTTCAACACTCACACCACTACACCATGCTCTCTCTTAAAATCATATTGTTTTTCATGCTTTTAACATAACCATATTGCTTTAATGTGGTAGAACAAAGATAGCTATTAAAAGCACATTTGCCTCCCAAAGATTTAGCATTTCATGTCTTGAGCATCCATCTTAATTCACGAATATGCTACATGTAGAGATGCTATTATTCCCCCACAGCTATAACATCATTGAAAGGTATGGTTTGGAACCTTGCTAAGAACTGCCTCACAGAAGGATACAGCTAATATTCCAGGCCCACTCTTCTTGTCTGTACTGTAGTTTCAAATATATTTTTATTATGACATTTCTATTATATCACAATGAGCATCTCAGTGAATGTCTCCTTTGTTTCTCAAAGACATATGCAGGTTTCTTTTGGAGGAGGAAAGGGAGAGGCAAATGTGTTTTAATGCCTCTCTCTCTCCCCCATCAATATTTATCTGTCATATTTCTTTAGGGTATAGACTGTTTATGAAATCAGTCCACTAAATGCATACTCCAGTGTCAGATATTAACAGTGAATTAAAACCACAGGTAGAAACAGTGACACTGGCATATTCCTGTCACTGATCTTGACAGGAAATTTATTTTGCTGTAGCCAAGAAGTAATTAACCTCCACTGCAAGAGAATTCTATTACTAGCAGCTATTCTGCCATGCAAAGTGCACTACATGGAAATGTTACAGACCATCAAGCAGAAAAAGCAGATTTGTCTGCATTTTAAATGAAAGCTCCAATCCTCTATGCCTCCCCTTGGTTGTGCTCCCCCTCCTCCTTTGTCCTGGTCCTCAGTGAAGCTAGAAATTGAAGCACACATGGCAAAGAGAAAATGGGATGATGACACAGAAGGGAGTTTCATAAAGTTTAAGGAAGGGTTCATTTTGGTGGTGCTTGAATACTCAGAAGTGTGTGCCCATCTTTTTATGAACAGCATCCTCTTTTGTGTGAAAGAAAGTCTCTGTGATGATCTAGAATGACATTCAACCATGAATAGTTTCATTGCAGGCATATCAGAAAAGGTCAGCTTTGCTGCTGATGGCTTTCTGTCTGTGATGCCTTCCTTTGTTTCGGTGAATGGAAAATATATGTTCACCCAATTGTGAAAATATATGCAAAAGTGATGGGGTAAAAAAAGTAATACATGTATAAATTTTTTTTAAAAAAAGTGGCTACCTCCAGAGTTTTCCAGCATAAACTTGTCCCAGTTGTTGTAATGCTTCTCCCCAACCATTTGGGCTGGGGAGGAGATTTTGCTGGCCTCTCATTAGAGACCAGCATGTTAAAGGAAAACAGCATGCTCTGCTGGCTGTTGGGAGAGGAGGGGGCGGGGTTTAGCCTGCTTGAGGCTTCCCTGCCCAAACTCCTCTCACTTGGCTTCAAACGCTGGCCCACCCTCCCGCCTCAACATCAGCGTGAAAATTAATTTTGGTCGCCTCGGGGCCGGGTAGGAATTTTCTCCCCTTTCCAAGGGTTTTTTGCCTACCCCACACTGTTGGTTGAGGACTTTGACAATTGGCATGGGTGTGGTCATAAATAGGTTCCACGCATAGGCGGGGGAAGATAGACGTTTTGGTGAACACCTCGGCACCCTCCTAAAGGGTGAAGCTAGGTCTCTGGAAATCACGTTTAGGTCTTGCGAGTAAACGTGAAGGGAAAGAGACTTGCCTTGTGGCTGGCTTGAGATTTAAACCCTCACTTAAGTCTGGCGAGTTAAGTGGGGGAGTCTTGGGTTGGCCTTCCGGATGCCGGCCGGGGAGCAACCCAAAGTATGGATTGCCCTTGGGGCACAGGTGTTTTCGCCCTTTGGAAGCTGGGGAATTGGTCTTGGAGCAGACCATCTGCCAGCTGTTCCTACACAAGGTTCTCCCCCCTGGTTTTTTGCAGTTCTCGAAGAAATAAGTTTAAATAAGTTGAGTTAAATAAAGTTGCCCATTTTATATCCCAGTTCTCTTGTGTCTGGTCTCATTATTAATGAGTTGGTCAGCAATACTTTATTATCCAAGAAAGCAAAAGAGAGAAGAAGATTCCCAACCAACCTTTTGATTAGTGGATAAAATGATAATTTCATGCAAAACAAAGCAAAAAGTGCATTGAATCAGCAGATTGTTATGCAAACTTTCTGTGTAGAAATATAAGCTATAGACACCATTTCCACTTCAGGTTGTATCCCACATGATGCAGGGACATAGCCAGGATTTTAGGAAGGGGGGGTCCAGACTAAGTGACACCATTATAATGGGGCTTGGGTGTGGCGGCACAGCAGCACACACCATTCATTTTCCTAATGAAAGGGGGATCCGGACCCCAAGAGCCCCCCCCCCCCCGGCTACATCTCTGCATGATGACATTTTACTAAACAAGGGAGTCAGAAATGAATTGAAGGCACGGAACAGCAAATACAAATTTAGCTAGGGGGGGAAATGGGAACACCATCATGTGTGACACACCAATTTTAGGTGCTAAAGGACTAAAGTTCCGATAGCCATATCTTTGACAGAAATACTGAAATCTATCTACATGGTTCTGGGACTGTGTCCTGAACTGATAGTGATGAGTTCATTTCTTTTATTTATTAATTTTCTTTATTTATGCACATATATTCCACTTTCTTTTAAAAAAAGAATATGAAAAAGCTATACAGTGAATATACAACCAACA
The DNA here is from genome assembly GCF_019175285.1 of Sceloporus undulatus. Taxonomy (NCBI): domain Eukaryota; kingdom Metazoa; phylum Chordata; class Lepidosauria; order Squamata; family Phrynosomatidae; genus Sceloporus; species Sceloporus undulatus. Next base: position 34,413,300 of record NC_056527.1, on the reverse strand, counting down.
ATAAGATGTGATAAATGACATGGTTAAAACAGCTGCATTAAACCGATATGTATAGACATGGGAAGTTATTGCACCAGATTTTATTCCCACGGTAGGCACAGGATGTAAATGGACAGGGATGGATTCTATCATACAGCTCCATCCCTGGGCAGTACTCATGCCATACCCGAGCTGGGCTTCTCCCAGACCTTTTAAAGAATGGGATTTTTCTATTCTTTACAAGGTCCAGGAGTAACCCAGGTTGGGTATGGGATGATTACTGCCTGGGGATGGGGCTATGCGACAGAATCCATCCCTGTGTTTTTACATCCTGTGCCTAGTGTGGCAATAAAAGCCGGAGCACTAATCTCCATATTTATGTGGATGTAGCCAGTCCAACAAACATATCCGAACTATGAAGGGTTTCACTGGCAATCATCACTCTGAATCGTGCATGGAAATGGGTGAGGAGACAAAGAAGTAGTCAAAACACTGGCAAACTGAATTCTCACAATCTATTCCCAGTTAGCAGCTTAGCAACTAATGAACTGAAGTTTTTGAATTATCCTGATAGAACATCCCATGGAAAATACATTTAAATATTTATTCATTTATTTATTTGCTGCCTTTTGGGGTAAAAACTCTTTCCAGAGGTCTTAGTCTGGTCTATGGACTGGGTAAATATTCAATTCTGGTCTTGGCATTAGTGTATAACTTTTTAAAAATGCACTAAAATTACATCTATTTTTGTGTGCATTTTTTTGATTTATACTTTGTTTTGCTTGCTATGTTGCTTGCATTTTGGTTTGTTTTGGGTGGCTTTGAAATGCCTTATAGCTTAATTAATTTGTTTTCTGATTTAACTACTATTGTTGTTGTGAACTGCCATCAAGTCAACTTTGACATGGTCTATGAATGAGACCATCAAAAACCCCAATCATCGACAGCCCTGCTCAGGTCCCGCAGATTCAGGACCCCGGCTTCTTTAATTGAGAACTGCAAATACCAAAGGATAACTGTTTTCTGGTTTGTTTAAGAAGAAAATCAAATTTGGTAAATTTTTGTTGAAATGGATTAAAATTCTCTCCCATCCATGTCTAATTTATCTTGAAATCCAAGGAGGAGGAGGAGGAGGAGGAGGAAGAAGAAAGGAGAGAGAAAGGGGAGAGAAAGGAGAGAGAAAGGTCAAGGGTTTCCACAGAAAATTACAAGAGGTGTAAAATTTAAGAATTGCAGCCTAATGCCTACTTGCCTTTCTGCTAGTCTTTGTGAGTGACAGGTCTGCATTAACAGCGTGATGTCCTCCTTCTTCCCATGATAGCATGTTGCAGTCCTGAAATGGCTTTGGCTTAATGAAGGACTATGGGCAAAGGAAATCTGCATTTTCAAGTGACAGTGCACTGTAGGACTCCAGATTACTGTTATTAACGAGGAATGTTTAAGACCTTTTTAATAGAGGTTTTTGTCTGAATCATATTCCATTTAAGAGTTTTTTTTAAATTTCTTGCTACCAAAGAAAAGTTTGTGGGAACAGATAATTGAAGTTTACAATGTACCACCAAGGAACCTATTCAAAAAGCTTTTATTCTCTTTTTACAAACCCTCTGTGCTCAGAAGTCAAAAAATGTGTGTGCTAAAAAATGAGTAATGGACCATAATTGGCCATCCTAATGGGTTCTGTGCTAACAACACCTCCAATCCACCCCCAAGCATAATCTCATGTAAACAGTTTACCTTAGAGACACATAAACAAAATAAGCAAACAAAAAGCCAGTGTAAGATGGCACACTCCAGGAATTGGAAGGGGGTCTTGCATGCCAGTTTCAAAAGGCAGGGTGAAGTTTGCCTACAAAATGAATAATTCATGTTAATACAAAAAAGAAAATGGGTATTTAGTCATGCCGTTAAAACAGTGCCATACACAAAAGAAAATGCAAGTACATGGGGGGGGGGGGGGGAGAAAAACCTTGAGCAAATGTAAATTCTATTTTATGAACCTCTGAAAATGGGTAAAAATATGGTAGGCCATATTTATCAGGTCATAAATACATCTAATATAAAATGTGTCCTCTTTGCTCAAGTGTTCTTGGGCTGCAGCTGGGGTTGTTTTTATTAGATTTGGCATAAACAAGAAATAGCATGTTTAATACTACTAGAGAATGGTATGAAGGAGGGAAAGCAGCAAATCTTGGGAATTAATGTTTCTTTTAATATTAAAAAACGGTCAATTAACCTCAGTTTTTGACATACCCTAAATTTTAGTCAAGGTTGTAGTGGTTCGATTACTGGACTAGGACACTGGGAGACCAAGGTTTGAATCCTGGCTTGGCAATGGAAACCAACTGAGTGACCTCGGGCATGTCTCACTCTCATCCTCAGAAAATGGAAAAACCCCTCTGAAGCAATTTGCCAAGAAAACCCCACTATAGATTCACCTGAGGATCCCCATAAGTCAGAAATGACTTGAAGGCATGCAACACCACCACCACCAACAAAGTTTAGTCAGTTCAACAATAAATGGTTCTTGGATTTTGTATGTGTGCATAAAGTCTGTTCTGTTTTTCTATTTATATGCCATTTCTGAAATGCAAATCTGCAAGAAGGGCTTATTTAAAAAGTATTAGAAATAGCCTACAAGCAGCTAGGAAAGGTAGCAGTTGGCACAGTGCCTGAAATGTTCCCTGGGAGTGAGAGGATGACCCTCAAACTATTCTGAGAGAGTCATCCAAGTACAATTTTTTGAAGGAGAACTACCTTCCAATTTCCACATTAGTCTGGGAAGTAAGTATAAGGTGAATTCACTGCTCAGCTTAGACCAAATGATATCCTTAGGCATCCCTTTGTAGAACTAATCAGATTTTAAAATATTTAAGAAGTATGTTTTGGGTTTGATACCATCAGGGTATCAATTATGAATTACACCATTACAGACATCTCTCAGAAAAGACTGCCAGTGTTACACAGGCGTGTTATAAACTGATTTATTATATGTTTTGTTTCCAGCCCAATGTACAAGGAATTCAGGGTAATCCACACAATTTCCCCCACCTCTGTATCCTCAGAACAACTCTGTAAAGCAAGTAAGCAAAGGGATCTTGCAACCCCTTTGAAACAAAGTGTACAAAAGAAGTTTCAACATGAGCTTTCGTACACTAGGTCTACTTCCTCAAATGCATATCAGGAAGTATATCAAGTCTACAAAAGCTCATGCTACAACTTCTTTTGCACAGTTAGTCTCAGATGTGCTACAAGATCCCTGTACATACTGATATTCCAGACTAAAATGGCTACATCTCTAAATTATATCCCCTACAAAACAAGTTAAGATAAGGGATATCTCAATATCAGAAAGTTGCTTCACCACCTTTGTGGCCATGTGGAGATTTAAATGAGGGGCACATTCACATGACACAATTCTCTAGCTCTGTTACTCCACCTTAACTGTCATTGTTCCATTTTATGGAATCCTAGTTTGTAGTTTGGGGGGGGGCACTGGAGGGCTCTGGCTGAGAGAATGCTAAATGCTCCTCCCCAGATTCTGTAGGCTGGAATTATGACAGTTAAAATGGAATGATAGCACTATAACTGTGTAGTGTGAATGGGCCCCAAGTCTACTTCCCTAGCCTTGGTGTGACATCGATTCCATGGCTCTTGTGAAGTATTGCCAGGTATTCTATATTTTTCATCTTGTTTTGTTCTCCATGGGCATTTGGAAACTTTGGATCCAGGAACAATTGCCATTTTGCATCAGTTGGAGAAACATCCATGACCTACATGTGAGAGATAGAGAACATGTATAATTTCCTGAGGCTCCATGAGCCACTTGCCTTAACTATTAGCACATTCCTATGATAAAGGACTAGCAAAATAGAAGAAATTACATTTGGAATGGGAAACTAGCAGTTGAAATCTTTTTCTAGGAGCGAGGGAAAAGAGTAGGTGTAATAAAGTCTATGGGAGCTAACTATGCAGCTTGATCTCCCAAAAACTACATATCCCAGAATTCTTGCCAGAATTTCTTGCGCAGAGAGGAATGATGTGGAAGTGAACTGGTGGCAGGGCATGAAGCACATGCACAACAATCATCTGTGACTTGCAGATTCCAGAGATAGGGAAACCAGTGCTGCTTACTGGGTTTTCTGGTCACAGAACATAAGGAAGAAAATGAATTTGAAGACTGATCTCTTGAGTTACAGCTACAGTATTTGAAAAATGGCATCTCTCTGTATGAACCTCACAGAGCTTCAAGATCTTTATGGGGAGGGTTTTCTCCTACTACTACCACTGTCATAGGTGCATTTGGTGAGGGCATGGGAGAGACCATTCTTAGTGGCTGCTCTCATTTTGTAGAATTCCCACCGAAGAGAGGCTTGTTTAGTGCTCGTTATTCTCAATTTCTTTTGCTTCCATCAGCAAGCAAACACCTTAATTTTTAATGTGAAGTCGAAGGCTTTCATGTTCGGCATCCATAGTTTTTTGTGGGTTTTTCGGGCTGTGTGGCCATGTTCTAGAAGAGTTTATTCCTGAGGTATAAACTCTTCTAGAACATGGCCATATAGCCCCAAAAACCCCTCTCCCCCAAATTTATTTTTTAGTTAGGCTTTCAGCTTTTAACTAGCTGTAGCAGAAGGGTCCTTTATCAGAATGTGCTGCACTTTCCAGAATAATAAGGACTTAAATCCAGTAATTTCAACAGGCTCAGAACATGTTCTAGCCCACTTTGAATGTTCAACTGACAAAAAAAATACTGTATGGAGAGAGAGAACAGGGCTGCACCTGCTGTTTTCACCCATGCTACATGTCATCACTGTGTTGGACAGAAGTCCCACACAGATTAGAAGATCTGATTACATAGGATTCATAATCACCAACATATCTTCCAAATGTATAAAGGCTCCTCCATGCTAGCCAGGGGATTCTGGGTACTGTAGTTCACAAAATAGCTTTCCCCAAACTCTGGGCTTACCTTTATAAATATTCTAGTGACAAATTTAGTCTTTGGTTCTCCAGATGTTTTGGACTTCAGGTCCCAAAAGTCACCATCAGCCTGGCCAGTCAACAGGATTTCTGGGAGGTTAAACCCTAAACATTTGGAGGACCAAAGTTTGAGAACCATTGTTCTTGTGAGCACACAAATCAGGGTAAGCAGCAGCCAGTAGGATGTATAACATGAGATTTGGGAACTGTGCGTCCTATGGATCTCTGTATTAGCAAGGGGTTGGAGTAGATGGCTGTTGGGGCCTCATCAGTTATTCTATATTCTCTACTTTGTCCTCCATCTACTTCTTATCCATGTGAATGTGATGCCTGAACAGGGGTTCTGTGTTGATGCATTATTGTAGCCTACATAGAGCTCACTTTTCAAAGTGAAAGTGCTACTCTTGTGCTTACTTTCTCTCTGAACATTTTTTTCAGGTTGATTTTTCCTATACAGTACATGACACTTAAGAATAACAGAGAAACAGCAGTGGGAATGAGACCATATACCATACTGGAAGACAAATTTCATGATTGGTCTGCCTTTTTCTAGAAAGCTGTCTCAGTATTTCTGTTTCCACATCAAAGATCAATCAGCTAAACAATGAAGTGAAGAGTAGTAAAGTTACCATGGATCGAAATAGGTGTTAGGTCACTGTAGTGATTTTCCTAAGATATTTCCAGGAAGCATACTGTGTACCCCGATAGGGCAACTGTGACTATTTTGTTGCAAAGACATAGCTAAGCAGTTAAAAGCATGTTGTGAGCAAGGATTAGAAGAGATAAACAGGAGTTGCCAAGAAAGTCTTATGTAACTATCTAGGAATATAAGCTGTCAGTAGATTCAGAAGAGCTTTATTCAGTAAGCAGAGTATATCACAGTGCATAGTTGTGGTCCAAACTAAACATGTTTTTAGTTACCTCATATACTTAGAGGTTCAACCAATTTACCCATTACAAAAGCCACCATCCCATTTGTCAGTAACTTAAAACTCTTTTCCCAGGTCTGACCCTCACTCCTGAACCAAGCTACATTTTCCTCACAAAAACAACTTCGGTAATGCAGCTCGTACGTCTTTTCCACACTTATTATCATTATCTTTTCTTTTCACTGTGTCACTGATAGGGTAATATAAACCATCATTTCATATAATACACATATGCCTAAACACAGCAACTAAGCCTGGCAGGTATTAAACCTGGCAGGACCATGACTGGACAATGATCCTGACACTACTCCAGCGTAACCTGATAGAAGTAGGTGATGGCTGGTAGCTCTGATTTCAGTGGAGTCATTAATCCACCCAGGCTTTAAATTCAAACTTTAAAAGAGTTGCCTGAACCTATTTTGAAGATGTGGTTCAGCATATTATTTATCTCCTTTAGATTTTAGTTTCTTATAGGAGCAGATCCTGAAATAATAGAGAAAGAGCTTTTGGCATACTGTTCTTAGGCTCGAGAGACAAGATATTGATCAAAGATGATTTATCAATGATGTAAGCTTCTGATTTTCAACTGTTCCTAGGGGCAGGAGGTACAAATAGAATCTGATCTCTTAAAGGTGTGTTTATTTGCAAAAGGCCATGTGTTGCTCACCCAGAAACCCACATGGAGTCCTTCAAGCCCTTTTGACACTGCTCCTGTGGCTGAGTCAGTCACTGTGAGCTATGTTGCCAAAGTCATAGCACCTTAAAATGCTGTTCAGCACTCTTAAAACTCCCTAAAAGCATGATGTGTTGGAGCTCTGTTTTGGAAGATTCTCTATTACCATTTTGTCCTGTAGAACTGTTGCAATTACCACCATGATAGGGAAAAAGGTAGAGTCCTTGAAGGGGTTGCAGAGCAGCCAACATATCTTCAAAACCCAAGAAGTCACTCACTTGTGATTTTAAGCAAGACATGCAATTGTAGGGGTTTAGGGGCCCAGAAAGTATCCGGACATCTACTTCTTGTTTTGAAATTTTGATTTTTTAAAAAATATATTATTCTGTACAGGAGGGTGGCAGAAACCTGTTTAAAACATGAATTGCCACTCTTGAAGGCTTCCAAGAGAGGTAGTTCTCCTTTTCTTGCCAGAAAGAATGTTCTGTTTAGGGAATGTGAATTTGATATTGTATCATTTTAAAGTATATGGTTTTTAAGTGTTTTTATCTTTTTTTAAATGGTATTCTATTTTTTAAAAATGATCTGTTTTAATGTTGTAGTAGTTTAATTCCTTTTACTGTTATTTTTTTTATAAATTTTAAATTGTACTGTGTTTTTAGACTGTAAGCCATATTGAACCCCAATTTTGGGTGAAAAGTGGGATACAAATAAGTATAATACAACAACAAGAACAACAACAACAATGGCCACAAAAAACAAAATGTTTCCCAGAGCTGCAGGGTACCCATCCGTGCTTTATGGTATTAGACCATGGGAAACTCTCTTATATTGTAGTCATTATTCCTTCTAGCTCAGTACTGTCTATTTTATGTAGACTAGCAGTGGCTTCGCAGGTTGTTTATTCCACCTGGGGATGCTAGGGATTGAATCAGAATAATTTTGCATGCAAAGGATGTGCTCTGCTGTGCAAGGATGGCTCTTCCTTCCATCCTACACTAGTGGGTCAGGAATTGCATCAAAAGTTAAAACATGTCAACATGAAATCTGATGGTAAATTGATTCATAAAATAAAACCATATCTTCTCACAGCCCAATCTCAGACACACTGATCAGCACTGACATGGTTTTTCCCCCCTAAGATGTTGCTACATCTTACAGTGACATTGGGCTCAAGAAGTTCAAGAACTTCAACAGAGGTTTAGAGTTTGGCTTTTGCAGAACACACTGACCTGTTGGTACTAAACATGTATCTATGCGACTATCTTTCCCTGATCATAGATTTAGCAAGAATCTGTTTTTCATTAAGATTGCCATGATCTCCAGGCATAGGCCCCAGACCACCATGGAATAATTGGCTGCTGGACAGTTCTTGCATAGCTTTGGAAAGAGATACAGTCATCACATTTAAAATGACTGCATCAAAGACATGACTAGACCTACACTAACCAATGAGAGAAGAATTAATTGTGGGACCTGTAGTACAAGAGTAACTTTCTCCAGCAGGACTCAACTACATGTTTGGGGAAGACCTTAAAGAGAACAATAAAACTGTGGGGATGGATCTGCAGTTCCAACTCTAATTCCATGCATCCCTTAGACCAAGTACTAGCAAAGAGGGGAAAATGTGGAGAGGGGGTGCAATGGGTAGAGCAATGAGAAAAGGGTGAGAGAGGAGTGATGTGGCACTGATGGAGGAGGGAAGGTGTAAGAGAGAAGGAGAGAGGAGGAGAGAAAGAGTAAGAGAACAAGAGTATATTATGAATTGTTTGGTGTCACATTATACTCATTACTTTCCCATCTCAGTCAATTCAATGGTGCAATTGCTGTCAGGGTGTCCACCACCCGTTTCTAAAATGAAGGCTGTGTTTCACCATCATACTAGGGTTTCTTACAACCCTATAGCCTCTTTCCTGGCACATCTGCAATATAAGTTTACATTCTAATGTTTCTTGTTTTTGAAAAAGGGAGACTGATGATCTTGTCAAAAATAGATCATGTCCAAGAATGAGACCAGGAGACATGAATAAAGTGAGTCCTGGCCTACATGGGTCTCTTTCACAAAGTTTTGTCCCACAGATTCTGTTGGCCCCCAAAAAAATGCTCCTAAGGTCAGAGATGATGGGAACACAGGAAACCATATTAAGAAAGAGTAGTTTAGACTATCAGGAAAGTTCAGTTTTCAATCCTTGGATGAGAATTTTGTCAGCAGGACACACATCAGAACATAAAAGTTAACATTTATTTCCGCTATAAGTTGAAGGAGATTTTCTAAAGTGACATAACTTTATAATTTCACACTGAAATTTCCCCAAACTTGGTAAATCAAGTACTGCACATTTAATTCCATGACTGTGCTAAATTTCAATTTCAAGGATTCAGGTATTTTATGTGGTTTCTCATTCCACAAAAGTCAAGTTTAAAAGATGAGAAAACTTGGTCTTTTCATCAAACCTTATTTGCTGAGACAAGAAACTGAAGAGGTTTTCTTTCCTACAAGCTCAAACTTTTTCCTCCTTTTTGCTAATTAATGCCTACCTTTTAGAATCCTGTTTTGCAGTCTTGACTAGAATAGCTGCGTTTTCTGATTGTTATAAAGAGAACAGTCATAAATACTCTACTGGAGACTGTCTACAATGCAATTAGTGAACTGAATAGGTTCAGTCATTCTCTTTGGATGGAAAAATAGATCATTGGTAGAGACAGGTTAATCTATGAATTTCCCTTTCATTATTTTTTTATTCCCCCAACTGCAAGTTCATTTTGGAATGCACCCAGCATGAGTTTGTAAACACAGCAAAAGTCATCATAAAACCTCTTCAGAAAAAAAAAGCACATTTGGCACACATTTTACTAATCTACACATACATGTTCATAATGTACTGTAGGTAGTTTTCCATGTGTCTTTTCCCTACCGTAATGCAGTTTTTTGTGCACCTTCCCCTATCATTTTCCATTTTACCCCATTGTTAGAAGTTATGAACTTGATCACAACATTCTTAAAACTGTGGATTTCAGCATAAAACAGCATTTTGCTATAAATATATCTTTGGTGGTATCAAAGCATTCAGCAGGTCCAAAAATGCTAATGTGACAAATTTCTTCTCCATAGCTATTCAATGCTGGTGGCTGGCTGTATTGCATGCAGCAGTATAAACTGAGAGCTCCAGTTTATGAATGTGTACCACAGTGTCCTGTGTTCTTAGCAGAATGGAAAAGACTGCACAGCACTTGAGACTATATAAGGACATTTTCATTCACAGCAGGCCAAGGGTCAGTTCTTCTGACCTGATAGATGACAGTTTCCTATGGACATGTTTATACTGACAGGAAAATCTAGTTTACTTTCGGTTTATTCTGATCTGCAGTGACCATGAGCTTGTCCACACACACTCTGAGGCAAGTACAGGAGAACCTTTTCACACAGCCCTCCCTTTTGAACATACTCTGGTTTCATAAATCTATGCAAGCATACAGCTGTGGCTGTTCCAGCGTTTTTTGTTTTATTTTGTTTGTTTTTTCATTCATGTGACTGTTCATATTTCTGAACTCCCTTCTCTCAGGCCTTACACCATTGTTGCTATGGAATGTGGCACACACACACACATATGAATATCTGGAATTTCTACTCAAAAGCAAGATAAATTCCACCCTACCCCCCAATTAAAGTCCTGAGGCAATGAAAAGGCCTTGATTCAGCCCAAATTGGTACATTGTTTGGATAGGCTGCTGTGAAAACTAAGTGAGACTGTTTTATTAAATCTTGGGATGTGATGGCTCAGCTGTTGAGACACTGATTCTGACAATTGCAAGACTGGAAGACCAGCAGTTCAAGGCTCAAGCACTGTGAGCCAGAGTAAGCTTCTGTCACTAGTCCTAGCTTCTGCCTAAGTAGCAGTTCATATGCATATAAAAGTGCAAATAGATAAAAAAGCATCACTTTGGTGGGAAGCTAACAACATTCTGTGCAGTCATGCTGTCCACATGATCACAGAGGCCTGTTACAGACAGCCAAAATAAAGCTGCTTTGAGTCACAGTGGAGGCATGGTGTTTCAATGATGCGTGAGTCCTAAGAGTCCAGAAGCCACACCAAAGCCATGCTCCAGTCCTTAGGGCTGGAGCGTGGCTTTGGTGCGACTTCTGGACTCTTAGGTGCTTTCTGCACCGCCATTTGGGACATCCGGAGGACGTCCCATTTTAAAAAAGGGGCGTCTCTTATAGACGCCCCTGTGCCTAGTACGGACTCCGTCCGTACAAGATGGCGCCGGCCCTTCTACATGGCCGGCACCATCTTTGCGTATCGGACGTTGAGCGTCCGTACGCGTCGCGCCGCTTGTGACGTAGCGAGCGCGCCCCTGGCGCCTCGCTACATCGCAAACGCGACGGAAAAAGAAGCTCCATTTTGGAGCTTCTTTTTCGGTCCGCGCGGGAGTCGGGCCGTGTGAAGGCTCCGGCTCCCCCGTGGACCTACTGGCGGCGGTCTGTACCCCGCCTTAGGGTGCATGCATCATTGAAACACCATACCTCCATTGTGACTCGAAGCAGCTTTATTTTGGCTGTCTGTAACAGGCCAGAGTTATCTTTGACAACACTGGCTTTTTGGCTTAGTAATGGAGATGAACACCATCCCCTACAGTCAGGCACGAATTGACAACCTTGTCAAAGAGGAAATCTTTACCTTTACCTTTACCTTTAGATGTATCTTATGTTCCATCATTAGCACTACCTCTTACATTTTGCCTTTGTTATTTTTCTGGTTACCTATAAAACTGCATGTATTTGCATGGAAAAGTATATTACTTCAGAGGCAGGGCTTTCAAAACTGAAGGGCAAAAAAAAAATCTACTAGAGACTGGCAGCCTCATGATCATAAGGAGAGCAGAAGTTATCTGATAAATTTCTGGAAAATATAAACATCAATAGCTAGTAATCACAATGGCTGTATTAGGGATGAGAATCCTTGACTATTTCATTTTCACATGCAGGGATGAATAATTATGGTAGTTTTCTCCCTGCTGCAGGAAAAACAAACTAATATTCCTTAATATTCACATAGACTGCCTCCATTCCTGAACATTTCAAATTATTATGGAGAAATTATTCTTTGTAGAAAAACACATTTTTTGTAAAACAAAAATATTGCTTTCTGTTTAGAAGATATATTTACTGCACAGGGGCTCTTGCACAGGAAACCTGTTTTTTGTACCAAAAAAATGTTCTTTTCTGTATATACAACAATTTTTAACAGCATTATCTGTGCAGAATAATTTTTCTACAACACATTGGGATGTTTGAAATCTGGGAGAAAACTGCAGAAGATTCTTGTTTGTCTATTATTTTCCCCGAAACAGAGATGCCTGCTTGCCAGAAAACTTGTTTCTTAAACTAGGAATCAATAATAATATTCTTTCCATCACTAAGCTATATGTAATATCCATGTTTAGAGGCAATGCGCCACTAAATAGGAGCTACTCATTAGTAGGAGTCATTTGGCTGGCCCCTGTGGAGCGAGAATAAGTGGAACTAAAGAAACCTTTGATCTGATCTGGCAGTATTCTTCATTGTTCTAAGAATTCTTTGATGGATCTTTGGGGACATTTTTGATAGTATCCAAAGCTGCATTACTCACCTTTATTTTAAATGTGGCTTCAAAAGTGCTCACATATGTACAAAGCCCTGGGAAAACCCAGAAATCACCCACTACATGTTAAACCAGAGGTATACTTGTATTTCCTTATAAGTAAGTAAAATTGATTTGGAAAACTGAGTTTTCTCAAGCCAAGTGTTGGTTTCAACTAAATTAGACCCACTGAATCAAAGGAAACATGATAGATGAACCTTAATTTCTGTTTATTCAGTGGGTCAACTCTAGTTGGGACTAAGTAGGTACCTGATTTTGGCAATTTTCTCCTGGAAGAGGTGTAATGAACTTAAAAGCTCACAGCTGGAATCCTATTGGGAAGTTATACCATTACAATGCAACTTATTGTATAAAACTGAGTTGTACCATTGCATAATGTTTGTATTCTCAAGAGAGTTATGGAGACATACCTATGTCACTGGGGCCATTTCACCAGCACAGCCAACAGTGTGGCCATTGCACAATGGTGCCACTGTACTATGAGTCCTGTCCCACAACACAGAATCCCACAGAGTAATGGGACCCTATGCACTGTGTCTCATGGCTCAAAGAGCTTCCTCATCAAGTGATGAGATGTCTTGTGCTGTGCCCTTATACACACCATTGCAATGCACTGGAAGAATTGTGTATTGTGTCGGAGACGTTGCTACGTCATCACTGAGTTATGCATAGTAGCTTCTGATGCAGGTTCTTGGGTCTATGCTTATACTCAACATAAATAGCCAATTTTGTTACAGTAATGACACTTTTTTTAGAATAGATGGGGATACCATATTGGTGTCAAGCATATATTTCTTCTTCCCCTAATGGCCTCAGCTTCTCATCTTACCATGTACCATGTACAGTATGTTTTAGAATATTACATTTTTACAATGATACTTCAGGGATCAGTTGACCATAATCAAAGGAGGAGTCCAACTCATTACATTGATTTACATGAGCTAATATAGCCACATTAATTTTTACAGGGAAGGTACAAAACTGATATATGCTCCCAAAAGAAAAGCGTATAATTGATGAATTATTGATCTTCATTCACATGATATTTCTAACCTAATACCTATATGTCTTCTATTAACATTCTGCAGAACTGTGCTGTTAACAGCAAAAGGGGATTAAACAATATAAGATGATTTTGTTAACTGTCTTTGAGTCAACTTCAACCTCCAAATCACCTTACCCTTAACTGCCCTTCTCAGCTCCTGCAGATTCTCTGGTTTCTCTGATTGAATCTATGCATCTGGAATATAATCTTCCTCATTTTCTGTTTCCCTCCGCTTTACCAAGCATTACAGTATTATAATGTATTATAGTGTGTCCTTTCTTCTCATGATATGACCAAAGTACGACACCCTCCATTTAGTCATTTTTGCTTCCAGGGAGAGTTTGGGTATGATCTGCTCTGGGACTCATCCATTGGTGTTTTGTTTTGTTTTAGTAGTCCTCAGTATTCTCAGATCTCAGACCTTTTCTCCAGCACCCCATCTCAAATGAGCTGATTTTTTTTCCTGTCAACTTTCTTCACTGTCCAGCTCTCACAACCATACATATAAATGGAAAATATGATGGAAAGGAGATGATGCTTACATCAAAAATTCCAGGTGACTTAAATATATCCTAAAGGCAATAGATACTTCTAATATTTGATGTTAAGCAGTGTCAGTCCTGGTTAGTACTTGGATGGGAAATCACTGATGAATAAAAGGTACTGTAGGCTATATTTCAGAGGAAGGAACTAGCAACACATCTGAGTATTTCTTTCCTAAGAAAAAGCTATGAAATTCATGGCGCTTCCATAAGTCAACAAGCATCTTGAAGGAACATATACACAGAAAGTCCTATTGGATATTAACAAGAGGAGAGGGCTCAAATTCTTCAGGGCTGTACACACTAGCTTTGTCCACATCAACTTTGGGTCTACTTATCGCAACTTCTCCAGTCCTGACATCCACACACTCAATGATAAGGGAGATACCAAGAGAATGGAGCTTGAGCATGTTCAGAAACCTTCCCATCACATCAGAAGTTCATACCTACAGTGGTACCTCGGGTTACGAAATTAATTCGTTCCGCGGCTAATTTCGTAACCCGAAAAACCTTCGTAACCTGAATTGCCATAGGCGCTAATGGAAAAAATAGCTCTCTGCTGCCCTCCGGTGGCGGAAAATAGCGCCGAGGTTTTTTCGTAACCCGAAAAAACCTTCGTAAGCCGAAACAATAAATCCCTATGGGATTTTTTCGTATCCCGAAAAATTCGTAAGCTGGGTAATTCGTATCCCGGGGTACCACTGTATAACAATTATATGATGCTAGAGGGAGCTGACAGTTGCATGACGCTGGGGAAACGCTTTAGGGTTACACACAGCACACTTCCCTAACATTTCCCCAGCGATTCCCAGACAGTGACTCCATGTGTGATAATCTTCTAAGAGCGATGATATCCAGCCAAGGAGCTGGTATTTGATGGTGTTAGACTGTTAACTATTTCAGACTCAGTGTCAATCGGGCTGAAACAGATAGCCCTAAAGAAGCGTCTCTGTGCTGCCCCTTTGCTCACTGGATTGGGACCGTGGCAACCGCATGTCGCAGTCCCAATCCAGTGTTTTTCTGGCCCCCAAAGAAGCGTCTCCATTTGGGGGCAGAAAAAGGCATCCTTGCTACTGCTCTTCAGCATTTCTTTGGCTCAGCACGTGTAAATGCTGCACTGCAGGAACATCGTGACACCACCCACCATCTGGTTGGATGGGCGGTGTGACACCACTTGCAGGATGGAGTTTGGGCATGCAGTCATCATGCCCCCAGTCCACCCCAACACGGATATTTCTTGCTGGTCTGTAGAGCACCCTCAGCCAGCCTTTTTGGATTACCTACAGCAGAAGTGGAAATTAGGAAGCCTACAGATGTTCTTGGACTATAATGCCCAGCTTGCCTCATCATTGGTTATGCTGGGCATTGCTGCTGCGACATACAGTCCAAGAACATCTAAAAGGTTGTATGATTTCCACCCCTATTTTTTTGCTTTGATATTGAAAAAATGAAATATCACTCCTTCTGTCTCCTCATGTCATCATCACACCCAAAGAGAATATAATTTCACCTTTCCTGTTTCAACTACATAAATCATTGTTCTTCTCTGAAGCAAATACCTTTTTTTTTAAAAAAAGAAAGCACTAATTAACAGAAATGTGCCTTTGTTCAAGTATTTTTCAACAGATGAACAGATTATTCTTGTCACTACAGAAAATCAATTAGTTTATTCAAGTGAGGAGGACTCACAGCACAAAGATGTAATAGTTTTCTCAGAGGGCCTGTGCATTACCAAGAAACACACATGTGTTCTGAGTTACTAGCAGAGTGCTTTTGAGAAAATTTGCAAGAATAGTTTTTTCAGGTCCAGAATTACTTACTTTCTAAATATAAAGAAGGCAGGACTACAATGAATGGCAAAATAAATTTGGAGTCAGGGCAGTGTTATCTTTTGTGAGAAATAGGTTAGTTAGGGCTTGATTAATAAGGCCTAAGTGAGACGCAATGCATCTTCAAGCTTGGGGTGAGGATTCTTAATTATTTTAAAGATAAGTTAACTTTTAATCTTGATAGGGTTTTGGCTTGGGTTTGTAAAAGAATAACAATTTTTAAAAAATGTTGGTTTAAATTATGGCTGCTAAGCAAGAGGAAACATATCACCAAAAAAGAAAACAAAAGGGAACCAAGTTTTTAAAAACCTACCCTGTGTGTCCATACCAAGGCCAGAATGTATACAGTGGGCCCTCCCCTTACGCGGGGATCCGTTCCAGATCCCTTTGCGTAAGGGGAAATCCATGTGTGCTGGAGCCCCATTATTTCTTCCGGGGTATGCAAGGGGCTTTTTCAGCGTGGCTTTCAGTGTATTCTGAAAGTTGCATATGCAGAACTGCAGAAAGCAAGCTTGCCCCATCTGCAATATGACACCCCTTGAAATATTTAAACAGGGCTATCAGTCGCATGATTTCCAGTCCCTTCACCATTTTGATCTCCTCTGGACACTCTCCAAATCAGGTAATGCTATGGATAGTTTCTTGTGAACTCCTGTATTCTCATAGGAAATTGTCACACAGGGAAAAAAGAATAAAAAGGCAAAATCCTGGGATAATATTGAAATCATGCGTCAGATTTTCACATGATGTCAAGCAAAACCAGCCGTTATCCCAGGAAGAGCCAGGAATGACAAAGGAACAAACTACAGTGCACCTGCATCATACATGGGTGCCTTTTACGAGGCACGAGAAACCAAAATGGTGTGCGTGCATGCGTGCATGCATGCCTGTGGCACATGCGCCACACCACACCACATGCACAAACCCCATTATTGTGAATGGGGCTTGAGCATACATGCTATTTGTTTTACACAGGGAGGAACAGATCCTCACATAAAGCAAAGGCGCGCTGTATTCATAGGATATCACGTGAATACCTTGTCAATACCGTGATTGAAACATGATTGCCAGTGTCTGAAAGCTAATTATGCTTCAATCACGGTATTGGCGAAGAAACCCAGGCATTTTAAAGGGACAGCACCAGCCAGGGATTTTTCAAAGTGGAAGTGGCTGCAGATATGTGAAAAGTGAAAGGTAACTAGCTGGGGAACTTTCCCTGAAGCAGCTACTGCTGCAACCAGGGACATTTAATTTCTAAAGGGATCACTCCCAGGGATCACTCATTTTTGAAGTGGCTGCCAAGGATATTTAACATTTAAAGGGCCGCAGGATGCAGCCTGGGAAATTCAAAATTAAAATGCATGCACACAATGACCAATTCCCAAATAATATCGATTTATTGCCTGGTATGTGAGAAAACCAATTGCGGATTTTTTGCGCTTTTGCACATAAGTTGGAAAGCATGAAAATATTTAGCGCTATAGTGCTTTTGTTCCTGTTTCTTTCTGCTAGCCGCTAGCTCAATTATTGCTAAATCTGCACCGGTGTGATAATGTCCATAGGCTGAGACTTGAGGCTGGCTTCATTTCTTGTCAAGTGACTAGTTCCTGTTTTTCTGCCTCTGTGGCAGAAATGTGTTTATCCCACCATTTGGCAGCTTCCATGGAACCTGAATCACAACTCGAAATGCAAAGGATAGTTTGTGTAGTTTGAACACAGTAATGTGAAAATGATTTTGTTTTCAGCTGGCAATGCAACTGAATGTCTCCCCTGTGCATAAGAATCATACAATTGTAACAGTTTTATCTCAGCAATCAAAACAAATCCACATGCATTTAATGATCATTGATTGCAGTGTTCTTTCCTTTGCAAAGGAAGTCTTTCTGCTGTTATGAAATCTAATGATCTAAATGCAAATTGCTCAGCATCAGGCTGTCAGAACCATAAGCAGATATTTCTGTCATAGTAGAAGGTTATAATAAACAACCACATATACATGCAGGTGTATAAAGAATCACACAGATTCTGCTAATCTGAATGAACATCTTGTCCAATGAGAAAGAAGAAAGCATAGGAAGAAGTCTAATGTGTTAATACAGGAGTTTGCAACTATGCAGGGCTTCTGAGATCTGGGCTTGGGCAAATGCATGGTTGGCCCCCTGCTCCTTAAACTTAGCAACAAACATTATATCCACTGTTTGGTGTTTTGAGCTATCCAAAATTATTCTGTGATATATGGTTTTTTGCTATCTAGGCCCCAGGAGGGATTTTGGCCACCATCATCCTCAGCTTGGTCACTGTGTGTCTCCAGATACCACTGGACTGTAACTACCATAATCTCAAAGTTGATGAACTTTGGCTATGCTGCCTAGGACAGATGGAAATTTCAGGCTAGAAACCTCTGGAGTGTCGCAAATCCCCCCTAAAAAGGTTCTAAATCTATTTCTACACCTAATTCAGATCTCTAGAAAAGGACAGATGTAAGGACTAAGGTTGTACCTCACGAAGTAAGAACAAAATGTGCATCTCCCTCTTCCCTTTCTTTTTGCTTAGAAGGAAAAAGTTAACATGATCCAATAGGGCTGGAGAGCAGTCTGTTTTCTCCTGCCTTCTCCTTTTGAGGGGAGACAATGAAGAGTTTGAATTCTGAAGTAAATCAACTAGTACTGACCCTTCAGCCCAACGACTTGGGTAAAAAAAAAAATCTTCAGTGCAAGCATTCTTTAAAAGTATGGGCTAGCATGTGTCAATCTAAATATAAGGATGTTTTTAAATGCATATTTTTCTTCTAAAGCTGGTATTTGGTTTGGGAAAAGTGAATTTCCTATTGGCACAAATGGAAGATTTTTTTCTAATGCAAAAACCAGCCTGAAGGGTAGGATTCTCCTCAGGACAGCAGGGAAGGGAAGGGTTATACTCTCTATCTCCATGCTTTCTTTAAACCAATTAATTATCCTCCCACCACTAAATATATTTTTTCATTGTACATGATACATTTGACATTTTTAAGATTAGCCAGATTAGTTGAAAAGATACAATCAAACTACAGTTTAGCATGTTCCAATGACACAAAGCATGAACATAATCCACATGCTTGCTCCACACTCATAAGACATCATTTTTGCTTAGTGCCTTTACAAAGTATCTTCGCATTCACTTCTGAAGAATGTAATAATGTTCGGTGTAAATGCCAGCTCCGGATGCTTCTTGAATGCTTGAAAGACACACACACACACACACAAATATATATTTCCTATTCATGCAACCTAATACAGCTTGTACCATTTAAATGTCTGAAGCTGTTAGAGTTTATTGCAGGTGGACTCCAAAGAGCTCTAATTTCAGTCCAGGATTAGCTGAAAGTGATGGAAGAAACAATTCTCTAGATTGCCAATTCTAATGTTAATAACCCAGATGTTGCTGGTGGCTGCCAGCTGGGAACACAATGGCCAAAAGCTCTGCATATGGAATCTAATGATGATGAGTGAATCATTTGACCACAACTAGCATTCTTGGCCTATGTTATTATTATCACTTGTAACCTCATTCCTTTAGCCAGTGTCACAGGGAACACAGCAATACTGCATGGTAGATTCACCCCCCCTCCCCAACCGCCTTCTTTCATGTAAATTTAGCTCTCTGCAAATCATCACGCCTATCTTATTCTCTTCACAATTATTGATGCACAGAAAATTCCATCATGTATATTTCAATACTATATGATACCTCAGAGAAGCCATTCACAAATTATATTGAAGGTCTTGGTGATTTCCTGGATCTTGTTTCCTTGAGGAAACTTGGAGATTGTGGACTAACATCACCCCAGGTGAAATACTGCAACATTTTCAAATCAGTGGCTCTCTTCAAACAAATGAAATCCAACACTGTAGTTTCATTACATCCATTAAATGGACATTTCACAAGGACTTAGGTAACAAACCCGTAGACAAGTTGTTTGGCAACTATATATCCGGTCAGTGGTTCCTACCACTTAAAATTAGGGGAAATGGAGAAAAAAGGGTTCCATGGGTACAAGATATGAAGGAAAACATCACAAGAGATCTTTTATATGATGTTACCTAGCCACACATGTCCTGGGTTTTACCTCTGAAATGTTGGTGGGTGTAAGCTAATAATTTTTTTTATCACACATTAAAGCAGGCAATGTTAATTTCTGAAACCCTTTGGTCCTGCTGCTATTCTTTTGCTGTTGCTTTCTCTTTATTTGGCTGAAATGACAAGACAGAGCAGAACCACTGCCTTGGAGCTTTTCTATGGGTGGTTGTACTGATTAGACCCAGAGAAGCAGGAAAGGAATAGCAGGAACAGCGAATGTAACTTGGCTAAGGGTGCTCCAACATTTGGAGTGGGGAGAATGAGAAGGAAGTGGAAGAGGGATGCTTTCATGCAGAGAGTGGCTACCAGGATGGACCATGTTCCAATGATACCTTTTACTGACACTTTATGATTCGATGGATTCTGAGCCACCGATGGATTTGGCATATTCCTGACTACATTTTCTCATACTCTAGCAATTCACTTATCCCTAATGTTTCAGCTCTGTGTTAAATATGTTTTGTTTTATGAAAAAACAGAAGACTGTCAAAATCCCCAAGCTGATCTTTATCCTGGAAAGAGGAAAGCAAACTGTGCCATGTAAAATAGTGTGAAATTAAATATTAAGCAAAACATTCAGCAGCATCTCAAGTATTATATAGCAGAAAGAACAAAGTAGTAGGCATCCCTCCATTCACCAAAACAACATTCAGAAAGTGCCCCAGAAATAGGTGGTGTTTTAGCTAGGCACGTTTGTTAATCTATCATAAGCAATTTGTTTTTATGAGCTGTCAAGTTAGCTTTGACTTAGAGCAAGTGTCACTGTAGGTCCAAGCAGACTTGACAGCAAGTAAGAACAACAACAATGAATGAATGAATGAATGCGAGCCCTCCAAAGCCCCTGGCTATGATTCTACATTGCAAACTTAGGCTGCTGCCATACTGCAGAATTAATGCAGTTTGACACTGCTTCACATGCCTCATTCTTGTGGCACCAGAACTCTCTAAAAGAGAAGGCTACATACCTCACAAAGCTACAAATTCCAGAATTCCATGGCAGTTAAAGCAGTATAAAAATGCATTTATTCTGTGGTGTAGATTCATCTCCCCTGGCCTAACTGTACCATTACGGTTGCAGCTTGCAGCTGCTCTCAAGTGATGGAGGTCTGTTCTACTGGCAACCAAAGTGCTGCAAGTGGATCTTTCCATCCCACTTTTGCCAGCAATTTCTTCTGTTTTCTGACTGCCAGCAGAACAGACCTCCATCAGTCAGAACAGCTGCTGTTTCTTAAGGTATGTTTGGAGGGGCATGTACAGTTAATGCCATAGCATTAAACTCATTAATATTGTTGTTGTATGCCTTTAGGTTGTTTCTGACTTACAGCAACCCAAAGGCAAACCTATCATAGGGTTTTCTTGGCAAGGGTTGTTCAGAGGTGGTTTAGCATTGCCTTCCCTTGAGGCTGAGAGCATGTGATTTTCTCAAGGTCAACCAGTGGGTTTCATGGCCAAGCGAGCAACTGAACCCTGGTCTCTAGAATCCTAGTCCAACATCAGACCACTAAACCACATTGGCTCTCTTATTATTGAATATGGAGCAGTTACTGATCTGTAGCTGTATGTTACAAATCTGTAACTGCAATACAGAATTTGGCTCGAATTATTAACAGCCCTGCTAAGGTCTTGCAAATTCAGGCTTGTTCTCATCTTGATCTTTATTTAATATTCAATAATATTCAAGATTCCAGCTTTCTCACAAATAGGACCCAAGACAGCATCACAAATTACAAACAACAACAACAACAACAATAAAGTTATTGAGTCAATCTGCCTTTAATACAGACCTCCTGTAATACAGTCTATCTGTACTGGAGATAAGGAACCTTTTGTCTCCAACTTTAAAGAATTTTAAAAGTCCTCTTATTTCAGACACTAAGGCTGAGCATTCACAGCAACAGAAGAAAGGAGCAAATGACTAGGAACCTTAATATTTAGCTTTAGATTTTTTTTGTCAGCTCATGTCACAACCTTAAGACTACCCTGTCTGACTTTGATATAAATAAATAAAGGTTACCCTGGAATGAATAATGGTTGTCTGTCTAGTCTATTTCATTTAGGTCTCAGTTTCAGACCTGTCAGTTTCTTTCAGCATCGCTGGCTCCATAGAGAAATGGCATGTGTAGCAAAACAGAGTTCCTACAATTGTTCCTGTTGCATGCACTACTGATTTTCTATCAAATATTCCTTTTCATAATCTTGCACAATCACATTAAAAAATAAAGTAAAATTTTCCTGGTAAAACATTTTCAGAGCATAAGTGGGAAGTTTGCTTTTATAAATCACACTTACATGCATTTATACTGTAATTTCCTTGGTATTTAGTTTCTGTTATTACCCATTATTTCACTGAGTAGATTGCCATAGTTGACAATGATTCCCCAGTTTAAATAGTTTAAACCTGATGTGAGTTCATGTTTTTCTGTTCTTGGCAACTATGATGAATTCTCATTTTCAACAATACTGGGTAGTCTAATAGACAAACCAGATGTCACGCCAGGTTACCTTAAAAGGACATGGGATGGGGTGAATAAACAGGGATTGGATCTGAGCCATGATGGCCTGAAGAAAGGTATTGCAATGTTTTCTCTAGTCCAAATAATTATTTGAATCAGTCTCACGGGGGAAGCATACTGATGGTAAACTTCAGGGCATATACTAGAAATCAACATGTAGCCCTAGTCATGGCCACCAAAATTACCATGGTGCATAGCATCTTTAGAATCTGGAAAACCTGTTTATGCTAGAGTTCGCAGGACTTCATGGTACAGAAAGATACCTCACATTCCCGAACATACCATACAGAGATATCACAGTTGTTTCTGAATTTAGGTGCATTCAAGAGGCAGCATCAGCAGGCAAAGAGGCAATGGCACCCCTGTTGTGTTCTTGGAGAGTCCAGTCTGGACTCCTGATAATGAGAAGTTTCCAGTCCAGTCCCAATAGCTCTCTCAAAATTGTCTTAATGAAGAAATCGTACTAGTGACATAATAGGAATAATTCAAGAGAGCCAATTGTATTTGGATAACTGTGTATGTGTGTTAGTGTAAGTGTGAATAATGCCCTTGTCCAGCCCTGTAGCCTAACCTGAATTGCATCAGATTGATCATCTGGTGTTACATTTTTCAGCTGAGTGTGCATTGCAGAGATTGTCCTTACTGATTCCATTTTATTATGATTGTCCAGTACCAAATATAGCCTTTAATAGGCAGACCTGTCTTGCTGCAGTAAGATCAGTTTGAATAGTTCTAAAATACTGCTCATTTATCATTATACAAAAGGTTTTAGCTAATTTTTACACCTTTATATCATCAGTATAATTACCCCAAATTGCCTGTTTATTATAAATACATCTAATCACATAATTAGGATGCAATTATTACACAGTTTTATCTGATTTGCAATCACATAATTGCTGTTTGTGATGTCAAAAAAAATCTTTATGCAAGAAATGCTCATATGACAAGATGGATGT
Source organism: Sceloporus undulatus (assembly GCF_019175285.1). NCBI lineage: Eukaryota > Metazoa > Chordata > Lepidosauria > Squamata > Phrynosomatidae > Sceloporus > Sceloporus undulatus. Next base: position 34,390,096 of record NC_056527.1, on the reverse strand, counting down.
AGCACTGTGGCAATGGAAGAAACAACAAGAAACTAAAGATGGTGTGCAAGGAAAAATGGCATGAGATACTACAGTTAGCCCTCCATATCCATGGATTCTGCTTCCACAGATTCAATCATCCATGGCTTTAAAATGCAAAAAATAAAATAAAATAAAACAAATCCAAAAAACAAACCTTCATTTTGCCATTTTATATGAGGGACACCATTTTACTATGCCATTGCATGCTGTGGAACCTGAATTCCGAAAAGTAAAAGTTCCAAAAGTAAAAAGCTGCCATTTTTGTCCCTTTTGCCTTCACTCTATCTTTGTGTTATTTCATGTTTGCAGGAACATCATGTGAAAAACTTCCCACATTTGCGGATTTTTTTCTAATTTAACTTTACTTTAAATCCCGTTTCTCAGTGGGATTTCGCTAGTGTGATAAGGTCCTTAGAGTAGCTTCTGGCTGCTTTGGGGTAATGTCATGTAAATGCGACTTTTTCAAAGTGGCCAGAAGCCACCTTATTTGGCCCATGCATTTAAGACCTTAGATAAACCTCTAGAAAATTTTTCTCTTCAAATAATGGTGTCTGGAATTGCTAAGACAGGGTTTTGAGGTGCACAAAACAAATAGAATAGCAATAGGTTATTAAAGCAGTGACAGAATTTTGAAAAATAATAATAATGGAGACTGAATATTTCATTGACTCCCTACAACAAAATGAAAAATTAAAACAACAATAATACATTGAAGCTATTGAGGGCTATTTTACATAGAATTCATTGAAGCTATCAAAGGCTGGAGTTATTTCACAGCTTTCCATGGATCTCTTAGAAGCCAGTGTTTGTTAACACAGTGTATCAATGCCACACAGAGACAACAATTTGATACCACTTTAACAGTCAGGGCTCCACCTGATCTAGTTTGACATGATTCTGTCTTCACTCATTCCTCAACATGCTCGTACCTCAGCATGTTCCTCAACATGCCACTTCAGCTTTGGGAGAAAGATGGGGGTATAAACAAACTAATGCAATGCAATATGATACATTGCAATACAGTACAATATTTTAAGGTACTTCAAGGAGAAAGTCACATTGACTCAGAACTTCACAACACAATTATTAAAGAGTCTGGGGCAGTTTCCATGGCACCTATCCAGACTTCAGCAACAAAAATTGATATCTGTCCCCTGCTCTGCCAAAAACTTGACTAGATGTAGTTTTGTTGACCAATTCAGCAGCCATGACAAGGCTACATGTTGATTTCTAGTATATGCCCTGAAGCTTACCACCAGTATGCTTCCCTCTTGGGACTGATTCAAGTAAATGTTTGGACTAGAGGGGAAAAAATGCAATACCTTTCTTCAAGCCACCATGGCTCAGATCTAATCCTTGTTTATCCACCTCATCTCATGTCCTTTTAAAGTAACCTGACGTGATATCTGGTTTGGCTATTAGACTGCCCAATATTGTTGAAAATGAGAATGCATTATAGTTGCCAAGAACAGGAAAGCATGAACTCACATCTGGTTTAAACTATTTAAACTGGGGAATAATGGTCAAATATGGCAATCTATTCAGTGAGACACTGAGTAATAACAGAAACTAAACAACAAGTACAGTATATGTGCATCTAGTCTGGAAAGCCATGTGCATTTTTGTGTGTGCAGAAAACAAATGTTTTTCAGTGGGTAAAACAATTTCTGAACAGAAAATGTATTTTCTATGCAAAAAAAACCCCTCACATTTTTGCATATAAGGTATGCTCTCTGTGCAGAAAAACCATGTGTAATTCTGCTCAGCAGTGTTTTCTGTGCAAAAATAGGTATTTCTGGACAAATGCATATCGTAATGCAAATAGTGATGAAGAATTACACAGAAATATTTGTGTTCTTTGTTTTTGTATTTGTTTGTTTGTTTGCATGAAAGGATGGAGAACATGAATATTTGTGTCCCTAAGTTCTGAATCAGATTTAGGGATAGGATTCAACACCTTGGGTAGCTCATTTTTAAGTTTAGATTAGAACCGAGAATGGGTTTATTGCCCCAATAACAGGGAAGCCACCAGTGTACATGATCTAAACCCATACTTACCTCTCAAACTCTGGCACTATCCATGACCAGTGATGGCAAACATTTTAGAGACTGAGTGCCCAAACTGCAACCCAAAACCCACTTATTTATCACAAAGTGCCACATCCCTCTGACTTTCCAGTAACAAACTCTGGTGAACTCTTTGCTGGGGTGATGGCGTGTGTGCCTACAGAGGGGGCTCTGAGTGCCACCCCTGGCACTAGTGTCAAAGGTTTGCCACCACTGCATGAGACCATACTGGATCTGTTCTCTCAGTGAGTGAGTGACTGTTGAGGTCTTTCCTGTTTCTCCTTTAATTCAGATTTAAGAATCTCAACTTCCTTCTTTTTGACTTTTCAGAATTCTTCACTCCAAACATGTCCCTCCCTGTATGGGGTCTGATTCCGGCACAAAACACAGTTTGTAGCTTTTTTATTGCAGATTTGAAATAAAGTGTCACATTTTACAAGACAAGGAAGACAAGTTCACCTTTAGCCCTGGTGTGTGAAGCTCAAGTTGAAGAGGTTTAAGGGAACATCCTCCACCTTTAGGCATTTACACACACTTTTTGTCTATTGACTCAGTATGAAGTGAAGCAGAGTCTGCAAAAGGAAATGTGATATGATACATTTATTCACTGCACCAGCGCCATTCGTGTGTCTCATAAATTGACTTGTGAGATGCATCCAAAGGTGTTGCTCTAAAACAACTTTCAAAAGTTGATATAAGCATTTTATATTTTATCCTGTTTCATTAAGGGGTCACAGACATAAAAACTCTATTTGTCTTTCAGAGATTAAGCACTCTTTCACTCTTTTAATTATGTGTATATGTCTTCTTCTAAATTGTTTTGTGGTGTGCCACAGTGGTGTATTGTGATAGCAGCCATATCCTTGTCCTTCAAAACAAAATCCAAAAATGAGGGAGAGGGGGGAGGCTATCTTACACCATATTAACAAACTAATTCTAGCAATTGCATTTATCATCAGAACCAGATTTCATGTAAAGCTAATGGATTTTAATTACACATCACCATGGGAGGGGAGGAGATGATGTACCACATCTGCTAATTTAAAAAGGACTGACACTTCAGCCCTGCAAGTCCTGTTTCCAATGCACCACTGGTTGTTGTTGTTTTTGTCAGTGATGTTTGTCTTTCTTCTAGATGTCAGATGGGGGTGCCTGAGTGTAACCAGGTGTCTCATCCCTTCCCTTACAGACCATGATGAGGGTCTTCCATGAAGATGCAATGGCAGAGGCAGGTACAGCGTGTGCAGTGGTTGTGAATCCATGGCACAGTGACAGGTGGGTGTGTAAATATCTACCCATCACTGCACCAGCCTGGGGACGTGGTCCATGCTGTCCTACCTGTCTGCTTAGAAAACCAAACCCTTAATCCTTGTGTACAGAGCGGGAAAAGCAAAGATTTACATTTCTACTCTATAAATACACATTCTTCCCCAATACAGACATAGACACTGGCACGAACACAGAGAGGGATAAAGTGTGTCTGTGTGTGGGTGGGTGTGTGTCTGTAAATCTTCACTTATTTTATTCTTGCATGGAAGAATATATAGATATTTCTCAGCCATGGTCCTGGTTCTTACCTTTCTGTTCCTTCTTCTTTCTTTTACATTTTGGAACACTTTGGGGCAAAAGGTTTTTGTGCAAACCTTTTGCTGTTGCTTCTAATGTTGGAAAAAAGTATATCAGACCAAGATGAAAATGTCTCATAGTAAGAGACATTTTTTTCCTGCGGGGTTTCTCAGTGTATTGAAAAATTTTCAGGATTTCTGAAAATTCTTTGCATCTTGAACACACAGAAACTCTTTTTCCCCATCTCAGTGCACAACGATGGGGAGATGCAAATCTCTCCTCCATGCATGCTGAGATCCGAGTATGTTTCTCTTGCCCCTTTCCCAGTAACAATTATTGCTCACTTTTTGGTGGGCTAGGAATCCAACTGTGCTTGTGTATAGTTGGCATACACAGAGAGTCTTCAGACTCCGCAGCACCAATTAACTGGGCATACATGGTGAACATATGTTTGATACAAATAGCGAGACTAACAAATAGGGATGATTTTCTTTATGCACTGCCTTCCCCATTAAAAGTATGGTTTTGCCAATCCATGAGACAACTAACTGAGATCCTGGAACAGGAAGGTGCAGTATAAATTTCCTCTGGGTAGCTATATCATACTCCCTCTCCATCTCCCCCAAATCCACCTTTTACTTCTTGTTACCCCCAACATAGCATTTATGGTTTAATGGAGCACAGGGTGGTAGCAGACAAGTGTCCAACTCTATTTCTGTAGCAGGACAGAAGAAGAATGCATCCTCCAGGAGGCCCTGGAACTCATTGTTGTGCATAGTTGGGTGATGCCCCACTGCCTCATCTATATACATTAAATGGCTATGCCGGGGGAAGCAGGTAAAAGGTGGGCTCGTGGGGAAATGATTTTGATAGAGAATTACAACCACTGCAATGACCATAAAAATGATTTATGCAGGTGTTAAGTTGGACTTCCTACTGTGTATGTCACTAATAGAATGCTAGCCAACTGTTGATCTGCTTGCCAGAGTGCAATGGGGCTGTAAATGGATAGTATCATAGAATCATAGAATTGTAGAGTTGGAAGAGACCACTAGGGTCATCCAGTCCAACCCCCTGCCATGCAGGAAATCCAAATCAAAGCATCCCTGACAGATGGCCATCCAGCCTCTGTTTAAAGACCTACAAGGAAGGAGACTCTATCACTCTCCGAGGGAGTGCATTCCACTGTCGAACAGCCCTTACTGTCAGGAAGTTCCTCCTAATGTTGAGGTGGAAGCTCTTTTCCTGTAGCTTGCAGCCATTGTTCCGGGTTCTGTTCTCTGGAGCAGAAGAAAACAAGCTTGTTCCCTCCTCAATATGACATCCCTTCAAATATTTAAACAGGGCTATCATATCACCTCTTAACCTTCTTTTCTCCAGGCTAAACATCCCCAGCTCCCTAAGTCGTTCCTCATAGGGCATGGTTTCCAGACCCTTCACCATGTTTGTCGCCCTCCTTTGGGCACGCTCCAGTTTCTCAATGTCCTTTCTGAATTGTGGTGCCCAGAACTGGACACAGTATTCTAGGTAGGAACTGACCAAAGCAGAATACAGTGGCACTATTACTTCTCTTGATCTAGACACTATACTTTTATTGATGCAGCCTAAAATTGCATTGGCCTTTTTAGCTGCCGCATCACACTGTTTACTCATGTTCAACTTATGGTCTACTTGGACTCCTAGATCCCTTTTGCCCTCCGCCAGTCTGCTGGGATTTCTCCTGTTTTCCAGGAGTTTTCAAAGATTATTGCCAATGGCTCCGATATTACATTTGCCAGTTCTTTTAATACCCTTGGATGGAGTTCATCTGGTCCCGGAGACTTAAATTCATTTAGATTAACAAGGTGTTCCTCTACTATCTCTTTACTTATTCTGTGCTGAAATTCCCCTATCCTGTCTTCTGCTCCATTATCCTCAGGTTGAGCACCCTTTGACTTTTCTGAGAAGACTGAGAAGACTGAGGCAAAGAAGGTGTTGAGTAATTCTGCCTTTTCTCTGTCCTCTGTTAGCATTTTGCCATCCTCTCGACGTAGTGGCCCTGCCATTTCCTTCTTCTTACTTTTGCTGCGGACATATCCAAAAAAGCCCTTTTTGTTGTCTTTAACCTCTCTAGCAAGCCTGAGTTCATTCTGTGCTTTAGCTTTTCTGACTTTACCCCTACAAATGCCTGATATTTCTTTGAATTCCTTTTTTGTGATTTCCCCCTTTTTCCATTTCTTATACATGTTCCGTTTCAAACTCAGCTCGGTTGAAAGTTCCTTAGTCATCCATCCTGGTTTCTTGAGACACCTCCCATTTTTCTTTTTCACTGGAACTGTTTGAAATTGTGCCTTCAGTATCTCCCTTTTGAGAAAGTCCCATCCGTCCTGAACTCCTTTATCTTTTAGTATTTCTGACCATGGAATTGCCCTCAATTCTTCTCTAAGTTTACTGAAATTTGCTCTCCTAAAGTCTAGAATGTGTGTCTGACTATGCCTGGCTTCTCCTTTCCACTGTATTACAAACTCCAGGAGAACATGGTCACTTCCACCTAATGATCCCAACACTTGCACCCCATTAACCAAGTCATCCTTGTTGGTTAGGATCAGATCTAAAATAGTTGGCCCCCTTGTTGCCTCTTCCACCTTTTGGACCATGAAATAGTCTTCCAGGCAAGTGAGGAATGTGCAAGACCTTGAGGATTTTGCTGAGTTTGACTTCCAGCAAATATCAGGATAGTTAAAGTCGCCCATCACTACTACATCTCTCCTTTCTGACTGTGTGTTCATCTGTTCTAGAAAGATATCATCCAATTCCTCAGTCTAACTTGGGAGTCTGTAGTAGACTCCCACCATAACATTCTTGTTGTTTCCCTCCCCTTTAATTTTTATCCAGATGCTCTCCACCTGGCTGTCAGTATTGATGTCCTGGATCTCTTCACTGGTGTAAATATCTCTGACATATAGTGCTATTCCTCCTCCTTTCCTGTTTGGCCTATTTCTCTTAAAAATATTATACCCCTCTATTTCCACATTCCAATCATGAGACTCATCCCACCAGGTTTCGGTGATGCCTATTATATCATATTTGCTTTGTTGTACTAGGAGTTCAAGTTCATGTTGCTTATTTCCCATGCTCTGTGCATTAGTGTAGAGACATCGCAGACCATGGGTCCCTTTTACTTGCTGCTTGTGCAAGTTTTTTTGCCTCCCACTGTTGGATCCTTGCACTTTTTTTCTTGTTTCCTCTATGCCAGTTTGACTATTTTCGCCATCCCTTTTGCCTTCCTTAATATTGTCTCCCTTCCCCTCGGAACTCAGTTTAAAGCCTTCCTGATCAAGTTCTTGAGACTGTTGGCAAAAACATTTCTTCCAACTTGTGTGAGATGCAACCCATCTGTTGCAAGAAGTCCCTCCTCATGGAACCGCAGCCCATGATTGAAGAATCCAAATCCTTCTCGGCGGCACCATATGCGGAGCCAGTTGTTCACATCCGCTATTTTCCTCTCCCTTCCTGGACCATGCCTTTCAACTGGCAGAAGAGACGAGATGACAACCTGTGCATCCATTACTTTCAGCTTCCTACCAAGTGCCTCGTAATCCCTTTTGATGTCCTGAAGGCTGTGTCTTGCAGTATCATTAGTTCCCACGTGGACCAAAAGGAAGGGGTATTGGTCAGTAGGCTTGACCAGTCTTGTCAGCCTCTCTGTCACATCACGGATCTTTGCACCTGGAAGACAACACACCTCTCGAGACATCTTGTCAGGCCTACAAATCACTGCTTCTGTACCCCTCAGCAAGGAGTCCCCCACTACGACCACACGCCTCCTCCGAGGCTTAGCAGCGACTGTTCCCTCGGGTGGGACTCTCAGGCTCCCCTGCTCTGTCCCTGAAGTCTGTCCATGCTGCTCTTCTTCATCCTCCTTGATAAGGGAAAGAGCTTCGAATCGATTCTCTAGCTGCAAGCTCCCAGAACAATCCCTTCTTGGCCTACTTCTCTGTGTGACATTCCTCCAACTGTCTGCCTCCTGTGTAGGTGAAGTGACCTCCTCGGCTCCAGCATCTTCCTCTGTGTGGTATTCGTCCAGGATTGTTAGTTCTGTTGTGTCCAGGAAATCCTCCTGCTATCTAATATGCTGAAGTGTAGCTACTCTGGACTCCAGCTGCTGCACTTTCTCCTCCAAGAGTGCTACCAACTTGCACTTGGTGCATGTGAAGTTCTCCACTTCTGTAGGCAAGAAGAGAAACATCCCACAAGAGTTGCAGGTGACTGCAGCAGATCCCTCGTTGTCCATACTGCAAAGACTTTAGTAATGACTATAACAGGACTGTCGGTTTCCTCTTCAAAAAATTCTCTGGTAAAAACCAACGTTAAGGCCCCTGATGACTTGGCCTTTTTCACCAGTCTGTGGAAGCGAGTTCAATCTACTGGGAATACAACTTTAAAGGAAGGTCCTGGCTGCTATCTTATACTTAAAGGCAAGGTTCTGTTTCAATATCTGATTCTAACCCGATGCCACTTGAGTAGAGTTGTTGAGTTAAAGAAAATTAAAATTCTGGAAGGTGTTATATAAAGCTAGTCTGCTAGCTCCGCCCCCTTGTGACTCACAGATGTGACTCACAGAAGCTCCACCCCTTCAGCAACAAGCACACGGTCTCAATATGGCTGCCCAACTGCTCCTCTTCTTCTCCTCTCTCTGGCCGGACTGTTGGTACATGAGGGAATTATTTGTACTTGCCACCCACTATTTATTCAGTGTGCTTCTCTTCTTCACCTCTCCCAAGCTGATTTGGGTTAGACAGAATAATGGCTGCACAGAGAACTGTCCCCATTACAACTGCTCCAACCCACCAAACAGCTCCTTTACAAGAAGTGTCACTCCCAACCGTGTGAGAATATAAAGGTGAATGGTCTTCCCAGCACCACCTTGGCCTCACTAGTGCATCGGACAGTTGAGTGATGGCCTAGGGAAACTATGGTCTTAAAAGGAGGGGAATGAGTGGAAAGGACTTGGGTGTGGCATATACATCAGATGGGCCAGAAGGCCTCCACAGGTTGCATATGGCCTGTGAGTTGTAAGTTGCACATATAGTTTAACCCATAGTGAGATCAGATGTGTGCTTTCCTCTGTCATGAAGATACTCTGTCACTTAGCTTTACACAGTGGCAGCTAGTGGTTCTGATGTCAGTGGGCCAGTGAACTTACTGTGGGTTTTTGTCTGAACCTCTGAGGAGTTTTCCAGGATGTTGAACCCTGTCCTCAAAATAAATTCGGCCCCTTAGAGAGTTAGGGCTAAAGCCCAAAAATCCTCAAGCTGATACTTTAAAACATTGACATATCGGTCACCAGCTTCCTCTGATTTTACCCTAATTGAAAAACAATTCACATTTTGTTGTTTACTTTTAGAAGGACTCCCATGAACTTTCCACTGTTTTTGCTATTGATCCAGGAAACAAACTAGGGGAGGCCTGCTAGTCCACTTGATCTTTATTATTTAAAAGGTGATTAGTATTCTGACTATAACCACAGAAGGGTTTTACCTGGGTATTTCCCTCTACGCTGCATCTTTATGTAAGTGCTCCTCAATTGCAATGCAAATTCATTAATTATTCATTCAGCGCCAATAATGAATTCATTTGGTAGCAATGCAACTGTCATGTTGACTTGCATGAGAGTGCCACTATAACTCAGCCTTGGTTAAACATTAATTAATTAATGGATGCAAACTGGAGCTCAAATTTGCACAAAGTCAGCCTACATGGCACTTCTGATCCCATCATGTTCAAAATGCTGCTTTCCAAATATTGATTTGGCAAACAGATACAGAAGAGAAGGATAGGATAGGATAGGATGAGGTGGGGATAAAAAAATTGCTGTCCTTTAGTGTTAAATTGGAATGTGACAATTAACCTCTAATATCCTTTCTATCTGAGGCCCACAGGGTTAATTGGACAGACCCTTCACCAAGCTTACCTGGATTTGTGATTTCTGCATTTCTTTATCAGAACATTTGTCATTTAATTAATTTTGTAGATGAATACTCAGCCAGTTTCTGGAAAGAATTTAATAGGTCAATTTTGCATAGACAGCATGGAAGAGTGGAGAAAAGGAAATGAACGGTTTCAGCAACCTAAATAGGCAAGATGAAAAGAAGACACTAACCGAGGAATAACAATTTAACAGAGCTCTTCTTTCAAAAGATGGATACACTTCATGGACAACTGCGGTTGGATCTTTCTAGCTCTTTAAATATCCATCGTTGCCTTGATTACAAATTCACTGTTCCCAGAGCTTCCTTGATGCCAGACATGATAATAGCTCTGGATGACACCCAATCACAGTGCACTGCCATTTGCACGGCTAGAGTTGAAGTTACTGCATAGTCCTAGCTTTGTGTTACAAGTACAATGATCTGTTAGTGCTCTTCTCCACTTTGCAGGAATTATGGGTTTTCTTTGCAATCAACGTTGCCTGACACGCTCCATCTTGATAGAAAAAAATACTGCAACTGGATTTTGAAGCTATATTTATCTGTTGTGGCAGGGAGAAGGCAAGTTTCTTTTTGTTTCAGCTCAAATAAGGGAATGGCTTGGTGCAGGTAACTTGGTGGAACATGGCCTTTCTAAATCATAAGCACATATTTTAAAGTCTCTCTTTCTTTCTCTCTCTCTCTTTGTCAGTAGGTTGGTGACACTCTTCCAGAAGCTGTGTACCTCAGCATGAGATATACCTAAAAGATAGTATTTAGTTGCAACTGCCAGCATTTCCCACCATTGGCTGTTGTGGATAGGGCTTCTGGAAGATTTAGCCCAATAGCATGTAGAAGATCACATAATCTCGTTGCATACGGTATCTTTTGGTTATGATCAGAGAAGCATGGTTGGATGACAAATAGAGAGAATTAATATGAAAACTATCTTCAGCAAGGGGAAGATCTAACCCAAATTGCTGTACATGAGTCAAGCTAACAGTGGGCTATCTGTGTGGTTAAAAATATACAAATTCTCATAGACAAAACTTGATTTTGCCCTTTTATATAATGGACAGCATTTTACTATGCCATTATATTTAATTGGACTTGAGCATTCACGGATTTTGGCATCCACAGGGGGTCCTGCAACCAAACCCAGAGGATACCAAGGGCCCACTGTAGTTGCAAATAATAAATAAATAAATAAATAAATAAATAAAATGGCTCTAGCTATGAGGTGATTTTCTAAACCTGATAGGAATGTGTGGATAAATGATCTTGTGTCCCCCTTTTTTGTCTTTGCTCTCTGGCAGCTTTATCTGGCTATAAGCAGGTAGCTTTAATTTCATTATTTTAATATTTTAATATGTATGCCCAAAGAACATGATTTCTAAGTTCCTCGGAGTCATGTTTCCCTGTAGAACCCACACAGAATTAGATCTACAATATAGCCATTTTACAACATTGCTGTATGAAGAGTTGTAAACAAAGATCCCAAGTCTGGCTGCTTGGCACAGATGATGATGGTGATGGTGATTTTCAGACAAAAATGTTGAGAACAAAAATCTATTGCTTTTTGCCACTATGGTACTTTTTTGTACCAGCCAATGTAACATACTGAGACAAAAACAAAACATTAAAAAACCCACAACATGTCACAGACACACAGACATACATACACAGCAAGCATATTCAGGAAGGAGCTGACTTGGTCTCTGCTGCTCCAGAGACTAGGACCCGGAGCAATGAATGCAAACTACGGGAAAAGAGATTCCACCTCAACATTAGGAAGAACTTTCTGACAGTAAGGGCTGTTTGACAGTGGAACAAACTCCCTCAGAGTGTAGTAGAGTCTCCTCCTTTGGAGGTCTTTAAGCAGAGGCTGGATGGCCATTGTCAGGGATGCTTTGATTTAGATTTCCTGCATGGCAGGGACTGGATGGCCCTTGCAGTCTCTTCCAACTCTATGATTCTATGATTCAATCACATGAAGAAGTAGCATATCTTGCTGTCAGTATGCTGGTCCCATTGGAGTGATGAACACTGAAATTCTCAGTGGATTCAGAAAACATAGGAAGTATTTATTAAATCCTTTGATGAACCCTTGCCTTACGCCTATCCACCCAAACCATACCACAATGCTAATCCTAGTCCAAGCCACCAATATATTGTAGTTCTCACAGGTTCAGAAAATAGCCCACAGCTGTTTCAAGTTATTCATTTATTTGTGAGCTGCTTCATCAGGTCCCTTTCTGGGAGATAGGTGGCATAGAAATGAAATTAAATAAATAAACAAATAAAAGTTTTTTTCTCCAGAATGATACTAAGTCAGGAACATTATAGAAAATGCAAAGGATGTCTAGACCCATCTATCAGGCACTTCAGTGGGGAACATAGAATACACATTATCAGAGTGGTCAAGGATACCAGGTGTTGAGACCAACCCAATCATTGAAAAAAATGTTACTATAACTCATTTATTTTGGAAGAATTTATAAGAGTCACTGTTTAAAAATTAAAATAAGGATGATTATTAATATCTCAAGAACATATTTCTGAAAGCACTTGTTGAAGAACATGAGAAATTCATTCACATGTTGCTGTTGCATTCTCACTCAGTGATGATCACTACTGTTAAGAAGAAGGGGGGAAAAGGTAGATTGAAAACAGATGGACAAGCAGCCTGGGCAAGGATTTGAAGCTAGATTTAGCAGATTCTGTTCAAGGGGCTTGCAGCAAGGATAATGTTCAGCCACAAGGCTAAATCTCTGGCAATACAATGAAAATTAGAAATTATACATGAAGATAAAGGGAAGAGGGCAGAGAAAAACATCTTTTTATAACAAAGCAGTCAGATCAGCTGCAATCTGCCATAAGGAAGTAAATCCCTCAGTATTTACATTAAAGTTCACGTTGATCTATGGGTCTTATTTCTTACTTCTTGGTTGTGTGATAATATGTTTGTTGTTTGTTGGAAGAAATAATGAACAGTTGAGAAGTACTAGCTTATATAAAGTTTTTAAATAATGCCCTGTCACATATATTTGCACTAATTTATTCCAAACTTTGCAGTAAAGGAAAACATAGTGAAGAAAGGCAGACAATTACGGCATGTTTCAACAAAAGGTCTTCCTCAAAAGCAAAAGGTATTTATGGTTTTATTCCGGTATAACAAAAAAAGCTCCCTTCTGTCTATTTTTAAAAATAATTTTGTTAAACCTAAACACAAACAATTTCCATGGGTATACCTATAACACAAACAATGACAAACATTAACAAAACAAATTAAACTAAACTAAATTACTAAACAAAAATAAGCATACACCATATCAGCAAGTCTTTTTTGGTTGGTGTGTCAGCGTCTTTGTTCTTGCCACTGCACTGTATAGTTTAAGGTCTTCTTAATTTGATCAGTCAGCATTCCAAGCAGGACCTTCTGTCTATTTACGAGAGAGTTATTTTTGGTAAACCAAAATGAGACATCTTTGATTTTGGTCACACAGATACTGGGACATTCTTCATAATAACTAATTATTACTTCCAGGTATCAGCTTGTAGAAACAGTGGCTTTCTCCCCTTTCTGCCCCTTTTGTGCAATTATAAGTGACAAGGCATTATTTAAAAACTTTACATAAGCTAGAACTTCTCAACTGCTCATTATTTCTTCCAACATACATGATATTATCACAGAACCAAGTAAGAAATATGGATCTTTATTTTCCCTTTATTTTGCCCCATACCTGTACTTTACCAGGTACTTTCCTACCTAATTGAGGTCTATGCTACATCAGAAAAGATCGTCATATACTCCTGGTGACCTTCTCCTGTTCTGATAACATATCCCCTGTTAACTACCAGTTTTTGGAAACTCCAGATCTCTACCATGATCATTTTTGTACCGAACACACTGCAGCTACTAGTCATCTGAACCAAAATGTACCCATTAGGAGGAAGAAACATCTAGTGTCTGTAGGGCCAAACTACCAAGAATAATAAAGAATGGTGATGAGAGTCCAGATAAGGTAGTATTAATCCTCTTGGCCCTGTTGGATCACATTAGTCCTGGCTAGGTTTGCTGCTGAATTTTGCAATCTGTTCTATTCTCATAGCCAGAATGTCAACAGCCATCATTTTCTGCATGTCAGCAAATTTATCTCACTCTTTCCCCCTTACTAGGGATACATGTGAATTTTGTTAGAGGCTCCATCTACACTGCAGAGTTAGTGCGATTTGACACCACTTGAACTGCCATGGCTCAGTGGTGTGGAATTCTGGGATGTGCTGTTTTGTGAGATATGTAGAGCTCTCTGTTAGAAAGCTCTGGTTTCTCAACTAACTACAAATAACAGCATTCCTGAGGATAGAACCATGACAATTAAAGCAGTGGCAAACTGCATTAATTCTGCAGTGTGGTAGCAGCCTTAGTTCATTTTTGATAAGAATTTGTTGAAATTTTCAAAGGGACAGAAATGAATAAAATAAATGGTTGTAGAAGAAAACTAAACTGACTAATTCATACATCCAGACCTGGGATTTTGTGTGACAATTTGAATTCAAGGTGGCTTCCTTTTTGTATGTAAAAAGCTCATTAGCTTTCAAATCTTTAAACTATTTTAATTGTGTTTTGTTTTAAACAGTGATGGTTTCTCCCATATTGAGGGCAAGGTGGAATATAAAGAACCATTCAAACAACCAGCCAAACAAACAAACAGATATTGACAGGTAGCTTCAACCTGCTCCCCTCCAGGCTTTGAATACCTGTTGAGATTGGCTGTTCCAGATGGAATGAAGCTTTCTTTCAGATTCTTTTGGAATCATTTTCCAAATTCACAACGTCTCCTTATTCAAGACAGAGAGGATATTTTTTTCCTTTAAAAAGGCTGTAGAAGAAGAAAAAAGTGGAACAGTTTTCCCTATTCCATCATCCTACATTTTTGCCTCTGTTAATGTTTAGCTATGCCACTCTCCTCCTTTATATTCTGTTCCTAGCATAGTTTTCTTTTTGACAACAGAACATCTCGGAGGTTATTTTACACACCTTTGTTAGCATTCAGGCTGCCAACCAGTGGAAGCTGGAAATTTTGATGTCAGTGAATGTGCTCTGGGTTTTAGTTTGAAATTTAAAGAAGCTACTAAACCTGCTAAATCCTGTTCCTTAAATATGGAATTAATAGCCGGACCCAGAATTAATACATGCACACACACAATAAAGCCACTGCTGCTAACAAGAGGGTTAAAAGTGTGTGTGTGTTTGTGCACAGAGAGGGACAGAAATATGTAGTGAAGACCCTAGCAGCTCCAATCCCCTCAGTATTTAACATTCCTACATTGAGCAAGGCAATTGGCTACATGCAATGAAACCTTCAAAATCTCCTGGCCCCTTAATTCCTAATCTTCTTGCACTAAACAGGATGCTCAGAAGAGCCCTTTGTCTTCACACTCACCTGAAAACATGCATGAACTTCTGGGTGGTTAAGAACTCTGACTACACCAAGTATCTTTTTTTGTACAGAGAATTATACTTGTGTACAAAAAGAAAAACAGGGTAGAAGCATATCTTTTCATGTCCTTGTCTTCAGCTGTGAAAAGAATGAAGACCTGAAGATTATTTGGTATATAATCACCCAGGGTATGTCTACATGGGCCATTTAAAGCAGTTTCCCTCTGTCCCTGCCACGGCCTGTCTTCACCAGTGCCAATGCCCTGGCTAATGCAGATGTCTTCTACATCGTATTCAGGCCATCCCTTCTTTAAACCAGTTTAAAATAACTTACATTTTGCTTTAGATCTTCCAGGAAAATCGAGCACTCCAGAGCATTGCTGGGTGGCTGTGTGCACATACCTCCTGGTGTAAATCATTCATTCTGAGATCAGAATGAGGTGCCCAGCCATGTGATTGACACTGGGCATTTTATTTTTGACCTCACAGGAAGAGATTTGTGCCAGTGGTGGTGCTGCCTTATGGTACAGTGGGATGTATGTATATACAGCTCCTCAGCATCGCTTTGGAGTATAGAGGTAATGGGGGGAATCTGGAGCAGAGCCAGGACCAGTATATTCTGGGAGCAGCCTGGGGTATTCTGGCCAGTATAGGACCCCCCCCCCCCCAGTCCCATATCAGAAGAAAAGTAGTATAAGAAATAAGTAAGTAAATTCTTAGAACAGCTCCCTTACCAATGAAGTTATTTGGACCAGATAAACAGGTACAAAGGCCTTCTCAGTGGTTGCTCCCAGATTATGGAACTCCCTTCCAGTAGAGATCCAGTTAGCCACATCTTTATTCTCTTTGGCTAGTAGGTTTTCTATTTGGGCAGGTCTCTGAGATTTAATCATACAATAGTAAGCTGTTTGAAAGTGGTGCACTGTATTTTTTTTAATCTTCCATCTTTTCAATTATGTTTTCAATGTATTTTAAACTGTTTTTTTAAACTCAGTGCTTTCTTTTTCTTTTCCTTTTTTTTCCTTTTAGTTACTGTTGTTTAATTGCTTTTTAACTTTTGTAAAATAATTTGTTAAGCTAAATTTTTCTTTTAAAGTATTTTAAGCTGCTTTGGCACCCATGCTGAGAGAAAGATGGAGAATAAATGGAAAAAGCAAACAGAAAATAAAAAAAGAAGGAATAAAATCCCTATGAACAAAATGAGCTACCAGCTTTTAGAAAAGGAGAATGCAGTTAATGACCACTTTATTTTTTTAATAAAATAAAATAAATCCCCTTTCATTCTCAGTTTTAAATTTAAAAAAAAATCTTACAAGAGTTTTTATTGTTTAAAGTATGGAAACACTTGTCCTCCACGGTGATAGATATAGATGAATGAGTTCCAGAAAATGACGACTTGAACCAATACATTTTGAATATAAAAGAAGAAATGTCACTTAGCTCATAGTTCATGGGGATTGTCTTTGCTTTCACAGTTATAAACATGCATGACTGAACCACACTGAAGAAAAGCAATATTAAAGCAATATTAATGTTTTTAAAGAGCCTGTCCATGGACATATTTTTAGTAAACCATTTCATCAAAGAGTTCTTGAGTTTCATGCATTATCAATATAACATATCATGCCTGGTTTCAACAGCACATTATAAAATGTTATCTGCCAAATATGATAACCTCAGCAAATTATGAATGATGCAATTCACTAAACACCTTGACAGAAGCTTTAGTTGAAACTATTCTTTTAAAAGGCACAGGGGATGAAATGAAACAAACTAAAGAGAAACCACTATCTAAAACTTCAATAAAAGATTTCTACACACCATATTCCTGTGCATTAGAACATATTTATGCATTGTCAAAGGAGATTGCGTTAGTACTTTTTCAGCTGTGTGTATATGTTCAGTTGCATATATTACAATGTTTTTCACATAATTGGGTATGTTATTTCCAAACTGAAGCATAACTGTTACTGCATTGTCAACCAATCCTTCAAAGCACTACATATCTGTGAATTTACAATCCACAACTCTAATGCTTGAGTATAATAACAGGGTTTTATTGATTTTACAGCCAGAAATAAAATAGCAAGACTAATTGGTGGGGAGTTTTCAAACTAGGGGTGCAACTTTATTAAATTGTGACAAGGAAGCCTGCAAAAACACCAGCTAACCTGTGCATGTACTGTTAGGCTAACCAATGCAAGTGAGCTTGACCCAGTCCTGAGTCCAGAGATAGTATAAAAGCTATCCCTGTCTTCTAGCAACACTGTGAGTCATTGAGGGATAACTCTTAAACTACAACCCATTAGGCCCCACAGTTATAAGTGCTTGAAGCATTCAGGTATCAGAAGACAATTCAAGAGAGCATCCTTTCACCTTTATGGAGCCCCTCAGTACTGACAGAGAAACTACTCTATGAGCAGTTCTTGGAGAAGTTACTTCTTTGGACTGCCTGGTCACTGGCTAGAGTAATCTGGGAGTTGTCCAACTTCTGTGCCAGCACAACACAATTGGTGCATCTACATTGTAGAAATAATGCAGTTTTGCACCATCCCATGGGATCCTTTACAATGTCAGACATTCTGATGCCACAACACACTGCAGAAATAATCCAGTTTGAGACCGCTTTAACTGCCCTGGGTCAGTGCTCGGGAATCCTGGGAACTGTAGTTTATTGTGGCATCAGAGCTCTTTGACAGTGAATTCTAATGTCTCACAAAACTACAGTTCCCAGAATTCCCTAGCATAGAGCCAGGGCAGTTCAAGTGGTCTCAAACTGGATTATTTCTGCAGTGTGTTTTGGACCAGAGAGAAACAGAAAATGTTTCTGTTTTCATCTCATGACTTCTCACTTTACCTTCTGCTCATTTCATTGTACAGTTCAGTTATGTCCAAATGCCTGGATTAATATGAAGCCCCATTGATTTCAAAATGTCTGAACTGGCATGTATCCAAGTACACTAACTTAACAGGCTTGTAGATGAGACAAGTTATGTTTCCTTATATATCCCAGAAACAGATAAATTCCACAGAAAAAAGCCATTAATGAGGATTTCACATCAGTCTGGCGAGAAATGGAGTTGTAATAAAGCCAGAAGCTTTTGACTTGCCAAAGCAATCTGTAATCCCTAGCACTGCTTTCTCTAGAGATCCTTATTGCTATAATATGTTACAGATACATTAACGTTTGGCTTTTCCTTCACTGAATAAAAATATTCTAATGTTCAAATTAACTTCTGTGTTATTGTTCGCTGTACTCCAAGCTTTGTGACATTTAGCCTGGTATATTTTTATCTTTCTGTTCTATATACGTGGATTGAAAAAAGAAGCTCTCATTATTTTGGATGAAGTTTTCATGCTGTACCAAGGTACGGCAACCATGGAAAAATATCTAGCATATCTCATATATCTGAATTGCAATAAATGCATTAGGACCTGAAAATCGATGCGATTCACTTTATTAACTGTTGGCTTTGGCTTTGGAAGACAGGGGTTCCTTGTGCATGGTACTGAATGGCAGACACTGTCACTATGTTTTGTCTTCCTGTACTAGGAAGCTAAAATAATCTATTTTAAGTGTGAGGCTAAAGAGAGAGAAACCTGCCTGGTTTTTTCCCCCTCTTTCTGTTAAGATTTATATACCAGTAACTCCTAATGGAATATGTTTGTTCCACCCTCTATGGAATGAACATAGCAAGTGCAATGGGGAATGAACATAGCAAGTGCAATGGAATGAATAAACTATAGAATGAGCTGTTTATGTTGTATACCTTGAAGTCATTTCTGACTTATGGCAAGCCTAAGGCAACCTTATCGTGGGCTTTTCTTGGCAAGATTTGTTCAGGTTTCTTATGCAAACTCAACTACTAGACTACAGTATGTCCATTTGTACATGTGGTGTCCCTTCCAGCCAAGAATACATGAAAGAAATATATACACACATAGAGAGCATTGACCTGTACTGACAAAAGTTTATCAAATTTGACTGGGATGGGTTAAGTTGATTGTAGCTAATAAGTTAGTATTAACTTTTTAAAGCAAGAATGGACATGTTCCATATATATATATATATATATATATATATATATATATATATATGCCAGTTATGGCAACATCTGAGTCATACGGATTTGTATGGATTAAATATAAACAAGAACAGTAAAGGAACAGCCAGTAAACACCAGGAAAGGCAAATAATGAAATGGTCATTGCATTAGCAATTTCCTAAATTATTTTTACTTGTGCCCTGAAAGCAAGAATCAAATACATAGACACAAAAAAGTGAAGTTGAAAAAAGCACACAATAAAGTTTACTGTGGTAGCTTGGTGTGAAAACCTTGAAAATGTATTGGATTTAATTAATACAATATTTAACCGAGCGATTTGGGGTGATAAAATGGGAATGGGTTAGAATTTTTCTTGTAAATTGGGGCTTTAAAAATCATCCCATGAGATACAATTGAAATGTAGATTATTAAAATAAGTGTAAGGGCATGTATTTCAATAATTAAAGCCGCACTTTCCTGAAAGCGTTTAATAAGCCTGCTGTGTGAGATTAGAAATGTTAGATGTTTACCCTGAAGAAACACTGAAACCATTTCTTCTTTGGTGATGGCTGTCATAACTATTCAGGAAAAATAAGGTAATAATACCTGATAAAGTTATTATAGATTTTATTTGGTGGTTTTTTTCTTTAAAAGGCAGACATTTAAGAACCTAGAGTCTATACAAAATCAAGAATGAGTAACAGGAAATGACAGACTATCCTTGAAAGCTCACCAGAAGTCTCATAATCTTGATTTCTATCAACAGAATACAGGCCAGGAGCCTATATCTCATTTGTAACTATGTAAATGTAGCTACATATGACCAAGCTAGAGCGTGGAGGAGGCATGGGGGCAAGAAAAGCCCAGTCTCATTATTCCAAAGTGCCCCATTCAACAGTCCTCTATACCTCCATCACATGGAGTGGCTCCCTGGGGTTTAAGGAGAGGTTCAGAGGGCATTTATTTATGATCAAGACAATAATGCCACAATCAAGAATATACAGCATAGGTGCATATGGAACAGTTGTGGAGATGTAGCTCTAGGTTACAAATCTGTAACTACAATGCAGGACACCAACCAATATGTTAGATTTCCATCTCACATGGAGTTAGATACTTTTGATCCTAGTCAGAGTCTCTCAGTCTCAGAGGATGGCAATGGCAAACCCTGTCTGAAGAAGCTTTCCAAGAAAACCCTGTGATAGGTTCACCATAAGTTGGAAACAACTTGAAGGCAAATAACACCACACACACACCTTTAATTCTGTTATATGTTAGAAAAATGTGGCAGCTCTATATCTCTGTTTCTAACAGTGCCCCTTTACTCCCAGTTGCAATAACTGCAACCCACTCTCATTAGAGAAATCTTCAACTAGGCAACTGAAGATGGCGGTTCAGGCTGCAACCAAAGACACATTTAAATTAATTAAAATAAAGAGTATGCTTTTAAAGACATGCACACCTCAAGGGTATGTTTAGTATGCCTATCAACCACCAGCTGTGTACTTTTAGTGTGCTTGGAGCTATGTGTTCTATGGATACTTGCTATTGTTGTTATATCAGTGGTTGGAGAAATAAAAAAATGCATTCATGCCAGCTACTTTATGCAAGAAACCATCTTCCTCTTGTTAATCTAGACCGCCATAGGCTTTGAGGGTGCTACAACAGCAGCTACAACATCTGCTCATTATGTGCTATGCTTAGTTATGCTATGACAGTACTGGTTGGTGAAGTGGTCTAGCAGAAATCACTGGACACTGTTTTGTGGGAATGGAATGGACTGCTTATTTTTTATTTTTTTAACCAGAAATAGATGGGAATTAACAGTAGAGATATTGGGTACATCATCTGACAAGCTCATGGGTACAAGCTGCTGATGTCAATGAAAGTGGTTGATCTGTAGTAGTATATGTCTCTGACATAATGTGCCTTGCATGTGTCCCCCCCCCCCCCAGATAATGAGATCTTGTCTGCTTCATCATCTAAAGAAAAATCTTTCTGAATTGTTTCATGTTAGTGGATTTGGGATGGAGAGTAATATGCAAAATAAAACACATTTTTTTCTACAAGTTATACTAATGCAAAGTCAATCAGATCCAATATTATGTGCAACAATGTGTTTTTCCTACCTTCTTTTCTGTTTGCATCTCTTTCACTAACTTCCACATCTTTCACCATTATCCATCACTTCCAAAAAGAACACAATTTTTTTCACACCACATATTTCACTGGAAAACTGCAAAATTTAAGAAAATGTGCATACTTAAAAAAAAAAAAGCCTGTCAAAATAACTAAAATGTGTACTACTGGAAAATATGCACAAACATGCTTTAATCACTAAGGAAGAAGTCTACACAATGTGCGCATTAGGAAAATTATGAATGAAAATACAGGTTAAGAAAAGTAGGACAAAAATATTAAGAAATTTTTTAACATTTGAATGTTCATTTGAGAAGAAACAATGTCTCACATATCAAAATGAACACATATTTTTAGCATACAAATAGATACAAATATATTTGGGTTTCAATGGAATGCAAGAAAATTTGGAGAGTTTTTCATATCCTGAACAGTTGTGAAATTTATAGATGAGAGGTTGGTAGCACAATGTTCTGCATTTCTGCTCAGCGTTAATCCTCACTGAAGTTCACTAATTTACTCCCAGGTAAATTCATGTAGACTTGCACCTTAGTTCCCTCAAGTTATACAATTCATTGATGCATAAAAGGGTTGCGAGTTGCTTCCTTCTTCTATTTAAATTTTATCAATAAACCAACAGTCTTCTGTTTAGACTGTAAGGTAGGTTTGGCATGCAGAAATCTATAGCTCATGTTTTCAGTGATAAAGAACTAAAAGTAATCACCTGATAATTGATGCAGACTAACCTCCTGTTCAAAGACATGGTATCAAAGTTGACAGTGTTACCACACAATGACTATACCACAGGAGTTAAAATGGCATCCTGACCTCAAATCTTTTTTCCATTGGCTACAAATAAGATAACCATATCTTTGGTCATTTCTTCATGTTGAGATTGGGAACCAAATCTGGCAATGCTGTTTAAGAGAAACCTCTGGAAAAGAGAGTGGAAATGTTGCTGCCTCAACAAAGCAAAACAACACAGCTTGATATTCAGCAAACCAGGTGATGCCTGCTGAGTTATAAATTGCAAAAACAAATTGTCCTGACTTGCTTAACTCAAAATAAAATAAAATAGAGTGTGGAAAGATATTACATCATAGCATGTTTTCTTCATTTGCACTTTACATATTCAGTGTAGAGCTGCACTTACTTGTGTACCATATGTACTGCACATCTCCCGTCTTCATTCTAGAAAGTTTGAGTGCTTAATATTGGCTAATACATTTGAAAAGGGAAACAAAGTTCTCTTTTCCTTATGGACACACAACAGATTTAACATACTTTGGGCATTTCACCTCAGACCTCAGAACAGCAGTCTTTAAACTACAGAGGAAGATTGGAAAGAGAAACAGCAGAACTGGAATTTATCCACAGACTATGGTCCATCAGAAATAGGTTGAATAGTTTCACTACACACATTTCAACACTTTCTAAACACCATCCTCATGAGGGTGCCTGGGGCAGCTTCTGGGCATTCCTACGGAGTGCATCATGTAAACACCACATCCCTGGAGTGGATGGAAGCCGACCCCATCTGCCTGTCTGTTTAAGTCCTCAGTAGAGATGTAGTTGAAGAGCTCCATGGCTGGAATTCAGATTTCTGTTAAAGGAGTAGATAGTTTAGAGGCAGAGGAGAACAGTTTAGAGGCATAAAGGAACAGTTTAGTTTTAGAAGAGTTCAGTAAAAAGAAACTGAGTAGGGAAATGCCTGCAACTATTAATGCATTGTAACTACAGTTGGCCCTCAGTATTTGTGGGGGATCCATTCCAGACACACACACCCCACAGATATTAAAATCCACAGATGGCTCTTCTTTCTTCCATCCCATGAAAGTTTCCACAAAAAAGGTATGCTTCCAGGTTTGTTTGTTTTTTACTTACTGAAATGCCTTGCTGAGGTGAGTACTATTATGCAGCCCCTTCTTTATGATGTCAGTGCTAATTGTAAAGTAACGTTTCCATGCTTGTTTTGAGATTGTGCTGTAACATTCTGTGCATAATAAAGATACCTATCATAGTGGTTTGAGTGTTGGACTACCACTCTGGAGACTAGAGTTTGCTTCTCCATTTGGCCATGAAACTCATCTCCACTTGACCATGATAGCTAATGGGTCACCTTGGGTAAGTCCCACTCACTCAGATTCAGAGGAAGGCAAATACAAACCCCCTCTGAACAAATATTGTCAAGAAAAACCCATGAAAGGTTTGCTTTAGGCTAGCCATAGGTTGGAAATGACTTGAAAACCAACAACAATAAACAACAGTAGAAAATAATATGATTGGTGCAGCTAATATGGATATATTATTTAATATGTATTCCTATTGGCATTCACAAAGGTATAAATACGCATGTTCGGAGGCAATTCATAATCTATCTCTTTCTGGCTGCATGAAAGCCATTCCCATGATAATGAATATGATTTCGTGTTCTGCTACAGGTAGAACAGCTCACGAGACTTGCACCTTTTTGTAATAATGGAGAAACTTTTTTAAGGATATAAAAATCTGTTAGTTGTGAATTCATTACATTTTCAAGAATCCCACTAGCATTCTTCAAATTACATATTGGTTTGTGAGAACTTCTTCTTCTTCTTCTTCTTCTTCTTCTTCTTCTTCTTCTTCTTCTTCTTC
>NC_056527.1:34294908-34366222 GCF_019175285.1 Sceloporus undulatus | reverse complement strand
CACAGAATTTGGCATTTGCCCCCATTTACACAGATTATTGCAATTCCCCCCATTAGGTAATGCATGCCCGTACACATTTTTCAGATATACTCATTTTTGCCATGCACATTTAGAGGTGTATAATGTGCATGACTTCAGTGTAAAGATACACATACAAATTCACTAAAAAAAATGGTTAAAGTGCATTTTGCTTCCATTTTGAGTAATAATATATAACTAAGTAAATCAAGACAGCCAGCAGTGGTTTGAGTGTTGGACTACAACTTTGGAAATTAAGGTTCCATTCCCCATTCAGCCATAGAAACCCATTGGGATACCTTGGATGAATTGCAAACACTTTGTGATAGTTTCACTTTAGGTTGGAATGCACACAACAATAATAGCAGCAGCGGCAGCAGCAGCAATAGCAGCAACAACAAATCATAAATTTAAAGAGTCACACTGAAATTATCTCCCATCCACCCCCATTGTATTTGAAACTGGGTATGGTTCATAGCACATATTATATTTGCCATGAGTATGCCAGGAAACATGGCTCCACAAGATGACTTTCTTTTCCCCACTCCATTACATTTGCAGTTTGGTGTGATGTAGTGGTTGCAATATTGGTCTGTAGCTGAAGAAACCAACACTCAAATCCATTTCATACTACAAATGGTGTAAATCAAAAATATGAAGGGAAAAAAAAGATAGAGTTGATTGCACTTAGATTTTAAAAGCAATCATTGTTATCATGGTGGTTGCTATTAATCTCTATAACTGGTTGTCAAAGGCTGCATCTGCACTGCAGAATTAATGAAATCTGACATCGCCATGGCTTAATGCTATGGAATTCTGGGATTTGTAATTTATTGTGGCACTATTGCTGTTTGACAGAGAAGGCTAAATTTCTAATAAAATGTCAGATTCCAGAATTCCACAGTATAATGCCATGGCAGTTAAAGATGTATCAAATGTCATTAGTTCTACAGTGACGATGCAGTGAAAGTGGCTATCAATAAAATTAATAAAATATAAACTGATAAGAAACTTTAATAAACATTTTTTAAAAAGTCTTTGATGTTCATGAAATATTTGAATCTTTGAAATGCATGTAATGAAAAGAAAATACTACTTATATCCATAAGAAATTCCCTGCCCCACAACAACTAGAAACAGCCTCTGATAAGTCAGGATTAAATCCAGGCTTAGTTATACTTAAAGGGGATCTACTGGAATCAATGAGGCACAACCAACACATCACTAATGTACGTTCCATCATTTCCAAGGGCTTTGCTCTAAACATGACTAAATATGACAAAATATGAGTCAATCCATAGTCTCTGGTGTTTCATTTCTATGACCATGGGTTAATACTTGAATATTAGAAACATTTTAGACAACAGTTCCAAATGGATAAGATGAATTTAGCCACTGTGAAAGTTGTAAGTGAAAAGCCCCTCAAAAATAACACAATGCATTTTATTTTATTTATGGGGGAAATGAATATTTTATGGTACATAGCTCCATAAATAGCAGTTACTGTATTGAAGTACAAGAATGCATCTGTAAACTCAGTTTTTTAAAACGACTATTGTTCACTCTGGGATAGCAATGTTTTGTGAAGTAGAATAGATTCATATTTCATATTTGTCTAATCTATTGTAGGAGGAAGGTAAAATAGCCAAATTACATAACATTTCAAACCAGTACCACAGCTATCATTAACTTATCCAGTGTTGCCAAAGCAGAGCAATATTTCTTCCTTCAGAGATGTCAAAGTAATATTAGATTCATCAAATCAATTGATTTATCGCATTAGCCAAAGGCCATAGCATTTAACAATAAGAGAATACAAGAACAGTTAAGTTCCAAATAGAGCAATGAATACATCCATTAACTACAGCACAATTTCTTTGAGCAGATTAAAACCCGGTGCTTGCAGTCACAAATGTGAAAGAAATAACTTTGTCTAAAATGATTTTCTAAGAACACAGCAGTGTTCAATGGATTAAAGAAAGCTATCCATCCAGTGTTTATAATGTAGAAGATAAAAAATTACTATTTGTTAACAGCAAAATTGTAGTTGTGCTGTTTCACTGTTCTGATTCTACAAGTGTTTGTGTGTCTGTGTGCATGCTTGTGTGTGTGTGTGTGTGTGTGTGTGTGTGTGTGTGTGTGTGAACTTTGATGTGATTTTCTTCCAAATGGGACCCAAGGCAAGTTCACGAACTAAAACTAGGCACATGAATTAAAAACAGCAGTTAAAAAGCTTTACAAGCAATTAATCTATCACAAGAAAATATCAATTTTTAAACAGTATAAAACCATTATAAAAACAAACATTCAGCACACTAAAGAGCTTTCAGTATATGCACTTAATCACCAAATACTTGCTCAAATAAATAAATAAATAATTTCACCTGTCAGAAAAAGGAGAGCAGAAACAGATCCATCCTAATCCCCCATAGAAGGGAGTTCCACAGTCTGGGAGCAGCCACTGTGGAGGTTTTCTCCTGCGTATTCACCAAATGTACCTATAAAAGTGGTGGAACAGAGGCTGAATCTGCACTGCAAAAATAATGCAGTTTGACAACACTTTTATTTGCCATGGCTCAGTAATGTGGAATTCTTGGATTTGTACTTTTGTGAAATATTTAACCTTCCTAAGGGGTAAAGCAGATAGGCCAAATAAAGTGGTTTCCACCTGCTTTGAAGGTGGGGCATTTAGATGATGCATGCCTCCAAAGCAGGCAAAGATGGGATTGAAGCCGCGGTCCAGGGCTAAAAACTGGAGCAAAAAGAACCTGGGATATTCTGACTTCGCCCAGAAAATGTGCACCTTCGACCCTGCATACAAAGGCCTCAATGACAGAAGGAGCGATCCATCCTAATCCCACTTCTAAAGCTGCATATAAACACATCAGTGGAGATGCACATTTAGAAAGGATGGAGCCAGGCAGCAATGCAAAAAAGCAAAAGTATGATACTTCCAATGGCTATAAGTACAACATACACGAACCAGTCCAAAAAGGAGCATGGGATGAAGGAGGGGTGAAAGGGGCATGTGGGAGGCATGATTTTGGTTTGTAGTGTTTTACTGGGCACACTGATGCTCTGATGTCCTGTACTGGTGGAGGATTGCAGATGTGACTGTGTGTTTGGTCAAAGGAGTGGCCATCCACTGGGATGGCATCTATGTTGCCAGGAGTGTGTTTGTGCAAGGGTGCACATGCATGATGAGGAGGCAACAAAAAATACCCAGTTGTGCAGGTTGACGTTGCACCACACAGTTGGGTCATGCACATTCAGGCCACCTTGGGAACGGCCAGTGCAGACAGTGGGGTATTGACTTGCTTCTGGAAAGTGCATGTTCCAGCTGCTTTTTCCTGCCTATCTGTTCCAGGCCACTGTCAGAGAGCTATGGTGCCACAACTACAAATCACAAGATTCCAAGGTACTGAGTTGTCAAACTGCATTATTTCTGCAGTGCAAATGCAGCCTGGGAGAACATACAGTGAGAAGAACATTCTCAGACCAGTCTCAAACACGGTTGCCAAATGCCAACTGTACTCTCGCTCATAATGTCTCAAGATGTCCTTTTTTGTCAATGATGAGAATATTTTCTAATGATTTGCACTCTATCTTTCATTAGAGGAAACTTTTGGACAACTGTGATGTGTCCAGAGGCATTTTATTACTCAAGTTCTCACTGCAGGGCAAACAACAAAAGAGAACTTCATCTCTGATCTAGACCTATCCATATGCTAGTAAACCTGGGCTCTTTCATTCTGAATTATTTTATATTCCTATTTAACTTCCAACAGCTTCTGTATAATTACACAGGTGTTTAACTTAGCTTTATCAATCTGACTGAGATACTTCGGGGGGACTTCCCTTTCAAGTCTGGTTTGGAAATATGAAAATACCACCTACCATAGTACTGGCTCTTACTCAACTTCAGTCTTCCCACCTTTTCTCCCTTAGATCATGTATTTGCATTTGGGGCAGCTTTATTGGTGAGAATATGCTTTGGTGAGCTAATTCTTCACAAGTAGAAACTGGAGCATGTCCAAAGGAGGGTGACTAAAATGGTGAAGGGTCTGGAAACCATGTCCTATGAGGAACGACTTAGGGAGCTGGGGATGTTTAGCCTGGAGAAGAAAATGTTAAGAGGTGATATAACAGTCCTGTTTAAATATTTGAAGGGAAGTCATATTGAGGAGGGAGCAAGCTTGTTTTCTGCTGCTCCAGAGTGTAGGACCCTGAACAATGGATGCAAACTACAGGAAAAGAGATTCCACCTCAACATCAGGAGGAACTTCCTGACAGTAAGGGATGTTCGGCAGTGGAACACACTCCCTCGGAGTGTAGTGAAGTCTCCCTTCTTGGAGGTCTTTCAACAGAGGCTGGATGACCATCTGTCAGGATACTTTGCTTTTGAGATCCTGCATAGCAGGGGATTGGACTGGATGGCCCTTGTCATCTCTTCCAACGCTATGATTCTATGTAAGATGTCTTCTATGTCATACTGTACATACCAGTCTGGCACTGGGCCAGATTCAGTTCAGTAGATGATCAGGCATACATCCAGCTGTCACTCTGGGGGAGATCCCCTTAAGGCAAGGGAGTGGGATACCCTTGAGGCAGGAGTTCTCAAACTGTGGACCTTCAGGTATGTCAGGGATTTTGAAGCAAAAGCCCCAAACATCTGGATGACCAGAGCCTGAGAACCTTATGGGTTTTGGGTTTACAGATTTTACGGTAATGTGACCAGCTTGGGTGCTAGTGGACCTACTTTACTCCTAGGTGGCAGAGGAACCATGCAGTGAGATTCCTTGTGTTGTCATGCCATTATTTTGACCAGTATGCTGTCCAAGTGAAGTGGTTTACCACCACCACGCAGGTCAGTAGATATCCAAATTCATAGTCCTATGCTGTGTCTAAGGAATAGTTTAACCAATAATATTGTGGTCACTTCTACTCCAGCAAAGACTCTGTATGTGTTGGTCTCCCTTTAAAACTCAGGATTCCCCCCCCCACACACACACACATCTACCCCACTCTGTAAATTCTCAAAACAACATTAAGATTATGAGTCCAAGACCAAGCCAACCCCCTTTCCCCTGCCAGCTTTGTGTCATCTGTGATGAAAGGGCCTGAGGGCCTGAAAAGATCACATGGGTGTTTGTACCTTTTTGGGGTGGCTTAATGAAGATTTTGGAATGAATTTGATGGGAATTTCATCTGGAAATGAAACCTTTTTTGTTTTTCATAATCTGGGAGGCTCCCTTTATACATATAGAAATGCAACTAAGCACAATGGGCCATATTCTGGCTGGGCAAATTAATGTCTAGAATGAACACTTCATGTTTATAAGAGATTATAAAAGGACAATAGACATAATCTTTACATAGGTGCTTAACTTAGCTGAAGATGCCAACCACAGATGCTGGCAAAACATGAGGAATAAACTCTTCTAGAACATGGCCACATAGCCCAAAACCCCACAAAAAACATAGACATAATATATATTATATCAGTGTAATCTCACACATTTGAGTAAGGTGCTATCAGGATATTTGAAAAATATTTTTTTACACTCTTAATTACTGAGTCAATTAGATAGTAAAAGACTAAGGCTAAGGGAACCTCCTTAGGACAATCACCTCTGTGCCTCCAGGAAATCTGTACATATCTAACTGACTGGACTGAATGGCTTAAAGGACAAGTGATATAATGAGTGTTAAAATCTTCAGTACACTACACCTTTGAATAGTCCTATCTAGTGCTGTAACCTTTTAGTAATTAAAGGTTCCTGTGATCAATTTTGTATATGTTAACTTTGCCCAAAGGCAGTCACTGTTTAACTTCAATGATCGTCTATAACTGTTTCATATAAATGACTTTTAGAACAACCTGGTTTTAAAACAAAGTCATTGTAGCAATCAACATTGCTGTGGTACAGGATTTTATTTTCCTTCTGGCTATGTGAGTACTCCAGGAAATATACATTTTTTTAAGGAGGAGGGGCCTGCCTGCATGACTGTTCCTCTAGTGCCACCTGAACTGAGAAGAACTACATCTTGACAAATCTGACTAACATTTTCTTTTCTCCTGTATGATTTTCAACATCTTTGCTTGATGAAGAAGCCAGTGAAGCTTTGGAAGCTCATGACATGCATTTTGTGCATTATGGCTGGACCAGTAAAGGAGTCACTGTTGTTTGGAGTTTGGATGTAATCGTATTTTGCTGCATGGCCAACATGGATACCCTTGGATATGTTGCTAATATGCAGTCAGTCAGTGTGTTTCTTTCAGCACAGGTCTAATGGATGCACTTCTAAGTATCCCACTCAGTATCTTAGCTCCTGTATTCTACTCTTGCTTCAGATTTCAAACTATTTTCAAGGATAGCTCCAAATAGTTCATACGATAGCAATCCAAACATAGGTTTATCATTTGCATAAATCATTTCAGCCAAAGTGTCCCCATTCAGGATGGGAAATAACTGACCTACCAACCAAAGTTGATAAACTAAACTAAAGCTGCATCTCCACAGACACTCCTGAACTTTTAAAGAGAATGAGAGATCAGGAACACTTCCCCAACTGCATACTGTCAAGATTTGCATAGTCATCCTGCATTCTGGAAATCACTATTCGAATCTTAAAATTGCATTGAAATCTTTAAAAGAGATTTCACTCATGGCTTGATGGGCCTTTTCCATTATTCTGCATAGGCACGAGTTCTTTACCATAGGTACAGAATTTCTTGTACTGTGCTCAACCATTTTACACATTCATTTTTGAGTGCACAAAAATAGATACTGAATCCAGTGCTTTGCATTATGTTGTGCTCAGAGTAGGGATGGAACAAATGTTTATAACAGTAAAACAAATAAAAACAATGGCCTGAGTTCCCACATTTCCTACTTAACTAAAGGGTGGCCTGCAGCCGCCTCTTTTATTGCCACATTGGGGCTACAGCAACTGCATGCTGCAGCCCCAATCTCACCTTTCCGTGGCACAAAAAGGAGCTGCAAACAGTGGCTCCTTTCTGTGCTGTGGAAAGGGTACCACAGCCACTAGTGCTGCAGCTTTTTGGTGCTCCTTTGGCGCTGCATCATTTAGATGCAGTGCCAAAGGAGCACCATGATGCCACATCATGTGGTGCAGCATGCAGCATCATGTCAGCCTGGGATCAGAGTCAGGGCGTGTGTCATGTAGACACCATTACTCAACTCTGCCCCCAGGCTGGCCTTAATGGCCAGTCTGTACAGCCTCAAAGTAACATCTCCTGGTGTGACCCCAAAACCTACATTAATAGTCAACAGCCACGCCAAGCAATGCAGGTCTGTTCTACAGTCAATCAGGGTACAGCACAATGTTGTTTCCAGACCCCTACCGCCAACAAGCAAGGCTGCGACAAAGAGAAGTAGGATCCTGTCACAATTCCTCATTGCCTGGTGGTGGGAAGGGGTTGGAAATATCCTGCTGTATCTCAGTTGACAGTAGAACAGACCTCCATCATTTGGTGCAGCTTCTGTCTATTAAGGCAGATGGTGGGGTGGTGGTGTGCTTATTCATAATATGACTATAGTGCCATGATTGTGAATTCATGGCATTAGTGGTATGGAGCAGTTATGGATCCGAACTCTGTCTTACAGATCCATAACCACAACTCAGAATGCCAGCCACAGTGTATCTTGAACATCAGGAAACTGACAAAAGGAAGCCTCAACTGATGAGTATTTTCATAATTCAAGACTTATTCTGGAAAAAAATGCACATGGCTTTGTGTGTGTGTGTTCAAAGCAGCATTTTCTGTGCAAGAAATAGCATTTTCTATTAAGAAAATAATATATCTATGCAGAAAATAATACTTTATGTGCAGAAAATGCTGTTTCCTGCACATATGTTTTCCTCTCTGTAAAAATACTGCATGTAAATTTTGTGCATAAAATTTTGCAGTGTTCAGCTGCAAAAACTATATTTTTGAAGTCTTTTTTTTTACAGCGTGTTCCTTCCTTTGAGAATGAAAGTAGCAAAGAATTACACCCCTAGCACAGAATTTGATTGCTCTTCAAATTTCAAAAGATGTAGTCTTCAGGATGGCTGCCTCTTCATCTTTTAATCCTCTTGAATCTTCATCTAGAACTTCCTGTGGCACCATCCTTGAATAATGCATCATCAGCCTGCTTCACTAATGATTTACTAGGCATATAAATCACTGGTTAGACTATTCAAGCTGATGATGTATTTGAGCAATACATCATCAGAGTGAGGAGCTTAAGTGATAGATTACTCTGAAGATGGCGCTATGCAGAAAAGAAGCCAAGACCACAAAGCCTTGCTAAAAGGTGTTTTTGAAGAATCTTAGTCAAAGGTCTTTCAACTCATATATGAAACTGTCACAGAATGCCCAGTATCAAGATATTTCACAAAGATAAGCAGAAGTAGAAAAACATTTGCTTTATTATCCTTAAATGTCCTTTACTTGTGAAAAAATTAAAAGTTTAGGGGGAAATGGATTCACAGCATGAGAAATGAGGTCTCAGATGTCTCTCTTTGCCTCAGGAATTCAGATGGTTGTGGTGCATTTCAGATAACTGGTGTGTAAAACAATGCATACATTCTGAGTGTGCTGATGGTTAAATTGTATTTATTATTGTTGCATGCCTTCAAGTTGTTTCCAATTTGTCGGGACCCTAAGGTGAACTGATCACTGGCTTTTCTTGGAAAGATTTATTCAAAGAGGGTTTGACTTTGCCTTCCTATGAGACAGAGAGTACTTGCCTAAGATCACCCAGTGGGTTTCCATGGCCAAGCAGCGATTTGAACCCAGTCCTCTCATGCTGGCTCTCATAAAATGTATGCATCTGACAAATATGAACAAAGATGATTTAGGTCCAGAGGAAATCAATGTTGTTTGGGGCTGAGGGCCACACTTTAGCACCCTTTATGGGGTGCATCAGGCCAGAAAATGTGGGATGGAATGGGAAAGATTATTCACTTCTAGTTTTGATTTTTTGTTCAGGAAATCGTTTCTAGGCTTGGGGGACCCAACTTCTACAAACTCCAAATGATCAGGAAAAAAAGGTTGAGAAGTCACTAGTATAAAACTCTAAAATATGTTCAGACAATAAATATGAATATATTCCAAATGTTTGTTATAAATCTATCAGAATCAAGAGAAAAAGGGATTGTTTATTTTCCAAGTAAATTTATATCTCATTTTTCTTCCATTGTGTAACCTGATTTTGGTTAAATGGTGTTTCTCAGAGAGTATTTTGCTTTAGCAAGAATGCTATTAGATTAGTTGTTGGAGAACATTTTGCCTGTTGAGGCCTACATGATCAAAGTGAAATATATGAAGTCACAGGGCCAAATGGGAACACTTAACACCAACTGCAATGTGTCTGATTTGTGTATACCCCTTTGAAGGCAAGTTCCTCCTTTAAATCATGGCAAAGATACAGCAGCTACTGTCTTTGGATGCTGCTATGCTACAGAATTAATACATTTTGATAATTTTCTAATCGTCATGGTTGTATCCTATGGAATCCTGAGATTTATCATTTGTTGTGGCACCAGAGCTCTCTGACAAAGAAGGCTAATTATCTCACAAAACTACAAATCTGTTCTATAGCATGGAGCCATGGCAGTTAAAGCAGTGTCAAACTGCATTAATTCTGCATTGCAGATGCAGCCCTATTCAAACCTTCAGTATAGGGTTAAACTGAACGCATCTCCATGTGTGGACAATGACCACTTGAAGTTGAGAGCTTCCACGTCAGGTGAAAAACGAGTGTTTCTGACTGCATGGAGAAATTGCATGTGTAGAGAACACTGTCCCCTTCAAATTGTTGTTTTCCACACAGGGAATATAACGACAAAAGTTGTGGTGGAACTAGCCTGCTTCTGCTATTCTTGAGTTCAAGTTAACTCTGCCTTGAAAACCTGAATAGGACTTATGTTAAGGAAACATCTATAGATATACTGTACTGTATATACTCATATATGTCTATACATTTTAATTTAAAAAAATCAACCCTCAAAACCTAGATTGACTCATCCCCAGGTCAATGTGCTGTACCTTGACTGTTATTAAAATAGGAACCATCCCCTTCTCTGAATAGAGTGGTGAAAGGCGAGACCTTACTCTGTCCTGGGAGAACGAAAAAGAAGCACCATTTTCTCCACTACAGTACCACTTTTGACCTTTTTTAATGCTTAGGCGTGAATATAGTGGCATTCTTTGGCATTGTCTTCTTTGCTTCATCATTTACATCCTTTTTATATACCTCTAAGTATTATCCTTGACTAATCCATGAGTTATATCAAAATCCACAGTTCTGCCTCCAAAACATGCCTTTGACTTATACAGTATATGAGGTCAATTTACACACAAGTGTATATGGTAGGTATCTCTAAAAAACCAGTAATATTCAATTGTGATATACATATACTGAATTTCACATAAAATGTTTCCTTTCCTGTCTGCATTCTGTTTGCATCAGATACAAACACATATAATGGAAGCAGTCAAGATTTGTGTGCTATATGCCAAGATAATCAATAGCAACTTTTTGTTGGTAACAGGATAATTTTTTTCTGTCACATTATCATTGCCTTAAAAAGAATTAAGTAAAAATTGGGTATTGGTAATATGATTGCTATGTTATAGGTTTGACATTTGTATTTTCCACAATATGAAAACATCAATACATAGAAAGTTTAAAAGAGCTGAATTGTAGCAAGGGGGATCAAAGGTTGATCCAATAGTTTTGAGAAAGGTGCCCTTCTTAGAAATTGTACAGTTTAAATGCAAAAGGCTAATACTTAATTGGAAAATTCATTTTACCTAAAGAATAAAGTTGTTCATCTTTTGGTTCATCACTCAATATTTCCCCTTGAGTAGAATAGTTTCATAATTTTCCAGAGGATATGTCATTTAATTTCCATTTGGATTAGCTGGTTCTCTGAACTTGAATTTCAAGTTTAAAGGAACCGTTTGATTTTAATAACTTTTGTGTGCAGTGCTCCATTTAGTCTGGATTTTTTGGACCCAGAAGTACTTTTCCATAAGGTGATTTTTTAGTAAATCCCTGTGTGTAAAAGTAAGATAAACACACATCACTGCATTTGTTATTGCAATTAAATTATTGGATTTTTTCTCTTTACATGTGAATATATTTTGAGCATTGAAAGCGTGAAGAGACAGTTTTCTCCTATTGGTCATAGACACTTTTTTTTAACACTCCAAGATTCCCTGCATTCTTAGATCTCAGAGAATATTAAAATGCCATGCATTTCAAAAATATTACAGCAAATCCAAAAATGCAAAAGTTCTTCAAAGGCAATGGTGAACCAAACTTTTACAGCATCCTTCTTTTTAGATCCTGTGTTCTTGGGTAAATACAAAATTGGTTTCCCTGATACAAGTTATAAAGAACATTAAACACACGTGTCTCTCCCTATAAACCTTATATTTTAATTTCTCTTTCTTTACTATATTTAATTTATTTAATTAAAGCTAATATTATCTGGTGCCTAGAGGCATATATTTTAATTTGTAATATACATCATAACCCTTAGAATAATTTAGTATTTTTCCTATTTAGATCCCCATCTGTAAAATGAAGTAATAACAAACTACTTCTCAGGTTTATTGTGATAAACAATACTTCAGGCAATATCTCATAATAAATCTGAAGTGTATTTGAGATAAATAGAATTCAGAGACATAGCCATCTTAGTCTGGAATATCAGTGTGCAAAGGAATCTTGTAGTACCTTTGAGACTAACTGAACAATAGAAGTTGTAGCATAAGTTTTCCTAGACAAATGTTTATGAAAGCTTATGCCACAGCTTCTTTCACCCAACAAGTGTCAAAGGTGCTTCAAGATCCCTTAGTATACTCACAAAAAACAGTACATCATAATACACCTGAAATGTATTTCAAATGCATGGAGCTACTCTTCCTTTTCAAAGAGTGGTGAGAATGCTTGAGGACTGCAACACTGTAACCCCAACCTCACAGGGATGGAGGCATATTGTATTCAAAAAGAGGAGTCCTTGTTGATATGCAAATTGATTTTAAATTTCCTGGCCTTTGAAAATCTCAGTGTTGCCACATGGCCAGGGGAGGAGAGGCCAGCCTGCTAAAGATACCCTCCCCATACCATCTTATCTAAGGAGAGAAACAACAAAATGCAGGCATCATACTAACACCTCCAATTTCCCCCCTGTTTGGTATGTAACATCTTGCCTGATGAAGAAGCCAGTGGAGCTTCGAAAGCTTGCAACACATATATTGTGCAATTTCCATTAATGAATTTTTGTTTGAATTTACTAAATGGCTAACACTGCTATCCCTACATGTTTCCCAATTCAGTGTGTATGTTTATGAACATGATCCTACTAAAATTGCTCAGATTTTGCCAAAAGAATACACTATGGCGGGTTACAAACCGCCACTAACGACTCACTCTGTGCATGTTAGGGTTAGGAAGGAGTGTGTTAGGGTTAGGAAGAGTGGCCTCTTCCTAACCCGCCCCGGCCCCAACACGCCCGGAGCGCGTCGTAAATGGCGGCGCCCATCCACATGGGTGCCGCCATTTTGACGTCTTGGACGCTGTGCGTCCAGACGTGTCGCGGCGGAAGTGACACCGTGAGGGCGCACTCTGCCCCTCGCGGCGCCACTTCCGCATTTCCAAAAGGAGCGCCATTTCGGCGCTCCTTTTTCGCTGCGGAGGGAAGCCTCGCGGTCTGGCTGCTGGGGCTTCCCTCCGCAGCGAATGGCAGTGGTGGGGAAACGGCCCCTAAAGGGCCATCTGTAACCCGCCTAAGTAAACATATCAAAGACTTAATCTAGCCCACCATCTTGTTTCATACAAAGTCCTATCAGTCACCTATGAGAAGTCAACCAATAGGCCATGAGGCTTCCATATCTGTTACCAGTAGCTGGAATTCAGAGGCATATTGTGTCTGTTTCTGGAGCCAGCATGACTGACTAGCCAACAGTGAAAGCATTCTCCTTCCTGAATTTCTCTGTATTCCTTTCAAAACTAACCTTAGCTAGTGGCCATCACTATATCTTATGGTAGTAAATTCTACAGTTTCCCATATGCTATGTGAAGAGGTATCTTGTTTTGTTTGCCATGAGTTTTCTACTATTCAGCTTTACTGGATGGCTTTGGGTTATAGTGTAAAGACAGGAAGGAAACTTATCTATGTTTCCAAAGGGGGAAAGAAAGAAGAAGGAGGAAAAGAAAAAAATGTGGCAGCACCTTTAAGACTGACTGGTTTTTATGTTATTAAAAACTCAGGTATAAAGCATACTTATATAGTTATAGGAATAATAGGATCCAGAAAGATGCAAATCATGACCCTTGTCCTAAATTTTCAAGGGCGCCATAATGTCACTCAGGTCTTTCAAATCTTTACAATAGCCAGTTAGTGCTGATGTGTGAAAGCAATAAATCTGGTTATTAATAGACAGTTTTTCTGGGTTCAAAACTCTCTCTGAGAAGATACCTTTTGTTATATGTATAGTAGCAGGAATTCTTATATTAATATACTGTATGTAGTGTGTTATGAAGCCATGAAGTCATCATCTGTATTCATACTGCTAGTAGATTGGCATTATGATTATACTTCAGTTTAGCAGTTTCTTTTTCTAGTCTTGCTTTGTAAATTCCTTGTTCAAGGCCCACAATCGGTAAATCGCTTAGTGTGTGTCCAGAATGGATGTAGTGATCTTCAACTGGTTTTTGGATATTGCAATTTCTTATATCAGATTTGTGTCCACTGATCCTCTGTGTAGAGGCTGTCCTGGTTGTCCAATGTAGAATGTAGAGAGGCATTACTGGCATAGGATGGTATCATGTTGGAGTAACAGCAAATAAATTTACCTCTGATCTTGTAAATGATGGTATTTGCCCCTGTAACGTCACTCCTAGTAGATGTGGGGAGTTGGCATCCTGGTTTGTAGCAGGGTCTTGTCCCTGTATCACCATCCATGTTATGTATCCCAGAGTTTGTGAGAAGTCTGTGTTATTCTCCAGAATTTGTTATAGCTTGTTTATTATGTATTTGAGTGCTCTCAGCTGTGTACTGTAGGTGATCATTTGTGGTGTTCTGTCATTTTGTGTTTTTTGTCTGTCTTGTAGTGAATGAATCTGGGTATTAATCTTGCTGTACCAATTTGTTTCTTCACTTCCTTAGGTGGGTACTATAGTTTGAGAAATGCCTGTTTTAAATGCAAAGGTCCATTTGAATTCAATTCTGTACATCAGTGGGGAATTCTTTCAGTAATTCATGTAGTTTCTGCAGATATTCATCAGTGGGACCTTTGGAGAAGATTCTGTAAAATATGGTGCTAGACAGTTGGCTCGCAGCTGCCTGTATGACTTGTTCAAAATGATCACAGGTTCCCCTCTGTCAGCCTTTTCTATAA
Organism: Sceloporus undulatus; assembly: GCF_019175285.1. Lineage (NCBI taxonomy): Eukaryota > Metazoa > Chordata > Lepidosauria > Squamata > Phrynosomatidae > Sceloporus > Sceloporus undulatus. The sequence goes on along the minus strand of NC_056527.1, from coordinate 34,351,779 downwards.
TAATACAGTGGTACTGAGACTGTGAATGGTACATTGTTCCATATAGCTGAGGTTGCATGTTAAACTGGGTTGAGTATCTCAGGTTGGCCACAATGGCACGCATTCTATGAAGAAATCCGTTCCATGTTCTGGCCTTCTGGAGGGGTCCATGTAGAGTTATTTTTGTAGAGCTTGGACACACAAGAATGTATGTTAATGCAGTGACAATCGTTGTATGGTGCAGACTGAGCTGATGTTTGTGAGCTATTGTACTGGCTTGTATCATTCTCCCTGAAATATTCCTTGAATTGTAGATGGTGGAAGAAAGCCTTCAGGTCATCACAGAACTGAATCATGTGTGTAGGTTCTGAGGGGTAGAAGGATAGACCTTATGATACTTCTCTGCCTTACTTAGTGTGTGGCTGGAAAGGTTTACAGTATTCTTGGCCAAGTTGGTGGTGTTTCTGTTGTGGGGTGTTGGGGCCTGTAGTAAAAGACAAAGAGCCCAAAATGATGGGCCAAATGAAGCACACCTCCAAAGTGGCCCAAAACCACTTCATTTGGCCTGTCTGTTTGAGCCCAAAGTTTCTTTCTTTTCCCCTTTTTCTTTAGAGAAACAAATTTCATCTCATGATTTTCTTTTTTCTTTTTCTAGAGAAATTTTGCATATTGTTCTGTTGTGTATAGGGATGATGGTCCAGTATCTGTAATTCCAGATCTAAAATTTCCTTTTTGGTCTTGTCTTATTTGAAATATAGGATTCTGATAAGATAGTTAAGTAGTTTTCTAGTTAACTGCAGTAGTTATCTCTTTATCCACCCAGTGCTTAACTTCAAAAGTGCAAAAAGCGGCTGCCTGACTTCTCAGGCCGGCCGCTTTGCTGAAGGGAGCCGGCGCGGCTCCCTGGCCCCAACATCCGGGTTGGGGCCTGCCCTCCGCCCCGATTGGTGGCTCGGGCTGGAAGGGCCTGCCCCTTCCTCCCGGGCCGCTCTAGTAAGGGCGGAGGAAGTTTCCATGGTTAGGCTCCAGTCCTCCAAGGCGGCCCATTGGTTGGAGCCGCTTTGGAGGAGGAGCCTCGACATGGGCTGATGGGCGGGGCATTGGCAATATATTGGCCACGAGGCCGGGCCCCGCAGCCATTTGCCGCTCGGCTCTCCCACCCACCCTCCGCTTGGGTTCTTGGGATTATGTCACAACTTGGGGCGGCAGCATAGGACAGGATCTGGTTGGTTTGGTTACCAGGGCTATGGAGCACTGGTTTGGGAGTCAATTTAGACCCGGGGGCAAGCTGTGCAAGGGTTGTGGCCATTGCGGGGGCCACAACATGGATATGCCACCCGGTGACTAGGGGCTTTGTGATCTAGAGAACGCCTGGTGTGATGGCGGCCAGTTTGCGGTACTTAGCCCCTAGGTCATCCCAACGCCTGGCGGTCACCAGGCATGCTGCTTATCGATTAACCAAGGGGTTAGTCGATGCTTCAGATCCTGACCTCATGCTTTGTGCCAACCCTTCTGTTTTGGTTTGCTGTTGCTAATAAAGTTGTGGCCTTTCTTCCAATATGGTGTTATGTGGTTTTTAGCGCCGGCGTCCTAGGCAAACATCTTTCCTCCTAAACTAAAAAACCCTCTTTGAATCAAAGGTAAGCTTCCATTATTTTAAAACAAAAGAAAACGAAACATTAGGTTTTAAAGTCTGATTAAAAACAAGAAAGGAAACAAAAAGAGAAAAAAGAATAAAAAGAAAAAATGGGGAGAAGAGGGATGCACAAATTATGAACAAGGACTAGGCAAATACCTTAATATAAAGTGAGTCAACTCGGTCATGCTGTATATTTTTGCACTAACATTCCTGGAATACTAAATATTATGCTAACTGGTTGAGCCATATGGGAAGCAGATTCAATTTTTGAAGGGAAGTGGAGTGATGTGCCAGATATCTCCAAAGTTACAAGCTTTATCTGTTCCACATATCAGCAAATGGTTTCCCATATTATAAAACTGGGTCAAACTGGCATTTTTGGTCAAGCTCTATTAGGCACAATTCTCTCTCAGCAGCACTAGGAAAGCATTTGGATTTCACTGATTTCCAAGCTTAGTGTGTAAGTCTAAATTAGTTTGGAAATATGCTTCCATTCAACATGCTTAATTTGCATGCCTCTCACCGTTTATTCCTACCTTGTTTGGTGCTGTCATAATTCAGCAGGCTGCCTTTTTAACAGTTGAGGTATTTTGCATCCTATCATATTGTTCAGTGAAACACTCTGGACCTTTTTGTGTTTGAATGGCACTCATGGGACTCACAAGTGCCAAACAGTAGACGATATTCTTTTTCTTGTAGCATCTGGCTTCTTGGCTGGCTCCCCAGCTAAGATTGGCAGCTGTGCATTTGCCTTCAGAAGCACTGTCATGTACTTAAGTTCCCCACAGGCTAGGAGCATTTCTTCTGTGCCCTCGTATATGTGATCACTTGGACTTGCCCTTGATTTTGAACACATACAGGAACCATGTGAAGTGAGGAAGGAGGAGAAGAGCAAAAAAGACAGATAGACAGAAAATATGAATTTGACAGCACAGTATGACATGAAGGAAAATGAAAAAAACACCATAAGCAAATCAGGAGTTCAGGAAATTCATTTCAGTTATTAAAACTAAACAGGAGTGTTCCAATTCTGTTTGTGTCAAAGATTCCTTGCTGACCTTAGAAATCAAACCTGTGCAATAATGTGGAGCCAAACCAACTGTTAGAGGTAATATACTAGTTAAGAGGCAGAAGGAACTTGAGACATTTACTAGTCAGTCCTTGGGAAATATGAATATCATGAGTATATTTTGCTTGCTCCCCGGGCAAATGAATATTCTCTGGTCAAGATGCACCATCTTCCTGATATGTGGCTTTAGTTAGGTGTGTGTATATGTGGGGAGGGGGAAATGGGAGCAGTCTGCTGCCTACAGACTCTATATGCCAGTGATTGTGAAACTTTTAGAGACCAAGTGCCCTAACTTAATGGTGTTCCCACACCAGGTGTCACCCAGTGCTGGAGGTGGTCAGACTTCCAGGGGCTAAGACTTCTGGAAGTGGGACTACTGGGGCTGGGTGGCAGGACTTCTGGGTGGAAAAACATGCAAGAAAAAAACGGAGGACCTGACCAAGTAAAAGCTCAAAAGAAAACAAAAAAGCCACTCATATAAATATTAAATCCATCCTTCTCAACTCTGCTCAAAGTTCTGCCTGAAGCCATGAAACCGAGTGGGTGGGTAACTTTGGGCAAGTCACACTCTCTCAGCTTCAAATGATGGCAATGGCAAATCCCCTCTGAACAAATCTTCTCAAGAAAACCCTAGGATAGGTTCACCTTACTAGTCATTAAGATGGAAACAATTTGGAGGCACACAACAACAACAAACATAATAAAGCACAGAAGGCACAGTTCAGTAACAAGAACAAATACACTCCACCCTCTATATTCATGGATGGCAAGCCTGCAGGGGGGGGAGCAGCAGAGGAAGAGGGAGGAAGGATGAGGAGGAGATGGTGGCAGGGCGGCAGCAAGGAGGAGGAGGAGGAGGGAGGAAGTAGGAGGAGGTGGCGGCAGTGGTGGTGGAGGAAGGAGATTAGGAGGAAGAGGAAGAAGAAGAGGAAGAGCTGGAAGTGGAGGAGGAGGAGGAAAGGATGCAAACGCCTGCTGGGATGAGACAGGCTTCGGGGCTCTGTGCTGGGATGATGATACACATGCCCACAGAGATGGCTCTGTGTGCCACCTGTGGCACATGAACCATAGGTTCACCACCACTGCCCTACTGTATTAATGTTGTACCAATGTAGCACTACCCAATTGAAAAAATGTAGAAAGAGTGTAGCACTACCCAACTGAAAAATGTAGAGAAATGTAGCTCCAGCTTTTTCATTCTTTATTGACTAAGTGGCACACAGAGAATCACAGGGATCAGGAAATATAGGACCTTACCGCACATGGGCTCCCTGGAACAGAATGAGACTGGAACGGAAGGGGCCAGGAGCGAGTGGAGGACAAGTGGGGGATGCATTTTACTGCACACAGAAGTCCCTCACTCGTTCCCTTCCCTTCCATTCCCAATCCGTCCCAGAGGATGCGGTTTTTGAGAACTGTTCACAACAGTTATCAAAAATCAACTCCTCTGGGATGGATTGGGAATGGAATGGAAGAGAACAAGTGAGAAACTTCTGTGTGCAGTAAAATGCATCCCCCATTCATTCCCTTCCCTTCCCAGCTCCTTCCATTCTGTTCTCATTCCGTTCTGGGGAGCCTATGCGATAAGGTCCATAATCTCTCCTAACCATAATGAAAACCATCCCCTGCACTGATGTTAAGCTTAGAGAAACACTGAATATCATCAAGGACTGTTGTACTACATCACTGGAGAAAACCTAGGGTGAACATAATTGGGGCCTGCAAGGAAGGGAAGGATTACCTTCTCCAAGCTCTGGTTAGCAGGGAGGAAGTGGACAAAAGGGAAAAGGGAGCAGCTAGCAGATAAAATTAATCTAGTCGGCTAAACAATGGGTTTTAGCAGCCATTCCTCTTCTTTCCCACTGTGCAGCCATATAAATGAAGGGTGAAGATCTAATGAAGGAAGAAGGGCTATTTTTCCCTCATGCACCTGCCACACCAGTGGGCTGGACATACCCAGAAATGACATTATGTCACTTGTTTTCTGTTGTCATTTTTTTGGCAGTATGTGGAGAAGCTTAAGCAATGGAGGAAGGTTAAGGGAGTGCTGTGAAAAATCTGCTGTATTTGGCAGTGTTAGCATTTGCAGATAGCATTTTGCCCACCCCTGATGTAAATGGATGGATGTATTTATGTTTATGAAAGATGGTTGGAAATGCGGTTGGGTGAATGTTAATCTAGTCTCTCACATTACACAGTTTATTCATCCATTCACAAAAAAGAGGGCAGAGTATATGTAAATGAATGCATGTCCACAGGTCAGTGTGTGTGTGTGTGTGTGTGTCTGTCTGTCTGTCTGTCTGTCTGTCTAAATATGGCAATGACAGTGTGGGGAGGAAAGAGAGATTCACTGTCCCACTATTACTCTTCCTTTTTTCACTCCCAAAATTCTGCATGTACATACAAGTACTCTCAGAGATTGGGTATGAATAAATGGTGAGCACCATCAGAGGATGGTGATGGCATACCCCATCTGAATTAAACTTGCCAAAAAAATCCCATGATAGGTTTGCCTTAGGGGCACCATGAGTCAGAAATTACTTATAGGTACACAACAACAAAAACAACAACATGTAAAATCACACAATCCACTACCTGGTGCTATGAGAACTTATTTTTCAGATAACTCCCAGAATCATCAAGCCCCCATAATCCAAAATAAATAAATAAATTCTAACTTCTGCTCCTAACCTTCTCCATCTATCCACATTTAGGGAAACAGATAGGTAGCTAGGAAAACAATGCTGTATCGGTAAGCTTTGGCATCTACGGAAATTTATGAAGATAAGTGATAGTTCTGTTGCCTAACTGATGTTCTTCCAAACACCACTTTGAATTGTTCCTGAAGGCTTAGCATGCCAAATATTCTATTGATCTGTCATCTGACATTGTTGAGGCTAAGGTTGAAGCTGAGGTTGCCTTTTTGGGACTCAGCTAGGGTTGAGTGAGTAGGTCACCATTAAGTGCTTGAGGAAAAGAGGCCTTTGTTAAAGTAACTTGCTGTCTCTCTTGTCTGAGGTATGCACAAAGCATCCTTCTCATGTTCTCGTTGTTCACTTCTGGGAATGACCTGGGCCTGATAAGGGCAAGACCCTCATTTTGCAGGCCCTGCATAACCTTTAGTTACAAGACCTTACAGAGAACATGGCCAGGAATCAGCTTGGTCTGGTCTGCTATCTTGCCATGCCAAATATGATGTGGCAAAGGGGATCCCCAACACCTCGATCTAGTCTGGGGAAGGGTAAACAGAGAGTTCACAATGCTTTGAACAAGGAGTTGGGAAATTGTCACCCCATCATGATTTACCAATACCCAGAACTCTATAAAGTGAACACCTTTCTGAAGAAAGAAGCATGTTCTTGTTGGAAGACCGGGAATGGGATAGGTGGGTGTCCTTTTTGGTGGTCTGGTGGGGAAAAGGGACTAAGCAGACACTTGTCCCTCATCTGTGGCAGGTAAGAGGGAGATTATAAGAGATTTGGTGTACCCTTTGGTACCCTTCTGATGCATAATAGGGCTCTGAAACACTCTCCAAGTCCCGGAACCCAGGGATGGGAAAGGAGGCTACCCTTGAGCAATTCCTGGGGGTTTTGCTCTTAATTGTAAAGTCCTTGGGTGGGAGTGGTAGGTTGTGAAATGTTATTTTCTTTCCTTTTTTGACTTATGGTGACCCTAAGGCAACTCTATCAACAGGATTTTCTTGGCAAGGTTAGTCCAGAGGGCATTTGCCTTTGCCTTCCTCTGAAGCTGACAGTGTACAGGGTCATCCAGTGGGTTTCCATGGCTGAACGGGGATTTTAACCTTCAGAGTCATAGTCCAATTTTCAAACCACAACACCATGTTGGCTTTCTACTGACCTATTCACTGAACCATGTACAGGACTTAAAAAATCCAGTTCTTCATGAATTTCTCACAGCAAAAAGAGAAATGATAAAATTGTTTATTTTTGCTTGTGGGAATGAAAGTGGTGAAGGTTTGCTTCTCTTTGGGGGAATCTTTCCCACCATTATTTGTGTTTTCACTGATGGATGTCATGCTTCTCTGGAACACAGTTTGGTAGAGTATATTAGCAGCCTAACACCACAGAAGTTGGAAGGTAGAGAACAAGGGACAAGATGCCTGATAACTGATAGCTGATAAGTAATATATGGTCTGCCATATGTATCTCAAACTAGCCTGCTACTCTCAGAAACAGTGGAAGTCACTATCCTATTACAATTATTGAAGTAAATCCCATTTTCTCATCAGGTCTGCTTCTGTACATGGACTGTGGTGGTGATAGTGGGGACTCTCATGTTTTGTACTGGCCATGCTATTATGCTAAGATTAATAATCAAATTAGTATTCCAAGTGTAATGGGAAACTTTCCCTCAAAATTAAATTTTATACCTAAGTTATCAAATCCTGAATGAGATAGCTGAAAAGAAAAATGCTAAACATGACTTTCTTAACTTTGTGAGTAGCAGGAAATCCAGTATCATACACCTTGAAACATCTGAGGAAAGGATAGCTTTGGAAGCATCTACTTAAGGAATATTCACAACACATAAAATGGGGAGAGGATAAAACCCTTTTGAAGATGGAAAACATATTTTAAGATTCCCCCCCCCCCCCTTAAGTGAAGTATTGAATACTAAGACGTTCTTCCCGGGGCTTACAGGAGTAATGCAAATTGAACACTGCTTGGAAACAGCAGGAGGGTGCCAAGATTAAGGTGCCTGAGGGCCAGAAAAGTTCACTTGCACCAAATGTCCAATTCAGCTGTAAAAGATGCATATCAGTAACATTTGGTAATGTGGAGTATATGCTGAGTGAGAAGATAGTAAAGAAACTACGTGGCACTGCTAGTCTAAAGAGATCTGGGAAATGAGAAGATTAATTTGATGTACTGACATGTTAATTTGCTTTCCATGTGCCAACACATGGTTTTCCTGTTTTTTTTTATTTTGTTTATATTTATATTCTAATTTTCTCCCTAGAAATAATACTCAAAATGACTACTAATAAAAAGAATGAAAAACAAGTCCAATTAAAAATATAAAAGCTGCTTTGAGTTCCATATTTGGTAGGAATCTAATAAATAAAATAAAATAAATAACTGTGGCAGATTAATTTAATTTTAAAAAACAATTAAAAACAAAACAATACAAAAAGGGAGAAAATAAAGCAGATTAAAAACGTCTTTTACTATCATGTAAAAGACTGCTTGTATACAAAGGTATTAAATGGCTGCTGGAGGGACAACAGGGAGGGGGATATTTTAACATCCCTAGGAAGGTTGAGCCATAATATTGTTCTCAGTCTTCAGTTAAGGAAGTTTCCATGTGGGTAGTGGCCTTCTCCCCAGGCTCACCATAGTGGCAGAGGAGAATGCAGAGAAGATGCTATCAGAGAAGCAGATGGTTCTAGCTATGCCACACCACTGTGATAAATCTATTCTTTCATCCAAGCCAGAAGTGCTTCACTAAGTCACTTGTAAGTTTTCAGGTTTGCTAAGTCCTTTTCCAAACATGTTTCATACTGCATCATGTAATCACAGAGTTGGAAATGAAACCAAAGGGCCATGCAGTCCAACCCAATGTCATGCAGGAATACAGAGATGGCCATCCAGCCTCTATTTGATGTTCTTTTGTTGTCTGTTTTATTGAATCATGTCCTGTATTGCTATGTATTTTATATGAATTATCCTACTAGTGAGGCAGGCTAGCTCCAACAGGCCTCCCTGGAAGAAGATTAACCATCCATTAAGAAGCCAAGCCCTCCCTCCAGTCCATCTGCCTTGGTCCAGGCCTCGGAGGTAGAGAAGAACTGCTGGCCCTCATCCCCTTCCCCTCCACCACTCCCTTCTCCTTTTGTGTCGTGTCTTTTTAGATTGTAAGCCTGAGGGCAGGGAACCGTCCAATTAAAAAGATTGTATGTACAGTGCTGTGTAAATTTACAGCACTTTATAAATAAAGGTTAATAATAATAATAATTAACAACCTCCAATGAATGGTATGCACTCAATATTTAGGTGGAATTTCCCTTTTTGTAATTTGAATCCATTGGTTCATGGACTAGTCTTTGGAGCAACACTTAATGTAAATCCCACCAGTTCAATGGATCTACTCTTGTTGGTACTGCCTATGGGATTCAAACCCTAGTTTATGTTTATTATTATTATTATTATTATTATTATTATTATTATTATTAACCTTTATTTATAAAGTGCTGTAAGTTTACACAGCGCTGTACATAATTTTTTTTTTTTTTTAGTCAGACGGTTCCCTGCCCTCAGGCTTACAATCTAAAAGACACGACACAAAAGGAGAAGGGAGTGGTGGTGGGGAATAGGATCAGGTCCAGCAGATCTTCTCCACCTCCGAGGCCTGGACCAAGGCAGATGGACTGGAGGAAGGGCTTGGCTTCTTGATGGATGGTTAGAAGGAGGCTTCCTGGGTCAGAGAGGGGCTCACCTCTGGGAATGCTTCTCTAAACAATATAGTCTTTAATTCAGTTTTGAAACTGGGCAGAGAAGTGATGAGGTGTGTATGTGGGGGAAGAAGGTTCCAGGAGTAAGGGGCAGCAAGCGAGAAGGGACGAATTCGGGAGGGGGCAGTGGTAGTCCTACATTGTGACAGGAGACCCTGACTACCAGAGCGGAGGGTGCGAGTAGGAATGTAAGGAGAAAGAAGGTCAGATAAGTAAGGAGGGGCCAACCCATGGAGGGCTTTGAAAGTCAGTAACAAAAGCTTGTACCGGATGCGAAAGGGAAAGGGGAGCCAATGAAGGGAGGATAAAAGAGGAGAAACATGGTCAAAGCGGCGAGCGGATGTGACAATACGGGCAGCTGAATTCTGGACAGATATTAAAGGATGGAGGTGTGAAAGAGGAAGCCCTGTTAGAAGGAGGTTACAATAATCTAGTCGCGAAACCACTAGGGCATGGACTAGAGTCTTGGCAGTAGAGATTGAGAGGAATGGACGGATCTTGGCAATGTTGTGGAGAAAGAATCTACAGGTCTTGTTTGTTTGAAAGTTTGAAAGTATGCCAGCACGCCCTAGGGAAAATAACTAGTTTTCTCCAGCTTTAAATTAAGGTCTGTTTGGCCTGTTACAGACTGCCAAAATAAAGCTGCTTCGGGTCTCTTTGGAGGTATGCTGTTTAAATGATGCATGCATCCTAAGAGTCCGGAGGTCGCGCCAAAGCCACACTCCATTCCTAAGCACTGGAGTGCAGCTTTGGTGCAGCTTCCAGATTCTTAGGATGCATGCATCATTTAAACAGCATACCTCCAAAGAGACCCGAAGCAGCTTTATTTTGGCAGTCTGTAACAGGCCTTTGCCTCCAATTCCTTTCTTTTGTCTTCTCCTTCAAATCAAATTGTAAATGGTAGGTCCTCTGGCAGGGCTATCTTCTTATATATGGTACATCACCATGTACAGTATGATGATGTTACTATATGTATCATCAACCTATATCTTCACTATCACCAGAACCCTTGGAATGAATAACTGAAATCATAGAATCATAGAATCGTAGAGTTGGAAGAGACCACAAGGACCATCCAGTCCAACCCCCTGCCATGCAGGAAATCACAATCAAAGCATCCCCGACAGACAAATCTTGTTAGTTAGTCCCAACTAGAGTAGACCCGTTCAAGCAATTACTGAATAGTGAATTAACACAAATCCAATTGATTCAATGGATCTATTCCAGCTGGAACTATTGATAGGGCTGAGGCAAATAAATTCCACCTGTCCCAGATGAAGTGAATATCTTAGCTTCCCTGTTCCTTACCCATGTGTTAAGTGGATAGGTTGTCCTGCTGCCATTGCTAGTGTTTGTCTTTCAAGCATTAGGCTTCAACAAATAAAATTAGAATACACTGAGTATCTAATCAAACCTCACTGAACTCAGAGAGAGTTCAAATCACAAGGATTTGCCTAACATCCATTTGAATGTGACAACCTGGGGGCTGATCCATGTGGTCATTTGGTCATGAGCAATGACTTACTATGCAGCATCATACGTCAGTACAACCAACAGAATTCATGATTGAAATAATGAGGTCAATAGTAGCGTAAAACTGCATATTCCTTGTAGTACAACTATGTATTATAATTGTAACTATGCATGAAACTACATGGGATCTTTTCCTTTAAAAGAAAATATGGGAGGCCCTTTAGGGATCAAGACTACAGTGTGAAATAGGAGTTCTTAAATGCTTTCTCCAATGTTTTCTTGGTCTCTATCCCCACACTAGGATCTTGATCTGAATTGGGGCTCCTGTGCTTTTTTTACTGTAAAGAAAAGAAAAGGTTGCATGCATTACATTAAAATTACTGAAATATTTAGTCCTAAATCCATTTGCTAGTTCTACTTAGAGCAGATCCATTGAATCAATGGAAATTATATAAGAGTTAGATTACCATCCAGAAATTCATTCACTTTATCTACTATTTTGGGACTAGTAATTGCATTTAGATCTCACTTTAACCCTTAGATGTCAGTTCCAACTGCATATTATAAAGGCCCAATATAGAATTGTGGTTATCAATCTATCTATCTCACAGAAATCCAGAGTAGTGTAGTGGTTTGAGCACTGGACTATGACTGGAGACCAGAATTCAAATCCCCATTCAGCCATGGAAACCCAGGGCAAGTCACACTCTGTCAACAAAACCCCTCTGGACAAATCTTGCCGAGAAAACCCTGTTGATAGGGTTACCTTAGGGTTACGATAAGATTAAGGCACACAACAACTATCTGTCAGACAGTCTGTCTATCTAGCTATTTAATTTTATTCAAAAAATTACACAGAACAACAAATACCATGGAATGCATCAACCACAAACATCCAAATATAATACCTTCATTAGAAATATCTTTTATGGATCTCTTTGTCATTTAAAACATGCCTTGGAAGAGCAATAACAAAGATGAAGGTGGATTACAGCATGGATCCTGAACCACCTTAAATCTTATTTTTCTTTTAAAATGTTTGTTTAATGCTGCTTGCAGAACAGTTGCTCAAACTAATGAAAATTACCAAAAATGGTTAATGCATTTGAATCTCATGTTTTATTTTTTGTTTTATTATTTTCGGAATATTATAAATCAAAGCATCAACACCTGTGCAATCAAAACACTGTTACATCCTTTTGAACTGTTTCAATTTGAGTTTCCTGCTGCAGATTTCTTTGAAATGTTCAATAACTTACACACTAATTGACTATTTAAACCAACTCTCATATGCCAATTATTCTGCTATACGTGATAAAATACAGATAACTCACAATGTTGTGCATGTGCACACATCCACTTTCAGAGGGAATTACATTTATGATTAAGACAAAAGTAATTTGTTGGGGGGATCAAATAAGTAATGTCTGTTTAATTTGCTGAAATGATTAGAATAGGTCATTAATCAAGACATTCTCAATTTTTTTTTGTCTTAATATTATCCCAAATAAATGAACAAAGATTCTGAAGAAATTTTGGTCAGCCTGGTATTCTTATGTAAATTTAACATGGAGAAGCTTTCTTTATGTAGTGCATTTTCCATCTTTGATCTTTTCTTTTAGAAAACTATAAAAGCTACTGTAATCTGAACAAAAAGGTTTATCTACATCTATGAAACTACAAATTCTCTAATAGCTATAAATGGCTACTATCTTTCAATCCTTCATAGAATTACAGAATCAGAGAGTTGGAAGAGACCACAAGGTCCATCCAGTCCAGCCCTCTGTCCTGCAGGAATACACAAGCAAAGCACCCGCAACAAATGGTCTCCAGCCTTTGTTTAAAAACCTCCAAAGAAGGAGACTCTACCACACTGTGAGGTAGTGTATCCAACTGTTGAACAGCTGTCACTGTCAGAAAATTCTTCCTGGTGTTAAGATGGAATCTCTTTTCCTGCAGTTTGAATCATTTGCTTTGTCTTTGAAGCAGCAGAAAACAAGCCTGCTCCATCTTCAGTATGACACTTTTTCAAATCTTCAGACATGGCTATCAGGCCACTTCTTAAACATTTCTTCTCAAAGCTAAACATACCCAGCTTCTTAAGCTGCCTCTCATTCATCATAGTTTCCAGCCCTTTTACCATTCTTTCAATACTGTTGTAGTTCATGTGACTCTGGAGACTTGAATTCATTTAGAATAACGAAGTATTCCTGTACTACCTCTTCACCTATTATGTGCTGCATTTGCCCTATTGCTTCATCTGCTCCACTTCTCCCATGTAAAGCACCCTTTTCCTTTCATGAAAAGACTGAGGCAAAGAAGGTGTTGAGTAGTTCTGCCTTTTCTCTGTCTCCTGTTTGCATTTCTCTATCTTCTCCTTTTGCTACAGACATACCCCCCCCCAAAAAAAAGCCTCTTTTCTTGTTCTTAATCTCTGTAGCAAGTCTGAGCTCATTCTGCACTTTAGCTTTTCTGACTTTACCACTACATGTGCTGGCTATTTGATTAAATTCCTCTTTGGTGATTTCCCCATTTTTCCATGTCTCCATTTCAGAGAAGACCAAGGCAAAGAAGGTGTTGAGTAGTTCTGCCTTTTCTATAGTCCTCTATTAGCATTTCATCACCTTCTCCACACAGTAATCCTACCATTTCCTTGTCTTTCCTTTTACTATGGACATAATAAAAATACTTTTTTTTATTGTTTTTAACCTCTTTAACAAGCCTGAGCTCATTTTGCACTTTAACTTTGCTGACTTTCTCCCTTCACATGCTGCTATTGATTTGAATTCCTCTTTTCCATTTCTTGTACATGACCCTTTTTAAATCTTAGGCCTGTTACAGACTGCCAAAATAAAGCTGCTTTGGGTCTCTTTGGAGGTATGCTATTTAAATGATGCATGGGTCCTAAGAGTCCGGAGGTCACGCCAAAGCCACACTCCATTCCTAAGCACTGGAGTGCAGCTTTGGTGCAGCTTCCAGATTCTTAGGATGCATGCATCATTTAAACAGCATACCTCCAAAGAGACCCGAAGCAGCTTTATTTTGGCAGTCTGTAACAGGCCTTAGCTCAGATTAAGGTTCTTTAGACACGATTTCTTTAGACACCATTTTTTCTCAAATGGAACCGTTTGAAATTGTGCTTTCAATATCCCACTTTTAAATAATTCCAGTCCATGAAGGGTTCTCTTCTTTTTTATAATTCTTGACCACAGGATCAAACCCAGTATTTCCACAAATTTACTGAAATTGGCTTTTGTAAAGACTAGAATGTGTGTTTGACTATGTTTGGCTTCTCTTTTCCTCTATTATAGACAATACCACACTATGCTGTTACTGTATAGTGCTATTTTACTGCTATGGATGCCTCCTGTGGCATTCTGGTGTTTGTACTGTAGTTTAGTGAGGTTTAAGAGCTCTCTTAGGAGATTCAGGCATGGCATAATGGTTTGAGTGTTGGACTATGACTCTAGAGACCAGGGTTTGATTATACTATATAAATAAACCTCAAGAATAATAATAATAATAATAACAACAACAACAACAACAACAACAACAACAACAACAATGTAATGGAGGGATGTCAGGGCAGCTTCAGAGCCAACATAGACTGAGTTGTTCCTGGAGCATTCTGGCCCATATAGACCCAGCTCTAGATAGATCTCCAGATGTTTTTCAAATACATATGCACAGAGATCTAACACAGTTGTTTAACAGTAAAACCATCCCCACTGCTCTCAATTATACTGCTGAAATTAAGAAAGCTTGCTATAACCAAGGGTCAAGTTTTGAACACAGGGATCACAACCACCATTACAGTTGTTTATCCAAGGAAGGAAGGAAGGTAGGTAGATGAGTTGGTTTAAAATCCTGCATATCATGTCATATTTTAGCATTTTCTATGCTGGATAGCAACTTTCACAACCAGATCCTTAGGAATATTTCCCAGCCCTTTGTAGAGATATGAGAATCTGAGCCCAGATGAAACCTTTCTCCCCCTAAAAAAAATGTGCATCACTGTTGAGCTATGGTCAAAGTGGACCATGATATCAAATATTTTAATTAACAAAGTTTAATATCATTGCTTAGGAACTGAAGCAACAGAATAAAGACTATCTTCATTTCAAGGTTCTTGAGAAATCATTCAGAATACATATTGTGATTTGCTTCAATGCCAACCTTTAAAGGTTAACTGATATAATATTTCATTGTCTTTAACTTCATAACAATGCCATGAGACACAGAATTATCATTTCACGGTTAGATATAGGGAACTGGAGTGAAAATACTGTTCTCTTTTCAGATTGAATATAATTGATCACAGATTAACAGAATAACAGATTAAACCATTTAGAATGGATATGTATGTAAGAATAAACCCCACGGAACTCAATGAGACTTAATCTAAATAAACATGCATGTGATTGCATGAAATAGTCTCACTGTATTTCATTGTCAAAATTGGCTTTACAGTATTTTCTAGTAACTCTTCTGAAAGGATCTTTTCAGATTATTAATACATCTGTTTGTTTTGCTTTATTTTTCTTTTTGTGTGCACTGATTGGAAAAGTTACTTTTTGTACTAAAACCTCCAGTAGGCATGACTACTGGGATTACTGGGAACTGCAATCCAGAAAAAGGAAAAGATTTTGAAGCTTGGTTAGAGTATAATGTGAACTATGATAGACAGCAGCTACACCCAAAATTTTATAAATGTAGCTTAAGGGCACCAGGAAAATGCCACCATTCCTGCTGAGAGTGATGTCTGTTATTTGTTAATGGTGCAGTTCACCTATAGTCTGGGGGGGGGGGGAAATAAAGACGAGACATAAACCATATTCTTTTTCACAGTAGCTTTCTTTCTTTCTAAGTCCTCCACTTCTATACTTGCATTGAAAGACAGTGGGTGTTCCCCATACTCTGTTGGTTACTTAAATGGCAGTAAATTTTCCCAGTGTGAAAGCTAGCCAGGGAGCAGCAATATATATAATAGGATGTAACTTTCTCCTTCTGGCTGCAGTGTTTGGAAGTGGGCAAAGAAGATGGCAAGAAAAGGAAGCTGCAGAGAACGCCAAGCATTCTTTTTGTATATGCATAGTCAAAGCACACTGCTCATTACCTACGCTGCTATATGTGCTTTCCGTAAGATCAGTTAAAGAGCAACAGCAACAGCCAAACTGCCATGCTAGGTGCATATCATGCTATCTTAGCTTTTCTGCATCTAAATGGGTTTATGTCAATTCCCTTTGTATGGTTTGCACAGCCCATGCACAGTACTAAAGCACATTTTGTAAGAAGGAGAACCAGCAATGACTGAATTTTGTTGTCCAAAGAAGAGCCTATAGCAGCATGTACCAATAGCGAGCAATGAAGGGGGGGGGGGCATTGAATATCTTAATTGGAATCCCACATTCAGAGGAAAGCAACCCACCCAAAAAGTGGGTAAATTTAGGAGACCTGATACTCTTCAATCGGCTAGACACCTGGGGTCTAGACTTTTCTCTGTAGAAATGCATATGGGGTGGTACGAGGTTCTGAGACCTAAAGAGTGTCCCCACTGATATATAACTATACACGTGAAGCCTCTCTTCTGGCATTCTGCTGAATGCCCATATTCAGTTTGATGTTGCACATTCTCCACCCTCAATATAATGAAGCCACTCTACCAAGAATGAATAGCTGAAACGCTCTGGGGTCCTTTCACTCTACATACTAGTTAAGGTAGAAAGTTCAAAGGCAGGTTTACAGCTGAACATTAAGAAAACAAAAATAATGACCATAGATGATTTAGATAACTTTGAAGTAGACAATGTAGACATTGAAATAGTTAAAGATTTTATATACCTTGGCTTAGACATTAATTGGAAAGGAGATTGTCATCAAGTAATCAGAAGAATACTAGGAGCTGGAAGGGCAGTCATAAAGGTACTATTCAAGATTCTGAAGTGTAAGGTATATCACTGAACACTAAAGTCAGGATTTTCTACATTAATTTATTTCTGATTTCTATGTATGGTTGTGAAAGTGGGATAGTGAGGAAAGCTGATAGGAAAACAATCAACTCATTTGGAATGCTGAGCAGGAGAAGAGTTCTACCGGTAGCATAGACTTCTAAAAAGACAAATAAATGGGTCTGAGAGCACTCTTCCTAGAAACCAAGATAACTAAGCTGAAATTGTTGTATGTTGGTTGTATCATGACAAGACAGTCCATCAGAAGAGACAATAATGCTTGGCAAGGTATAAAGCAGTAGGAAAAGAGCAAGACTACATTACAAGTGGATAAGGAAGCCACAGCTGCCCTGAGTTTTGAGCTTCTTAGTGGTATAGTGGGATATATACAAAGGTGATGGATGGATGTCAGTTTGCATAATCTATTAGTAAAAAGGAGCAGGTACAAAATCACAAAAAGTGAATGAAGTTAATTAATACTGGATGGTGTGAAACATAACAATTCATTCAGCTGTGTTCAGTGATGTTGGAAAGAATAATGCTAGTTGTCACATGGGAGGAAATTAAATGAAATATTTCAAGGCCTTTTTATAAAATCAGGAATTATAAACTTCTGTTTTTTTCTGGTAGAGGCACTGAGCAGTTGTTGAACATCACTAAAGGTGGGATTTTGTAGATAATTCTTATTGCTTAAGCTATTTTTGGATGTAGAATCATAGAATCATAGAGTTGGAAGAGACCACAAGGGCCATCCAGTCCAACCCCCTGCCATGCAGGAAATCCAAATCAAAGCATCCCCGACAGATGGCCATCCAGCCTCCGTTTGAAGACCTCCAAGGAGGGAGATTCTACTACACTCCGAGGAAGTGTGTTCCACTGTCGAACAGCCCTTACTGTCAGGAAGTTCCTCCTAATGTTGAGCTGGAATCTCTTTTCCTGCAGCTTGCATCCATTGCTCCAGGTCCTAGTCTCTGGAGCAGCAGAAAACAAGCTTGCTCCCTCCTCAATATGACATCCCTTCAAATATTTAAACAGAGCTATCATATCACCTCTTAACCTTCTTTTCTCCAGGCTAAACATCCCCAGCTCCCTAAGTCGTTCCTCATAGGGCAAGGTTTCCAGACCCTTCACCATTTTAGTCGCCCTCCTTTGGACACGCTCCAGTTTCTCAATGTCCTTTTTGAATTGTGGTGCCCAGAACTGGACACAATATTCCAGATGGGGCCTGACCAGAGCAGAATAGAGTGGCACTATTACTTCCCTTAATCTAGACACTATATTTCTATTGATGCAGCCTAAAATCGCATTGGCCTTGTTAGCTGCCGCACCTCACTGTTGACTCATGTTCAACTTGTGGTCTACTTGGACTCCTAGATCCCTTTCACATGTTGTCTCCTTAAGCCAGGTGTCCCCCATCCTATATCTGTGCATTTCATTTTTTCGCCCTAAATGCAGTACCTTACATTTCTCCCTGTTGAAGTTCATTCTGTTAGCTGTGGCCCAGCTTTCTAGTCTAGTCAGGTCATTTTGAATTTTGATCCTGTCCTCTGGAGTATTAGCTATTCCTCCTAATTTGGTGTCATCTGCAAATTTGATAAGTATTCCCCCAATTTTTTCCTCCAAGTCATTGATAAAGATGTTGAACAGTACTGGGCCCAGGACAGAGCCCTGTGGGACCCCACTGGTCACTTCTCTCCAGGATGAAAAGGTGCCATTGTTGAGCACCCTTTGGGTTCGTCTGGTCAACCAGTTACAAATCCACTTAACAGTTGCCTTGTCTAGCCCACATTTTACAAGCTTGTTTGCAAGAATGTCATGGGAAACCCTGTCAAAGGTCTTACTGAAATCAAGATATACTATATCCACAGCATTCCCTTCATCTACCAAGCTAGTAATTTTATCAAAGAAAGAGATCAGAATTGTCTGGCATGATTTGTTTCTCTGAAACCCATGTTGACTTTTTGTGATTATGGAATTGCTTTCTAGATGTTCACAGACTCTCTGTTTAATTATCTGCTCTAGAATCTTTCCTGGTATAGATGTCAGACTAACTGGCCAATAATTGTTTGGATCCTCTTTCTTTCTCTTTTTGAAGATGGGGACAACGTTTGCCCTCCTCTAGTCTGCTGGGACTTCTCCTGTTCTCCAGGAGTTTTCAAAGATTATTGCAAAGATTATGTGATGTTGGAAAGATAAATCACACCTCTTCCAATAGTAATTTACCTTCTAAAAGTAACAATATTTTTTTAACCATAAACTATTAAATTATTAATTTTAGTGCTTGACAGTAAGGAATATAAATGGTTGAATTCCAGCAGTAACTTTATTTTTTATCACTAGCCAAACATAATACTTTCAGAATACACTTATGCACATCAAGGGGGGAAAATCATGGTCTATTTGGCCTAAATCATGGATAGAAATTATGAGGCCCTTCAGATACAAGAAAAGCAATTCCCAGCATTTCTTGTCAATGGCTATGCTGGCTAAGGCCGCTGGCACTTGCAGTCTAACAGCACATGGAGGAGCACATAATTCACACTAATGACCTCAACTGAATTGGTAATCCAAACTAGAATAGGCGCACTGCATAAATTTGTGTGTGTGTGTATGCGCCTTCAAGCCTCCAGTTGGCATGTGTAGATCCCATGAATTTCATAGGGTTTTCTTAGGCAAGGAAGACTCAGAGGTGGTTTTGTTAGTTCCCTTCTCTGAAATATAGCCTACATCACCTGCGATTCATTAGCAGTCTCCCACCCAAGTACAAACAGAGTTGACCCTGCTTAGCTTTCTGACTTTGAAAAATGACCACTGAAGCAAGTTCAGGGACCAGCATTGGAGCTAGGCTGTTCCTGGATGGTGGTTTTGAGGTGAAAAGCCATGCGATAACACCAGCATGCAGCCCAAATGAAGATTGAATTCGGCTGTGGTAAGAAGCTTTATTTAGCTGTGCGATGATCTCCTAAGCCTGCACCAAGTCTGAAACACTCAGTTGTATGCAGCCTATTAGCCATGCGTTGGTTATACTCTTTCCAGTTTAGGGCAGTTTAGTTCAGTGAGACTCACATTTTGGCACTCCAAATGCCTTG
Source organism: Sceloporus undulatus (assembly GCF_019175285.1). NCBI lineage: Eukaryota > Metazoa > Chordata > Lepidosauria > Squamata > Phrynosomatidae > Sceloporus > Sceloporus undulatus. The sequence goes on along the minus strand of NC_056527.1, from coordinate 34,332,110 downwards.
GATGTTCTAGTTCTGGAAGCCCCAGGAAGTCTAAGGACAAAGTAGTTTGCACTCCATTACCTCAACAGGAGGGGAGAGGCAGAATCTTGTCCTTCCCAGTAGGCTGAAAGGCAAATTTCTGTAGCCTCTCCTAGCTTGTGTATTCTTCTTCATTAATAACTTTTGCCATCTTGGACACATTCTGATGTTGCTTGTCCAAACATGTCTCAGTTTTCATCAGTGAAATGTTGGGGAGTATTGTGGAGGGGCATTCCTACTACCTGGGCCATCAACCTCAACTATCTAGAGCTACTGAATTTTGTGTGATATTGACATTAGTGATAAATTCCTGGGTTTGGCATACGGGTTTACTCAGCTTATAAAGTTAAGAGAACAAAGAAAACAAACATTATTTCCCTCACAAGTTCTTTCAAAGCCCCAAATGAAAAAATAATAATACTGTACAATTTTGCAAACTTAAGGGGAAATGTTTTTCAATGTAAGCATATTAGTCTATATCCTAGGCACAAAGATAAGCAGCATTGGCAAGTAGGATACTATATATCCTGACCTTCATGAAGGTCTGGATTCTGAGGGAAAGAGAGATCAATTTGGTCAAGTATGGATTTGAACACAGACCTCTCCAGGCCTACACTGGCACCCTTATTCCCACACCATGTTGATTCTCGTACAAATAGAAAAGTCTTAAACATGTCCAAAGCTGAAGGTTTGCTTTTATGCAGCACTTTCAAAGTTATTAACACTTTGAAAATTATTTGGAAAAAAGCATGCCTGTCCCCAAGGGAGCTGAGCTCTCTTTCCAGATGTACTGATATATATGTATATATATTTTCTGAAACTATAGAAACAGCGATTCAGCTGCAACTATTAATAGCTATTATTCATACATTTCAGCCCTTTCATATTTAATAACAGTTCCTTCTTTCACCAAGTCTATTTTAAAACAAGAAATTGGTCTGAACGGAAGAGTAGTGGGTGTCTTAATGCAAATGGTGGGTTAGAAATCTTGTATATTCACTATCATCCCTATCTTTCCAGCAGAGTAAGTTTTGATTAAGCTTCAGAAAATGAAATGGAAACATTTCATGAACTGCTTTCTTTTTTAAAAACTCTGAGTGGCATCATCCTCAATTGCCCACTTTGTATTTTTTCCTCCTGTTCATCTATAATTACAGATTCTTTGCAAAACTGTGATGTCAGTCCTCATTACTCTCTAATCTCTAATCACAAGCATAAGTAGTTTTAAAACTTCATCTTAAATCATGAGTGGTCGGTAGTTTTCATGGAAGAAATGATATGTGGATCATCTTTGCACTGATTTCCTCACAGCAGTTTTTTGCAAGGGTAGAAGAAAAAATAACTTGCTCAATAGATAAAAAGGATCCAAATTTTTCCATTGTAATACAATTATATTTGGACTTATTGGGCCAGTACAGACAGGACAAAATAAAGCTGCTTTGGGTCACTTTGGAGGTATGCTGTTTAAATGACACACGCATCTTAAGAGGCCAGAAGATGTGCCAAAGCTGTGCTCCAATCCTTAGGACTATAGCTCCCAGCATCTCATGTCAATGAAGGAATGCTGAGATTTATAATTCAACAACATCTGCATCATGCATCATTTAAACAGCATACCTCCAAAGTGACCCGAAGCAGCTTTATTTTGGCCTGTCTATATAGGCTCATTGGTTGGCAGGTCAGGTCTTAATGAAGTACAATCCATCTGGCTTATGTACAAGTCTCCTCAATACATTCTTGGTTTGTGAAGGTGAAAGGAGCTATCAGAAAAGCCCATTACATGTTGCAATCTTAGCATGTCTTTACACATTTATTGCTAATGTTTATGTCTGAGAGTTTGGGCATGGCCTCATTCATGTCATTTCCATTTTGTTCATCTTTTCGTGTTAGTGACACCTTCTTCCGATATTAGTTGGTTTGTCTCAACCAATATGAGTTTTTTTTTCAGTATATGAGTCTATTGTCTTACATTTATGATGCAAATCTTAAATCTTATGTCTTACTTGTAGCTTGCTGTGCTCTTTCTTCCCTTCTTATTTGAAGGACACATGCAAAGTATCTCTTGCCATGGAATGTTCTGAAACCTTTAGTACTTTTAAGTAAACCTGCTTAATATGTTTTTGCAAGAAAACATAATTTGCTAGATCATTACAGAAAAAAAGAGAGAAGAGACATATCAGGGTTGATTCTGCCTTGAAATCACACAGTATGGTGTATGTGCAGATAAAATATGTAAAGAACACTTTTTGGCATATCATATTGAGTATAATAGGCTCATATAAAACATGAGGATGTTTTAAATCACTTATCAAATTATTATGGATTATTAATTTATATCCTGCCTTCTTCCCAATATTGGTAGTTCTTTATTTTATATCTTGCCTTTTCCCTTATATAGGATCCCAGGTGGCATCCAAAATTTTAAAAAAAAACCCACTGCTGGCAAAGAGAGATCACAGGGAAAGGGGTTTGGCAGGGAGTTCCACAGTGTAAGAGTAGCTACCAAACCTGAGATGTTGGTGTGAGTGAGAGAAGGGTCTCCTCTGAAGATACATATAAAAGCTAAAGTGAATGTGCAGCACATCTCAATAAGAGACCCTCCTGCCATACCTAGGCCTGTTACAGACAGCCAAAATAAAGCTGCTTCGAGTCACAGTGGAGGTATGGTGTTTCAATGATGCATGCGTCCGAAGAGTCCAGAAGCCACACCAAAGCCATGCGCCAGTCTGGAGCGTGGCTTTGGTGCGACTTCTGGACTCTTCGGACGCATGCATAATTGAAACACCATACCTCCACTGTGACTCGAAGCCTTTATTTTGGCTGTCTTTAACAGACCTTTGTTAACAAACAAAGGCCTGTTTAAATAAAAAGCATTTACAACTTTCAAAAAGAGATCACAGGGGTGGGGGCATAGGAAGGACTACCACAGTGTGGGGCAGCAACCAAGAAGGCCACTCCCATGTCTCACCACCATACCTTTGACAGTGGTGGGACAGAAAGAAAGGCCTGCCCCAAAGATATTAAGGTTTGGACTGACTTGTATACAGTGATACAGCTTCAGATAGTCTGGACCAAAGACTGGATTCATCTAAAAATGACAAAATATTTGAGACAAGAATAGCTTCCTATGCTTTGATAACTGGAATGGAACCACAGGAGAATAATTCACTACATTATATGCAACGTGTGACTGTAACAAAAAAAACGTTCCATAAATCACATTTTTAAAAGAACTGACATGTTGGGAACAAATGTGGCACATGAGGGACAAATTTCAAGTCCTTCACACCAGAACTGATAGCTTCTACTTTCTGCATGTATTGCCATCCAAAATATAACCTAAAATGGGTTGGCAGCAACTTCGCCCATCTCCCTGGCTGCTCTGTTTGATGAGCTGCCAGGTCCATGTTCTTCATGCCTCAGAACAATCTCCTTTTTAAAAATATATTCTTCTGTATCTTGGTGATAGAGAGAAAAGTATAGCAAAGGTGCTGAGGCAAATGTACAGCAGCAACTGTCTGGCTGTTTTAACAAGAGAGAGACTCTAGAAAGGGCAAATAAAGACTATTTGATATTCTTATTATTCACCCTGTCAAGATATTAAGAAAGAGTGACTAGCTAGAGTTGTGAAAACAGTAATTATAGTAGGGCGGTGTGAACCCTACTATAGGTAAAATGCTATATATTTCTTCTCGTGCTGAAGAAAATGGTTGAATCCCATAAAGCTTAGTGGTTTTTATGAAATACATTCAATCAAGTGAAGACTTCAGGGAAGGGGGGATACTGAACTGTCATAGATGTTACAACACAGATTTTAAAATCTCCATTCTAAAGATTGGTCATCTCCAGTACTTACTCCTACATAATCTTTGATTCTGAAGCAGGATCCAGTAACACCCTTGAAAGAGTTGTTAAAAATTGTACCCATTGCTCCAGAACTTCCAATAACATTTGGAGCCCTCCATTTCCATATCACAGGGTCTATCTGCATAGGAGTCCCAGTGGGTCAACTGGCACATCCATTGTCACTATGGGTCACTCATATTGAAGTCAGAATGAGGTGCTCAGCCATTGACTATAGCTTGCAACCTGTTCTGACAGCTGCTGCAGCAGGGACTATGATAACAGGGGAAGTTCAGGGCAATTGTGGGGCCAAGATGCTTGGGCTGCCCCCGGAGTATCCTGGCCAGTGCAAATAAGGCCTTAGCAAGTTCTCAGGTATAATTCTAGTTGGGATTAGCAACTGCATTTAGACCATTAAAAAAAAGTTTATAAATTGTGAGCCAATTTGCAGATCCATTGGCAGGATATAATATTTTCAGATTCATAAATCAATAAATCCATAGACATGGAATAATCTCAGCATATATCCTAATGTATAAACTTTGATTTATTTCCCCATTCCATTTTACCTTTCCTAGAACAGTCAGCCTAAGGATGAGCTCACATTCCTCAGAGTCAAAATCTACATTCCCCAAACTTATTTGTTCTCCCTGGCTTTTAATTGAAAATGTTTTTGATACTCACTGCTAATAGGTTTTTTAAAAATATACAGTATTTTATTATCATTGGTTTGATTTACAATTCTTTGTAATCAATGTGATTTTTAATAATACATTTGTGGAATTCATAGAATCATAGAGTTGGAAGAGACCACAAGGGCCATCCAGTCCAACCCCCTGCCATGGTTTTATATTTTAAATTGCCTTGGGAAGATTATGGTATTGAAACGTGGCTATGAAATGGATTAAATGATAAATAATAATAATTTACCATGAAATATCTTTTCCTAACTACTGTTTTCTTGTTCCATGGCTCCAATATGGCTCTAAAATTGGTGGAAATTTTGCAACTCCCTAGGTGTTGTTAAATTATAAATCCCAGCATTTCTTCATTGACATGAGATGCTGGGAGCTATAGTTCCACAACATCTGGAGGGCCATGTAATTCCCACCAGAACTCTAAAATGCTGCAATTAAACTTTTTTAAAAATCAATTTCACATGATACTCCATATTGACCTTATTTGTTCTGTTTACTTTTGCAGTCACATTTTACTCTTGTTCTTAGCCTGGAACACCTTTATTCCATCATCAAAACATTACGATCCTTGATCTTGCTTGAAATAATGCTTCATTTTGCCTTCTTATCTTTGTGCCTTACTAATCAGCCCTTGTGTGGAAGGTGGGTGTATTTGCACCCAAAAGCATTCTTCAAGCAGTTAACCTACAATTAGCATGCATTTGTTGTGGAATGCATATTTTTTATGTTTGAATACATGTTTCTGATGGTCTGAATTAATTTCCTTCAACCTTTTTCTTCTCTTTTCCAAGATCCGATACAGGATAATGCTTATCAGTCACAACTAATGAATATGCCAAGAAATGTGTATTCTTTAAGGGAATTATTGGTTTAAAATGGCATTTTATTTTATAGTGGCATTCTAAATGTCATTTCAGACATCCTGTGTGCAATTTTAAATGCCTCCCTCTTTCTAGAATTCTTTATTTGCCAGAGCCCTGTCAATCTCAGTGTACACAGCAAGGTAGACTGCTGTCATGTTCTCATTTCTTGCTATGTCCACGTTTTCCACAATCGTTAGACAACACACTTCCCCCTCATACATGCCAAGCTTTGTGTATATTAAATACTGCCAGAATGCCTTTCTCTCGCTGCCCCCATGCCTGTGAGGGAGCCAGAGTCACAGAAAGGGTGGTGGTGGTGGTAATGGTGTTCTGCAGTTTTCCGTCTTCCATCTGAGATTTCCAATTGCTGAATTAAATTACATAGAACTATCCATAATATATGTTCAGTCACTACAATGGCTCTCTGAGGGCTGTGGTTACTAATGGCATGTGCTCATTTGTGGGGGAAAAAATTTCATGCCGTTTGCTTGAAAGGCCCTCAGCAATCCACCACTTTTGAGCAAATTGCAGGCCAGCAATATTGTTTGCCAAAGGGGTTACTCAGCATGGAGCAGGCTATTTAGCCCTATTTGGTGGCTTGGCTAAGTTACATCATAAAAAGGCAGGGGGAAGGGAGCAGTGATGGGAGAACAATGGCCAAGGGGTGGGCGAAAGCATACATTAGCAATTTACACTCTCATGGGAAAGCAAAGCTGTAGCAGATGCTCAGTGTGTTCTAATAAAACAACACATTTCTTAAACTGTTTTGCCAAGGAACACAGAATAAACAAAGATCCTTGTTTCTAAAGAAATGGGCTTTGAGGGTATACATTTTGATAGAATTCACATCCTCAGGAATAGTAACAGTTATTAGTCAGAAATGCCCTGATACTTGACTTTGGTCTTTTACATTCTGAGAATCCCCATGCTCACATTATGAGACTTTGTAACACTCTCTCACAATGTTGTAAGGGATGATTCCCTGAAAATGGCCCTGACTTTGATTCTCATTCCTTCTTTCAGGATGAACGTGTCCTAATCTGTGGAAAACTATCAATATACCTATCTTTTATTTCTTCAGAACATTAAGCCTTCAGTGACATTTATACTTTCCTGGGGGTAAAGCCTCACTGGACTTAATGGGACTTGAGTAGGCATGCATAGATTTTATAGATGTATAGATGCATAGAGATTCAGTGTGTACATGGTCTTTCATTATCCTTTAGCAGGAAGCAGAATAACTCATAAGTCTACAATTAGTTCTTACATGTAAACAGTTCATCCTTTGCTTCAGGCCAAACACAAGTGTCATTAACTGAACTCCAAATGCAATTCAGTTCAGAGTTCAATCGAGCTGTCAAGAAGATTCCTGTATTAACATATGGCAGGTATATTAGGGGATGAGAAACTGGGGTGGGGGAAGGAATATAACCCTATTCGTAAGTCCACAAGTTCAGTTTAGAAACACTTCTGGCAAAGATCTATTTTATTTATTTGATTATTTATTTATTTCATTTATATGCCACCTTTCTCCCAGAAGAGGCCCAAGGCGGATCACACACACACACACACACACACATTATATTACAATAAAAACATAAAACATTTGAAAACATCTAAAAACAGTATAAAACCACATAAAAATATACAAAAGCTAAAAGGCACAACCAGCACACATACTCCACCCAAAATCCACCCTAGCATGATTATATATTAAAATTCCTGCTTAAATAAAAATGTCTTAGCTTGCCAATGAAAGGCAAGCAGGACAGGGGCCAGTCTAGCCTCCTGTGGGAGGGAGTTCCAGAGGGTGGGAGTAGCCACCAAGAAGGCTCTCTCTCATGTCCACACCAAGCAAACGTGATGGTAGTGGAACTGGGAGAAAGCCTTATCCTGAAGATCTTAGGGCTATAGCATGTTTGAGAGATATGGGCGGGATACACGCCGCCATTTAGTACGTATAGGATACGTACTAGGGTTAGGAAGGGGCGGTGCTTCCGCACCCCCCTAACCCTAGTACGTATCCTATATGTACAAGATGGCGGCGCACCTTCTACATGGGCGCCGCCATCTTTACGTACTGGACGCACAGCGTCCAGACGTGTCGTGGCACCTATGACATCGTGAGTCCACGCCAGGCGCCTCGCGACGTCATAGAGGCGCCGCAAGAAGAAGCTCTGAAATTGAGCTTCTTTTTTGCTCCGCGCGGGAGTCGAGCGGTTTGGCTGCTGCGGCTCCCGCACGGAGCAAATGGCGGCGGCGGGGGAGCGCCGCAAAGCGGCGGTTTGTACCCCGCCATGGTCTCTCAAATAGTGTGGACCTAAGCAATGTAGGGGTTTATAGGTCATGATCAGCACTTTGAATTGTGCCTGGAACTGAACTGGTAGGCAGTGAAGCTGTTTCAACAAAAGAGTTATATGCTCCCTATAACTGGCCCTGGTCAGCATTCACACTGAGGCATTTTGTACCTACTGAAGTTTCCAGACAGTTTCCAAAGGCAGCCCACATACAGTGTGTTACAGTAGTCCAAACAGGATGTAATCAAGCGTAGGGTTGCCATAATTCTCTACTAAAAACCAGGACAAAATGTAGGACAAAATTTAGACCAAAATATAGGACAATTGTAGGATAAAATTTAGCCCAAAATCTAGGATATTTAAGAAAAATGGAGGACATTAAATGTCCTACATTTTGGTCTAAATTTTATCCTACAATTGTCCTATATTTTGGTCTAAATTTTGTCCTACATTTTTCCCCGGTTTTTAGTAGAGAATTATGGCAACCCTAAATTTAGGTATGTATCAGACCTCAAGGAATGGGCTCAGCTGGCACACTCGTTTTAACTGTACAAATGCACTCCTGGCCACTGCTGAAAGCTGGGTACAGGAGAACACCAAGCTGTGAGCCTGAGATTTCAGGGGGAGTGTAACCCCATCCAGCACAGCTAAAATACCTGTCCCCTGATCTGCCTTACGACTGACCAGGAGCGCCTCTGTCTTGTTTGGATTAAGTTTCAATTTGTTTGCTTTTATCCAGTCCATTACTGAGAGCAAACACTGATTCAACACAGAGACAAGTTTCTTGGAGTCAACACAGAGGCGGGATACAGACGGGCAAAAAGGGGTGTGTTCATGACGTCATGAAGGTATAGCCTTCAGACGGCCCTTACCTGAATGCCGCCATGAACATGCCCCCCGCACGCCCCAAGCGGGAAGAAGCAGCATTAAAAAGGTGCTGCTTTTCCCCGCTTCTTTTCTATATAGTGCACAGCTGCGCATCTCCGTCTGTAAGCTGCTGCACCGGTACGCCAGAATTGCTACGCCGCTAATTTAAGTTGCCCATTTAAAAGCTCCGTGTCTGCTGCATCGCATAATGAGTCGGGGTCCTGGAAAATGCGCAGTTTGCAGCCAGGCTTTAATTGCAGCGTCAGCTGCCATGCAGGTGTGGAAGCTGCAGCACAGCTGTAGCGCATTTTAAGACTCGTAACCCTAACCCTAACCCTAGAGCAACATGTACACATGCGCTGCTAGAATCGTGGAAAGTTTGGAATTTAAAGTGCACCCCTACACACATTCCTGCGCCATTTTCACCTAACAATAAAAAAACGCTAAAACTTTAAATATTTACATATGTACAAAGGAGGTGATGGGGGATGGCAGGGGGACAGTGGTGGCAGCAGCGACAGCTGTGGCTCTGCATTGCAGATTCAGCAAGAGCGCAGGGACCAAAGGAGAGGAGGCATCCATGATGCTGGTGACACTGGCAACGTGCAAGCGGACAAGGATGCCAACACCAGCTGATCACCAGCTGGCAGGAGACCACCTTTGTTCTTTTCCAGGGCGGGGGGAAAAGTTTAAAGGGGCTTGGGTGCTTTAAATGTGCACATATGCTTTCTGCCGCTGGTGCTGAGCGCCGCAGCTCCGCAGCTGCGCATCCGCCAGCCGACAAAAGAAAAAAAAAAGCCCCGTTTTTGGCCGCCCGTGAGGAAGCTGCCTCTCTCTTTGCGGCGTCCTCCGAGGCGGTGGTATGGAAATTGCGGGTCACAAACGGCCCCAGGTGAGGCGTCTTCACTGCCCCCCATGTGGAAGCCCCATACACCTGAGCCATGCCCCCAGGGCAGGCGGTCTGGAGGCTCTGTATTCAGCAGTACACCTCCAAGACGTCTTCCCCTGCCCGTCTGTATCCCGCCAGAGACAGGTTTCTTGGAGTCAGCTGGAAAGGAGATATAGAATTGGGTATCATCAATATACTGGTGTCACCACACCCAAAGCTCCAGATGATCTCTCCTAGTAGTTTCATGTAGATGTTAAATAATATGGGGGGCAGAACAGAACCCTAAGGGACCCCACAGGCCAATGGCCAGATGGTCAAACATGAGTCCCCCAACACTACCTTTTGAGTTCACTCCCCCAAGAAAGACTGGAATCACTGCATAACAGTGCCCCTGTAAAACTTAATTTCCAACCAAAGGAATATTTCTCATTTGCTAAATTTTGTGTTAAATTTGAATTGCCTGCTCTGAGCAATTCTGGTTATGCTTAATGTATCCTTCTTAATGATATCAATAGACCCTGCCTTCCTTGACATTACCAGCAGCTACGCTTTGTAACATGACTAAGGCCTAGAGATCTTAGTTTTTTCCATTGAAATCTCAGGACCTTGAATGCTTCTGACTTGATACTAGTAGCTTGTGGGATGCCTGATTCCCACTCATGATCTAAATGTGACCTCTAATTCCCATGTATTCAAATATGGCATTTGAAGCTACCTGTCTTCTGGCTAAACTGTAAGATTATGTACTGTACAAAGCTCTGTACTACATACAAAGCTACAGCTTTATTCAGGGATAATCTGAAGGTATTTGACAATAACAGTATAGAATATGAGCTTTTCCCACCATTTATGTAACACATGTTTTATTTTGTTAAGCACTGTTTTTATAATGTTTGAATTATATATAGTATTTTTTTAAAAGGGTACTCATGGTTTTTAACACAGGTAGAAAATGTGATCAGTTGTGTAATAATGCCTGGGTTCATTAATCACAATTCCAGTTCCCTGACAAGGAGATGACATTAATGTTATTATATAACTCTAATTATGAACTTCATAGTCTTCATTTTCTATTCTCCAGCAACTTTGCTGCTCACCATCCTCTATCAGTTCCTGTTAGAGAATCTGACCTGTGTAAAGGAATGACTATACATTAACTATCTATAATCCTGCAATATGAATTCATTCCATATGTATCTGAGCCTCCAGATATACTTGTCCTTATACATATGCGGCTATAATTGCAACCAAATGAATACTATGAGTACTTTCCTCCCTTGCATTATATTCAAGAGTTCATTATATTTGAGCTTGGATTATATTCAAGCAGGACAAACTGCATAGCCATTTTCCTGTTCATTTATGTGTGTTGTTATTATTTTCTTGATACCTTCAAAACACATGATAAGTTTCTGATCACTGCTCTCAAAGTTCTGTCACTAATGAGTAATCTTTGTGTAGAATTAGCTTTAACAAAGGTTTTCCCAAAAGACTGTGATCTAAGGACAAATTGTCCAGGTACATTGCAGCTGGAATCTTATTGGTGTCATACAAATGTGTAAGCTTCCTTACACACTTGGTTGCACTTTTTTGTATATTGGGCAGTGTTTGCATTCAGTTCATGGTTGCAAAAGCAGAGTTTCATAAGTATAACTATTTCACATGGGTGTCAGTCCTCCTGTTAATCTGAACAAAAGCTATTGAACCGACTGGATTTGCTTATGTTTTGACTCACTATCTAACAAGGGACTGAATGAATCTTCTCTAACTGGGATTAACCAAAAGGAATCCAACATGCTATTGTGCATTCTTGGAGAGCATATAACTATTAATCAGTGCCCACTTTATTCACCGGGATTTCCATTGTGCATTATTCATTGCTCAAGGGGACAATAAATAGGTAAATTGGAATAGACACGCTTGCTCTATGTCCACACTGATGGGAAAAACAGGTTTACCACCAAGGTTTCTGGATTATGGGCAAGTATGCACAACATGCACTCACAATGAGCACATACTGGTAGCACTGTCTGTACACTCCCCCTGTCCTGATTCAGTACGTGCCGGAGGAACTATGCAAACTTGAAAATGACAGTGGTGTGGCAGGAGTTGAAATTGCTGGGTAGGAAGAGATTTGTCTACTGTAGGTACTCATTTCAAACATTTAAGAGAATATATATTTCAAATTCTCTCCAAATAATAAACATAGAAATCTACATGCTTAATTACTATTGGTTAATCCTAACTACAGTAAACCTACTGAATCAGTGTGATTTACCTATGTGTTGACTTAACATTCAATAATTTATCCAATAGATCTGCTTTAATTAGAACTAACCAGGGATGCAAGATACTGTTTTTGAAGTCTCATACTATAAACCTCTGCCATCTATTTACAACAGCAACTTTGTTTTTTACATTTTTCCACCCAGAATCAAATTCTAATGGAGTGCAGCAGAAGCCTGCAATCTCCCAATGGTTGTGGCATGAGGCAACTGCATGGACCACTCTCAAAGCAGACCACCTCTGCAGTCCTGAATGGGCTGCCAGCAAGCAGTGAATTTTTGCCACTCCTTTTGCCAGTGGCTTTGGGCCACCTGAGGTGGCCTTAGAGCAGCTTCCAGGATCATTTGCACATCATACCCTCAAAGCAGCTGGAAGCTGCTCCTTTTGGCCTATCCGTTTCGGGCCAACTGTTTATTTTTCTCACAAATATAGATATTTCACAGATTTTCAAAAATGAAATTTGCATAGCTATGCCATGATTATAACCTGGTTTGATGGACTGGAACTTCGTTTACATTATCCATTATAGCTGTGATCTTAAATACATGTATATGGAAATAATATCCCCTGTATTCAACAAGCTAGTATAGTAAATGCATGTGCATAGGAGAAGGTGATTTGAGGCTAATTCCAACTGGAGATGCAAATTTATTACCTATAAAGCCCTAAATGGCTTGGGCCCAGGGTACTTGGAGGACCGCCTCTCCCCATACAGTCCGCCTCGCACTCTCAGATCAGGTGGAAAACATTTATTAAGAGTTCCTAAAACAAGATATACTTCATCTCAGAGGGCATTTTCCATCTCAGCCCCACAACTTTGGAACTCCCTGCCCGACGAGCTCCGTGTTGCCACCTCCCTAGATGTATTCAAGAGGAATTTGAAGACCTTCCTATTCCGCCAGGCTTTTCTCCATGTGCCTTAATGTTATTTTTTATCTCCCCTTGATGATGTATACTTTTCAATCCAGCTATTTGTTATGGTTTTAATGTTTTAGGGCTTTAAAGATTATAACCAACACCTTGTACTGTGCCCAGAAACTAATAGGCAGCCAGTGAAGAGATTTTAAGATGGGTGTTATTCGGTCACTCCTAGTTTTTCCGGCGACCAGCCTGGCTGCCTTATTTTACACTAGTTGAAGTTTCCAGACTAGGCACAAGGGTAGCCCCATGTAGAGCACATTACAAAAATCAAGTCATGAAGTTACCAGTGAATGTACAACAGTTTCTAGGTCCTTTACTTCCAGGCGTATCAGCCGAAGCCGATAACAGGTGCTCCTGATCGCCGCATTCACCTGATTTCTCATGTGAAGCGACGGATCTAGGAGCACCCCCAGACTGCGAACACAGTCCTTTGTGGAGAGCATGACCCCATCTAGGACTGGAGGTTGCAACCCTATACCTGGTTTCAGCCTGAGTTTGTTTTTCCTCATCCAGCCCATTACCGCTTCAAGACACTGATTGAGGGGAGAAATGCCATCTGTTGTCATAGCTGCTGATCGGGACATGGAGAAATATATTTGGGTGTCATCAGCGTACTGATAACACCCTGCCCCATTTGTGTTTATTTTATTCACACTCATGTGTGGAATGGTTCAAAGGGTTTTTCATTGCTCAGTGAGTTTATATAACGTTTTGTACATTACTTGATTATGTTTTTAGAATTAGGGATTTTGTTTGAATATTTTGTGAACTAAAATTTGTGTGATAAATGGGGGGGGGGGGTGTTGTGCCAAATGCAGGGGGTATTTCTTGCACAAAAGTCAATATTTTTTTCCATTCAAAACCTCCTCCAGAAAAATTGCAAAATGAAGAAAATCTTGCAATACTTCATTCTGTTTCTTCTTCTCGTGGTGTGTTAAATCCCTGGCAGCAATTCAGCATTATAGGCAGTGATCTTTGCTAGCTCTTCCTGTAGAGATATACTTTATAAATCAAATATATGACACATTGTTGCTGTTGAGGTTGAATTATGAATTGAATGGCTAGAACAATGTTGTTCAGGTTGTTAATTGAGAGGCAAGGTTTGTACACTATACAACTTTTATATAGTTGAAACCTTTAAAAGAAACTTTTATTTCTTGTCTTGGTCAAATTGAAATAACAGGAAATAGTTGTCACCTTGGGAAGAAATATCTACCACTTATTTCTTTTCTTTCTTTCCTTTTTGGGGGGGTTCTTGTTTTGTTAAAAGCAAGACCAGCAGCTGTACAGCAGTAGGAACACTGGAGAAACAGAATTAAAAATAGCTGGTTTTATTAAGGCACTTCCATTACAGGTGAAAGCACACCAGGATAAAATTGCTATCTTATCGACTTCACATTGCATTAAAGTTCTCTCCTCCAGAGATATGATGAAATGGATGTCAACAGCCACTGCAAACAGCTGTAAAAACCAAAAAATGGATTTTGAAAAAAAAATCCCAAGAAAATAAATCTGACATTGTTCGTGAAGTACTAAAAAGCTTTTAGGAGGAAAATCAAGTTTATTAAGAAAATAACTGTTTTGTGTGCTAAGGGTCTGTTAAGAAGATGGAACTGGTTAGATCACACTAAGAATGCAATCCTAGCCCCTAAATCTTGATGGCTGGAGGGGGAAGGAATCCTTCATGCCTTGCTGCTAGTTTCTGATGGCTGGCAGGAACATCGATCTAATCCACCTTGTTCTCCCATTGGGGACAGTGCAAATGGTGTTTTCTAGGGCAGAGCTTCCACTGTTTTAAATGAGAGGAATAATTGTACATATGTGGACTTTCTGAATGTAGAAGCTTTATGAAACCACTGACCTCCACCTTCCATTCTGGCTGGCTGGAGCACCAGAAGTGGTGGAACCCCTTTACTACTCTGAATCAGTTCCACATAGGACTGCTCTGCTTGCCTGGTTCCAGCCTCTTATGTTTGCTTTCATTCTATCCTAATCTGAACTGTATAATATTTTTTAAAATACTGTGTGATTTTTACAATAATTGTAGAAATAAGATTGATAAAATGCTGTAGTAAATAAGCGGCCCATTTCCAAAAGGACTTTTTAAAAAGAAAACAAACAAAACAAGCTACCCAACTTGAAAATTAATGTAATGTTTTGCAGAAAAGAGAACGTATGGAAATAATCTGGGGGAGTCATTTGACTTGTTCCAAAAGCAATAATTACAGTCCAAATGCATAATTATCACCGTTTCTGTTACACTTTTATTCAAATTATATTTTCCAAGGGAGTTATGCCTTTTGTACTTGTAATTCAATCACACTGTTTTTCTGGAGAGAATTTAAACTCTTAAAAAGAACACCACCACCTATGCTTTCCTTTGGCCTTTATGCCATCTGAAAAGCCTTCAGACTTTCAGTTTTATTGCAGTGGAAATCAAATGGTTCAGAAAGCCAGTTTTGAAGGATTATATAACATTTCAAAAGGCACAGAAATTAATGAAGCCAACCTAATGCATTCAAATGATATATAAGCTCTATGATTATGTGTATGGCTAAAACCTTGGACAACGTTTTAAGCAGCTACATAAGTCCCACCTTAACATCATTAAGCAATTAGAAACAAGTTTGAACTTCATGAGATGAGTGCAAAGGTCTGAAGAGGTCTCTGTAAATGTGCTTTGTTGAATGCTGCCACAGATCAGGAACCACGATAAAGCAATCTGCATTATATTTCGAAACCATAGCTTACCTTATAACACTTTTCCACCTATATGCTTCAAAGGCTCTGCCTGGCATACCTTGGTATAACTTATTAATGTGCTCTAAACACAATCTAAAGCAGCAGAATGGTTGTACAATGACTGAATGGAATAAAATTTGGTGACTAGAATCCTCAGGTTTGCTATTTTCATTAAAGATGCATCTCAAAAACATTTACAGGTACTTGAATTGCATTTTTGTGCTTCTGTAATTTGCACTTTTATGTCAGATCTGGAGAGGAGTTGCAGTACTAATATATATTTGTACATTTCATTTCTGTTCTATTTGTAGCCTGCCCTACAATTTTTTAGACTAATTAACCTCTTTCTTTTTTCTGTGTCCATAAGGTTTACTCCATACACACCAAATCTTAAGTATTTTACATTAGGCAACAGTACATTTTTAATGCATATCTGTACATTCATCTATAGGTCATTCTGAAGAACTATGACTGTTGTATTTAAATATGTTTAATTGAATTTTAATGGGTTTTTATATATTTTTCAAATCTTGTTATTTGGCTCATGCCTTCAGGATGTGATAGGCAATAAGATTTAATTTTCACTATGAATAGACCAAAGGCAAACTAAATACAGTTGGCAATAAGTTTAAATTAAAATGTGAGTAAAAGCCTCCATATTAAAATATGCTTGTGTTATACAAACTATTGGTATTAGATAGCACACATTACTTTGATGTTCATTCATTATTATGCTAATGCTTTTATTTTGGGCATAAAGAAGGCATTTAAGTCAATATACCCTGTTTACGGAACTTGAGGGATAACATTGTTTCAATTGACTACCTCTTTCTTTACCAGCCCTCCCATGCAAGAGACTGAGGTTCATTCTATTTTCACCGCTAACAAAAATAGCCACAGTGCAGAATGCACTTTCACATTTCACATCATCACCAATAAATACCTAGCCCTAACACACCAGATAAATGAATAACAAACCCAGAAGCTTTGTGGAAGGATCAAATCCATTTGACTCGTGGCTAGTTCTTCAGAATGTTGTATTGCACATACCCCTCCCATTTCTAAAGCTTCTAAACTGAAAGAACCTCATGTATGTTTAACTGATTATAAAATATAGAAATAGGTATGTGGGAGATTGTGTAAGCAAGTGTAAGGAGAGCATTCTTAGGAGTTAATGGTCAGGTAAACTGAAACAAACTATCTGCTCACTAAGTTCGTGATTTCCTTGATGATAATCGATTATTCTCCTAAAATCAATAGAGATATAAGTGACCAGGGTGATCCTTAAATTTTATTCCATTTGAAGTTTTTTACTTCTTGCTTCATCCAGCACTTTATTCAGTCTGAGTCACAGTTTAGGAAAAAAACACAAGAATCTGCCTTGTACTGAGTCAGGGTATTATCCCATTTAGCATTCTGTTTTGCAGTACTGCTCCTGGTGCTCTAGTGCTTCCCCAAATGCACCAGTGGCAGAGGTGGAACTGCACATACAGAAACATTGTGCATTACAGTTGTGCATTGTGCATTGCATTTGAATATTGTGTTTTTACACTGCAAAGATCAATCAGTTATGAGTTGTACAAATTTGCTATTCTGCATGGGGGTTGTATAGCGTATACCCACATGTGAATATTTGTACTATGCTGATGAGATGTTGAACTGCAGTTGAAAATTGCTAGAACATTGGTTTCTTAAAAACAGAAATCAGCCTACACCAACACACAACCAACCACCTTGCACTCTTCTTGGGATCACTGGTATAAGAGAATGTAGTGAGATCGGCCTCTGCTACCAGACAGCGGACAAACCGCGCAGTTCCCCAGTGCAGCAAAAAGAACCCACAAAAAGCGGGTTCTTTTTGCGGCACGGTTATGACTAAGAGTCTGCTACGTCAAAATGTAGAATGGGTGCCGCCATTTTGTATGTGCTCGGCACGTACTAGGGTTAGGGGCATCTGGAAAGGACGCCCCTTCCTAACCCTAGTACGTGCCGAGCACGTACTTTTTTGGTGGTGTGTAACCCGCCTTTGTTTGCTTCTGCTCTGTACATCTTCCATGGGCCTTGCCTGGAGGGTGCATCCTAGCTCCAAGGGCTACCCATATACTGTATCCAGTGGTGGGGAATTTGATTGTCAGTGTAGATAGAATGTGTTTGAGGGTCCAGTTCTACCATTGTCTATGGAGATTATCACATGGGGATAAGAAATGGGAGAAAAGTGTGATGCTCTCATCATGTTTGTGTGATCCCAGGAAGATATTCTCACAATGTTGTGAATATATTTTACTTGCCCTGTCATTGAAGCATCGTGCTAGTGCAACTTCTCATTAATGGCAAAAAAAAACCTGTTAATGGCTTGCCAATAGCACTTCATTAGCACTATCATGAACAAGCGAAAAGCAATCATGTTTCAGTAGCGCCATTGAGAATCTATCATTAAACCTTCTGAAAATATGTTGAGTCCACCAGTCCCTTAATGTGCCATTCGGCAGAATCACTTCCTGTGTCATACTTGTGAGTCCCAGGAGAGTTCCTTAGCGGCAAGAGATTACCTGTTTTTCTCTCTCCGATCACAACCCCTTCTTTTGACGTGCAGAATGTAAAAGTGCTCTATTTTACCATTTGTGACTCCTTAATGCCCTGTAATTGCGACACTATGTGAAAGTAAGTGTTGCAGTTTTGTCATTGTATCATTCTTGCTAAATAATAGAATAGCATTATTAAAATGTAAATAGCCCTCGTGTGATAATTTCATAGGAAAAGAATGCTAGAATATAGCAGCAAAAGGGGTTGAATATTTCTCTGCTGTGTCCTATCTGCAGCCGTATTTACCATCAATAAACCTTATGTCATAGCAGTAAATGTAGTAGTCTTCCACACTGAAAAAACTCTTGGGGAGGTTTGGAATAACAAGACAAGGAGAATCATAATGACGGCTTTCTCAGTTTCAAAATTTCAAAATTCAGCTGTCCCACAGCTCCCAACAAACTGTGGTGGAAATTATGCATCTAAGTCCTTTTTGCTTTCTCCAACCTTTGTTTTATTAAAACTGATTTTCAAAAAACTTCTTTCCAAACCATTAATGAAAAAAATTGCAAATTTGGCTAAGTTGTTATTAGTCTTGGGCTTCCAAAAATTCAGCTCAGGTTTGGGACTTTGGGTGAAGTGAATGAGACCAAACTGGTATCACCAGAAATAGAACTTTTGAAAATACTGAATCAGAGTCTGATCCAAATCTAGGATGCACATTTCTAATGCAGAATTAAATTGCACACTTGACAAAATATAAATATATGTTAATTATGGCAAATTATCTTTAAAGTATTACAGTCTTGTCTTCACCTAGTCATGGAACTCCTTTTGGAAAAGATTATTCATAATGCTTCAAATTTCATCTTCTATGTAATGAATTAGTCAATTAATCTTATTTTATCTCTGGAAATCTGTATTTACATTAACATCCAGGTTGCATATAAAATTATTATGGCCATCTCCAAATACCCACAGCTGTAAACCTCAACTGGCCTACATTTCTGATCTGTGAAAGATGAAGTAGAAGAGCAGCCTTCCATAAAAAGAGAAGTTGACTGAGCTGAATGAGGGACAGGTGCTTGGTAACCTTCAGCATTAGCAGGTGTGGAAAGCACTAAAGGGATAGCTGACTGAAGGCAATATCCATCTCATGATCTCACTTTCCATCTGTCTCAGGTTTTGAAAATCTTAAAGATGACTTTGTAATCATTCCCTGGTGTCTGCAGGCTCCTTGATTTAGAATGCACAGAATTTTATTTCAGAACATTGTAGCAGTTTTGATGCCATATAATACTAAAATGCAAGAGTAATATAATGTGAACTGGAAGGTTGAAGAAAGGCAGTGACATGCAGTAGCAGAACGATGGATTCAGAAGGGAGAAATCTGGAAATGAGAAGAAAAAAAGGACACATTGATTATGATATGAAAATTTGATTTTTTTTTTACAATTTAGGTATTCAGAGCAAAAATAAAATGATTAATTTCTTATTCATCCATGCATGGTTACAGACTACCTATGTGCTTGGAAAACCAAGTGACTCATACAGGAGCTTATCACTTGGCTTTTACATTTGGTGCATAATTCTGTGGCATCCTGATCTTATCAGAGGTTTTTGCTGCTGAATTTGCTGCCCCAAAACATCCCAGGTCCATTCCCACTTCCAGGAGTGCTCCAGTGGCCATTTTCTTAAACTAGAAAATTCTTGGATCTGAAAAAAGCTGCAAGGAGCACTCCTGGAAGAGGGGATGCACCCAGGATGTATTTGGCAGCAAATTCAGTGGCAAAAATCCTCTGATAACATTGGGATGCCACTTGAATTAAGCTTTAAACCAGATAGAGGTAAGCCAAATTGAAAAGCCAAGCGATAAGCTCCACAGGCAGGTCATGGATACTAAATCATATTTTTGGTGACTGAATCTAAAGTAATTGTACTTTGAATTACAAAGTCGCAGTGGTGCAGCTACTTGTAAAACAACCAACTTCCAGAAACCTGGCCCTGCTTCATTACCTTTTAGAGCAATCTCACATATAGAAATTAACCTGGACATTTTCATTTTGTGCCAGCTTTTTGAGGCCGTTTCATAAAGAACGACCTCACATAGTATCCATTTTGATATTATAAACAAGAAGTTCTTCAGAATTTGGAAGCATTATTTTTGGATGCCAGCTCCCAAATTCCATCAGCTTTCCCAAACTGATCTTAGTGGGTCCTTTTAATAGATGCCTAATGCTATGAATCAGTTGTAGCTGCTGGGATGTAACCATTTGTTCTTTGGCAGCAAAAGTCACAGTAATTTCATTACAAGTATGGCAAGTATGGTCAAGTACTGCACCTTTGTTTAATAACTGTAAGGTCTGCCTAGGAATGGGGAGAGTATTTTAAAAAATATGTTGTTTTTTAAAAAAAGTTACCCGTCTTCTTCTGTTTTTTGGGTGTTGCAAAATCCTGGCAAGAAGAATCCTGGGCTGATGGGAATCCTTTCTGTTTACTGGTTTTTGTTTGTGCAGAAATCAACATTTTTCTGTGCAGAAAATATTATTTGTGTAATGGAAATACTGTTTGTCTTGAATGAAAAGTTGTATTCTGTTCAAAAATATCATGTGTAAATTTTTGTAGAAGTGCCAAACTGCAAATAGACCTCCAAAACAGGGCAGTTTTCAAAGACTTTCTCACAGTGAGAGTAAAACTATTAAACTACTTGTTGCTTCTGCTGAGAAGAAAAATTAGCAAAAAAATCACATTCCTAGGCTGTTGCCAAATGGTCTATATAGCATATTGTTGAGCTCTACAGTATACTTTAGTGTTGGCATCTTCTCAGTGCAGCAAAAGACTGTGCTTGGTGGTTTGGTACTCCTAGCAACATAAGGCTGTTTAACCTCCATATGTGAGCTTACTAGGCATGATAGTAATCGCTATAATGATACTTACAAGATTTCTTCTCACCTCAACTTTTGTTCTTTCAAAAGTGGCCAGATTTATAAAATAGTTTTATAAAATAGTTGAATTGTAATTCCCCCTCCCACACATCAATACATGTTATGAACATCAGAAAAATCCAATGGCTTTGTCACTGATCTGCATCTCATCTGCTATGGCAGATCACATTGGCATGTAAGGCCCATTCATAAAACTGGAAAAAAGCATAAGAAGAGGTAGGTTATTTTAAAAATGCATAAGAACTGCATTGCCTTAGAAAGAGGAATTTCTCTCACCTTGTTCTTCTGGTATCTCCCCACCCTCTACTTCAGGAAAGCAGTGCAAAAGTGGTTGATACCTCCAATTTGGGACACAGACTGACACTTTCTTCAGTAGCAGTCATGAGTGAGTTATTCCAATCTGTGCTAGCACAGCTGGAAAATTTACCTTCACATGGCTGGAATTCCATTTCAGTCTGTCATGATACAGTAAACTGCGTCTGTTTCTTCATGAGCTACAGCGTTGGGGCAATGTGTTCCTGAGATTTCTACTGTCACCAAATACAGTCACTAAAGCTGGCTATTAAACCCCCCCCCCCAAAAAAAAAAAAACAGGGAAAGAAGTTTTGATAAAATGTTTTGAGCCTAGCAAATAAATTTTGTAATGGAATCTCAAAAGCCATGTCCCTTAGGGATACAAAAGTCTGCTTTTGTAATGGCATTGGTTTATTCTGTTTTTCCTTTTCATCATTTATAGATTTTTCCACATACTTTACAGCAAGGGCAGGGGCAGGTAGACTTCAGACTTGTTTTATCTGCTTCCTTTCCTTTCCTTTCCTTTCCTTTCCTTTCCTTTCCTTTCCTGTTCTTTTCAAAAAGCTAGAGTGTTAATCAGAGCTGGGTCCAAAAGTCACATTTAGAATTAAAGAACAGGGTACCTTTGAGCATGTGCTAAAATAAACCTAAAATTTTCTTTGCAGTACTAGAGTTGAATGGCCCTGACTGTTGATCTGGCATCCTCTGTATCCTTGCAATTGATCTGCTGGTGGAGAACCTTGGACTCTGTTTTGGCTTTGCTTCTTGGACCATCCCTACCTGCTTGATGTTCTGGACTGGGCTGCTTAAACATTTAGATTCTTCATTGGCTTTGCACATTCCTCAGATGTTGGCTTCTCTACATTTAAAAAAAATCCCTACTCACCCTGAATCAGGAGTGATCTGGATACATGATGTTCAGAACAATCTGTGACATGCATGGAGCTTTTAGGTGTCTGAGGGCTTATTTCACTTTATGTCAATTTGTAGAAAAAAATAATTGAAGTTATCTCCAGATTTTCCTGGAAAATATAGTTGTGTGATAATTGTGACTGGTGCATTGGCAGCTGTGGCGAAACCTGCACTAAATGGGTGGGAAACCAGGGCCCTTCCTGTCATAAAGTGGTGAGTTCCCACTACCTTTTAAATCAGATTGCAAATGGGTTTGAACATGTTCAAATGACCCTGGTTCCCACTTAATCTAAATCACTGAAGCAATTCCGAGAGGGGGGGGGGCATGCTCCAGTCCCATTTAACCCGCTTCTTTAACTCTGGTTTTTTCTGCTTCTTTTTTGATAAATCAATTCTGTGCAAATGTGAAGCACAAGCGGTTTGGAATTGATTCAAATTTCCCCTTTGGTTGGCTGGAACGGAATCATTTTGAATAGATTCATTCATGAATGGCAACCACAAGTGGGTTATTTTGATGCCAGAAAATGACAGAAAGTGCAATCAGGGCAAGTAAACCACGATCCGATGTCAAATCAACCCATCGATTTAGATCACACAGCAATCTCTAAGTGAGAATGAGTCCCAAGAGACATTTGGAAGGTTTAAGCAATGTGATCACCATTCTTTTGCTGCTTCATTTGTTTGCATAGCCACATATAAGTATATCTGATAGCCTGATATATTTTACCTGTGTTCTTCCACAGTTGTGTCAAATACATTTTTGTGCATCCTTAATGGACAACTAAAAATAAAAATAATGTGGAGCAACCTTTGTTGTGTAGCCAAAAGTAATTCAGAAAAATTCAACACTGATGCAACCTCTGAATGGGAAATGTGTGGCAGCTTAACCCAAATTTGATGCAAATAGCCTTAATATCACTTTTAATAATATATGGAAGCGCCAGGGTCTCTGCAAGTCTGAATCCTGGCACCTTGGATTTTACTGTACATGTAAACAAGCTCTGAGTTTCTAGATGGATTTTGAGTGTATTAACTCTACCCACTTATAACACTTTAATGCAACTTTAAATGCAATGACTACGCCCTACAGGATCCTGGAATTTGGAGAAATTCTTAGACTTCTTTGCCAGAAAGTTCTAATGCTGTAATTTAGGGGGAGCTGACTAGAGAACTTTATGTATCTCACCATATTACATACCCCAGAATGCCATGGAGCCATGGCAGCTAAAAACAGCTGTAACTGGGTAGTGTGGATACACTATTTGTTTTAATCTTTACCAAACTGTTTTTGGGACTTTATTTGACCAGTCTGTCTGTGGCTGGTCCTATTGGCATTAACTCTAGACTATTAGACCTTGGTATGGGGAGCTGCCTGCCTGGAAACAAGACAGGCAGCTTCTCTAGCTAATGCTCTGTCACCAAATAAAATTAAAAGTGCTTACCTATAAAGTCTTACATAGTATGGCTCCAAGCTGACTGAAATACTTCATTTTCCCATAGAAGCCAGATTTGAGGTCTTTGGGGAGACTCTTTTCTTGACTCCACTACTCTCAGAGGCACATCTGATGAAGATGTATACCAGGTCTTTTAAAGTAGCCACTCAACTACATCTGGAATTTCTTATTCAGGGTGAATTTCTCCTTGTCCTTTTGCTTCAAGGCAAAAATTCCCCCTCCCAAATCAGTCTTAGTATTAAAGATGGTGCTGTGACCAGGATAGGGATAGCTTAAGGATAGCTCAGTCTAGGGGAATTAAATATTAGCTCAATGAATAGCAGCTCTGGGACAATCTCTATGTATACCAAGACTGGTGGCAAAAAGAACCACAGAGGCAAACCCTCACTGAAGTGTATTTTATTTTAAAGGGAAAAATCAACACACACTCTTCACAATCACTCACACAAGCACACAAGAACTGAAAAATGCAGGTGTTAGGTTGGAACAGAATTAGGCCTTCTAATGGAGATACAAGATGATGTTCCAGGACAGGAGGAATGGGGACTCAATCGCTTCCAGGCCACTGGAGTTTGGTGAGAGAAAGAGGGGTCTAGCAAAGTGAAAACTGGCAACACTTCTGCCTGCAAACCAAGCTGATCCAGCAAAGGAAAGGCCTCTTAATTTATAGGAATTTTGTGTCCTGGTGCAAAGTCCAGAAAGTTGATGTGGCCAAATGGTCTAAATATTTGATATGCATAAGTGACACTTTGAAGTAGGGTCTCCCAAAGATGTGACATGGATGTGTGAATGGGTGTATTCCTGCAATAGACAGCTTACAGTTTCAGGTAGATGAAGTTACTTACTCCAACCAGAGCCATCCTATTATTTCATAGCCAAGCTTTTCATCACCTCCTCCGACATGTCCAGAACATACATAAATCCTCTTGGCGACTCCTAATCTAACTGATGTGACCTTCTCACTTGCAACTAATGATGTCCACATTAGGATCATAGAGGCTCAGTTTATAGCAACTTTAATATCAAAAGAGGAGGGGTAGGTTCTAGTATCTCCAGAGCTAAGAGTGTTTTATTCATTGTTATCGTGAGATAACCTATGTCTCATCTGAAGGGAAATAAAATAATAGAAAATGATGATCCTACAGCATTACCACTACTGGATGAGAAACAATGTTGGCTTTTGGAGGCTGAAGTATTTTTGTCCCTCAAGGAATGTTAATCATTATTTCAATTATCACTTCCCTCTGTAATTTGGTGGAGTTTTATCTACAAGCTGATGCTTCATTTTTGTATTATTACTTTGGTATTGTATTTTTTATCATGGTTGGGTAAGAGTGAAATAAACCAACCAATTTACCCACCAACCCAATAAATAATTACACAAATAAAGAGATTGTATGCATTTAAGTATTGTGGTTCAATACTATTCCACCCCTGCTATTTTCAGTTTTGATTTGCTACATTATTAAACAGCCTTTGGAACTTCTGTTGTCCAACATTAATAAATTTGTATAATTACCTTGTAATTTCAAACTGACATTACACAACGTTCCTCAAAGTGGCCATCCAATGACTGACAGAAAGATTGTTTCTCCAGCTAAAATAGTGAATTGAATATAAAATCATTTAGAATAATAATAAAAATAATAAATAAATAAATAAATAAATAAATAAAGTTTTATCCCGCTCCTTCCTACGATCAGGGCGGCTTATAACATGGGTTAAAAACAACAGTACCATAAAACAATATAAAATACAAACACATCAAAGCAGACCATACAATCAATAAAAAATAACAGGCTAAAAGCCCCATAGCCCAACCTCTTGGCCACGGTAGAGGAGGGAGGCCCACAGGATTTCAGTCGGGGAATGCCTGTTGGAACAGGAAGGTTTTCAAGTCCTTCCTGAATTGGGCCAGGGTGGTAGTCGAGCGGAGCTCAGTGGGCAGCATATTCCAAAGGGCTGGGGCAGCAGTGGAAAATGTCCTCCGTGTAGTGGAGGATAATCTCGTCCCAGGCACCTTCAGTAATTGCTGCCCAGACGTTCTGAGGGTGCGAGGCGGAATGTACGGGGAGAGGCGGTCCTTTAGGTATCCTGGGCCCAAGCCATTTAGGGCTTTATAGGTAATCACCAACGCCTTATATTGAGCCTGGAAGCGAATGGGCAGCCAATGGAGATCTTTCAGTACCGGTGTTATGTGGCTGGTCCTGGAAACACCAGTGACCAGCCGGGCTGCCATGTTCTGCACCATTTGCAGCTTCCGAGTTTGGTATAAGGGTTGCCCCATGTAGAGTACATTGCAGAAATCCAGTCTCGAGGTTACCAGAGCATGTACAACAGTTTCAAGGTCCCTCTGGGCCAGGTATGGGCGCAGCTGGCGAATAAGCCGAAGCTGATGACAGGTGCTCTTGACCGTCGCGTTCACCTGAGCAGTCAGGTGAAGCAACGAGTCAAGAAGCACCCCCAGACTGCGCACGGAGTCCTTCACAGGGAGCGTGACCCCGTTCAGGACAGGTGGAACCACCACCATTCCTGGACCAGGGGAACCTATCACTAGTACCTCTGTTTTCTCTGGATTCAACTTGAGTCGGTTTTCCCTCATCCAGCCCATTACTGACTCTAGGCAGGCCACGAGAGGAGAGACCCCATCCCCAGTCACTGCATCAGTCATTTGGGATAAATAAAGTAGTTCTTTAAACTGAATAAATTAAAACTTAATCCATATAAGACAAAAGCGCACCTAGCCAGTCGAAAGACATTATAGGGATTGGCCTGGTTTCATCTGTGACCAGGAGTGTATTTGTACAGTTAAAGCTGATGCACCAATTCCTGGACAAGTTGGATTTGGCCATGTTACACATGACTTGGTTACATCCCATTGGGATTACTTTAATGGGATCTATCTACATGAGGCTGTCTTTGAAAAGTGTTCAGAAACTTTAATTAATACAAAAAGCTGCAGCCAGATTGCTCACTGGGGTTGGCTACAGCAGGGAACATTAGTTCTCTTGTTGAATAACTCCATCCACTGCTGAGCCACATCCAAGCACAATTCAAAATGCTGGTGATGACCTACAAAGCCCTACATAACTTGGGTCCAAGCTTTTTGAAGGACCACATCACTGTTTATGAGTCCATAAGAGTGTTAAGATCATCTGGAGAGGTCCTTCTTTCTGCCCCACCACCTTCACAGGCTCGTTTGTTGGGAGCAAAGGAGAGGACCTTCTTGGTGGCTGTTCCAGTCTTTGGATGGCTCTCTACCTTCTCTCCTTCCACCGTTGATGGAAAACATACTTGGATCACTAGGCATTTGGAAACTGAATGGAATTAACTGTGCCTTTTTAATGTTTTATTGTCTGTATAATCTTTTAAGGAATTTTAAGGTTTTTAATGTTTGATATTTAAACATGAGAAATTGTTAAATTGCTTTAAGATAACTTTATATTTATACTTTTATCAACATTTTTGTATAGGTTTTAGATATGTTGTTAGAGTTCCACTGTTGGGAGGAAGCAAGACATACATGAATAAAATAATTATAAAAATAATAGTTGTAGAATAATATATATAATTTATAAGAATAAACATTGGCCTGATGAAATAGATGTTTTTCAAAACAAGTATTTACGTTTTCCTTTTAGAGTTAAAAAGATCTCTTAATTGTGCATATTTAATACTGCATTTTGTTTTTCCTCCACTCATTCATTCTAACTACTGCCAAATCAATTTGATCACTTTGGATTATATCAGTTCACATCTAGACTAATGTTAGTGGGAATAAACATCAACATTTGGTGAAGTAAGATTCATAGAAGCTTACTTCTAACCATGTGAGTGATCAATTAGTCATGATCTGGAAGTAAAACAAGGGATTGCCAGCAAACAAGTGAAACCAGCAGTTTTTCTTTCATCCTGTTTCTCTCTTGGCAGATATATATCATGCTGCTGGCTTTGCCATAAGCCTCTGGCTTGCCTGCTAAAAATGGCCTGCTTTCTCTCCAAATCACCAATTTTCATGGGCTTGGTCTGAAGACCACATTTTACAGATTAATTGAATATTTTTAGTCTTGTTAACATGACAGGTTGGTTATAAGTAGCATTGGAAATATCAATATAACATGCATGTGCACACAGAAAGAGAGAGCAACTACATGTACTCCATAACATGTAGCTCCATGGTTCACCTCATCCCTTCACCATGATGAGTAGAAATTTGTTTGGATTTAAAGTCCTATGACTTCTTGAAGGTTAAATGTTTCTGTACCTGATGAGTGGATTTTATGCCAGATCTAGCCCCTATTTAAAGTTATTTCCAGTGTGCTATCTTTACACATGCAGATTCCGTTTTAAACTTGAAAATTATTACACACTGGTCTAACTTTCCCTGATAGCCTGATCTTATGAAGAAGAGTCACTGAGTATAGCAAGATGAACCCACGATATTTTGCTGCTTGTGTTGCAGCAAAAGATGGACAAAGTGGTTCCTTTCCATTCCACATGAAGAGGCCAACTAGAATGGACACTGAGTTTTATGTCAGCACTAGTAAAATATGGTATCTTTCCCTACACTGGAGGATGCACCTGCCTAGTTTATGCAATACAGGACAGAGTGTGAGATAGAAATAGCTCCATTTATCCCAGAGACCCTGTAAACATCTCTTTTTTGGAATAAAATTCCCAGAACCCTTGATCCAGTGGATGGGGAATTCTGGGAACTGAAGTCCAAAACAGGAACATTTTCATGCTCTTGCTTCTGTCCTTCAGCATTTGCTGCCTGAAGTCTTTGCTTTGCTCTACCCAATGCCTGTCCAATGTACACTGTAGGCTTTTATTTTTCTACTGAAGCATATGTAGGACTGCTTCCTAAGAAGAAATCATGGCATGGTCAGAGCTGGCAGCATGACATGCTTTTGTTTAGCATATGACTAGCTGCACTCTGCAGAGTCTTTTAATGAGTCATGCTGTGTGGCAATAAGTCTGTATCCCCTGCCTTACAAGGCTACACCACAGAGACTCATTCTCAAAGGAATCAGCTCAGAAATAAGCATTGGTGCACTGGCAGATTCTTTTTAATGTGGGTAGAAATACTCCAGTTTATAAATAGGAAAATGTACTTTCACGCTGTGGAAAATGCAAACATATTAAAGTGTTCTTTGAAATTTCACAGGTTAGAAAGCTAAGGCTGGTGACCATTAGAATTACAGCTTCACAGCAGAAGTCAATTTTTCACAGTTCCCTTCAAGGCTTTTTGAGAAAGGGGAGAAAAAATATTTCAAAGCACAGAAGACTCATCTCAGTTTAGATTCTGTCCCAAATGCAAGGTAATATTTTACTGTCACGTTGTTAACAGCAGTAATTTGTTTTCAGATATATGCATGCACGTTTTGGAGCAGTATTTATTATTAACATTAAATATAGTGAAGGAGGACTTATGTACAGTAACACAGTGGTCTGAAAAACAATAGAACTAAATAGAAATATTACCATAACAATGAAAAAAGGGGAAACAAGATCTGAGAAACAGATTGAGTTTGCTGCATCAATATGATTTTCAGCTTTGATACAACCCATTGGTTATTTCCAGGTTCCAACCCTCTGGCATTGCCCCAGTCAAGGATGACAGAATGTGGACCTGGGTATACAGTTATCCAGAAGACTATTTTTACTGACCCCAAGGTATCCTTTTCCTGAAAAAAGGGGTGAATACCCTCTCCTAGAAGCCTACAGAAGCGGCAGCTCAGCTTTTAAATAGGCTTCAGGCTCCCCCTGCATTTTTTCCCCAAACAAGGAATGGACTTCTGGATACTTCCTTTTTATTTTTGGCATTTTTGGCAGGCTGTGTAGCCCCTGGGAGACCCTAGTATAAAACAATTGGCCTCTATACCTGTTCAATTTGTTCTTTCTCACCCTAGAGGGTACAAGATACATATCATGTTGCACCATTTTTATGGTGAAAAAAGGAGGGACAACAGTGAGCTAACACTAATCTTTTCAGTCTCTCATAGTTACAGAACCTTACAAATGCTGATTTGCATATAATTCCTATCACTTTCTTGTAAATATACATATACTGTACAGCTTTAAAGTACATACTGTGCATGTTTCCTTGGAGGTAGCTCTCATTGTATCCAGTGGATCTCCATGACTATGAAGTTGCTGAATATTGGATGGCAGTCTTAATGTGATTTCAGTAGGAAATATTTCAGCAGTCAGATGCATAGAGATTTGACATGTGTCAGCCACATGACTTGGCTTAATATTTTGCCAATGTTTGCGCTAGTTCAGATGGCAAATGGGAGGCCTAATCTCTGCACTGGCGAAACAGTCCAAAGGGTAGAATGCCCTCAAATAATACTCTGCCTACAAATTTGGTTACTTGCTACTCCAACATATTTCAACCATTTCCAGAATGTTCCTTTAATATTTTAATACATTCTATGCAAGTATAATGGATTTCTCTACTGATGTGGCACAACATGCTACCTAAGGCCAGAAGGCCCATGCATAGTCATCCTGGGGTGTCACAATAATGATGTTGTCAAAACTTGTCTACATTGTATCACCTGGTTCACATATTGCATGCATGGCTTACAGCAGAATTGTGTGCCTCTAGATTTTGTTGTACCACAACTCCCATCATTGCTCACGGCTGATGCTTGCTAGAGCTGGTGAGGTTGGGATCCATCAACATCTGAATTCTAGGTTTCCCTCCAGGCTATCTGAAGGATTGTATCTCCTAACAGGCTCTAAGACCTTCAAGGGAAGCGTCTCTTAATCCTACAGGTTTCTTGGTGTGCAAACATAGGAAAGCAACTTCTCACAGGCTTCTTCCAGGGGAGGAGCAACCTCCCTAGAGAGAAATAGGTACATTGGTGCTTGATGCATATATGTCCCAATGCATATTGGTCCCATTGGTCAGTTTGTTTGCTGTGCTATATAGTAACATAACAGCAGCCTTCTACTGGCTATGGACATTACAAATTCTTATTCCTGCATATGTTAATCCATTTACAATGATGTAACTTCCATATTGGATTCTGGCTCATGTCTCCTGGAGCCACCAAAACACCTGTAACTTTTAAAATGACTGTAATTGAAGTTGAAGTGAGTGAAAGATTAGCAGAGTACATGAGTTTTTCACGATTAGTTGCTATTCTGGTTTTCTGAATCCTCCGTAACTGTATTAGGATTCCACTTCACTGCACTTGCCCCTCAGTCTTTGTGATGTGAATTATAATAAAGGTTTCTTGGTGTAGTCCAAGTTTTCTGTGTCATCACGACGCTGTCATCAGAAAAGGGAAACAGCAAAGATAGACTGCTTCCCAGACACACATATGAAGCTGCACTAATTTTTGAGCCATCAAGCGATTTGACTGTTTTAAACAATTGGTACCTTTTCAGGCTTCCAAATTAGATAAAATCCAATAATCACTTTTCTCCCCATTGGCAACTCAGTTCCCTGACATTGTTATGAGCAGCTGCCTCCTCCATTAATTTAGCACCCAAGGCTTTCTTTGCTCTCCCATTCTACCATCTGTACCTTCTTTTTGGCCAGATCCATGATTGTTATATTGCCTCCTCTGTCACAAGCTGCTGCTCTCTTCTTCATCAGTTCATGAACTTGAGTACTGGCTGAAGCTGAAAACTATTTACAAAAGCCGATGATAAACTTTTTAGATACAATTCTGTTGTAGACTGCAATGCTTTCAGAAACAGATTTAGTAAATTTTGCTACAGGGGCATATGCTATACAAATAAGAAAGGCAGAAGTATTGCTGTCATGTTTCTCATGTTTGAACTAATTTAAGATGTATTTGCCTTGCAGTCCATTAGGCACAGCAGAAGGAAGGAGTAAGCATCTGCCTAATCTAGTAATCAAAAACATTAGTCTTGCACATAGTTGTAAATTTTTTTTTCCTCGTGACATGGTCCTACCAAATTGTTTAGGACAATAGGCTAGATCTTGCTCACAATCTGCACATTTATGAACAGCAACAAGTGTTACAGGCTATAGATTAGACATGATTCAGTAGGTGGTGCTCTTTCCTCAGTGTCAGTATACAACTACTGTCCCTTGTGTTTGGACACTGGTTTGTTTGCTTCCATGAGACATTAAAAATATTATGAGGACTTTAAGGTTTTTTTTTTAAAAAAAAAGATTCCATAATAGTAATAGTACACATATACTGAATGAACTCCAGTTCACATCATTATCATCTGATTTACTTTCAAGTTTTTTCTTCACCTTTTTAATACAATAGATGTAGCAATTCTTGAAGTGCTTCTATGCAAGAAGGAATGATGATTGGGATGTGGAGAATACAGCATACCAGATATGAAGGCCAGAATCTTGTATGGCAGTTATCAACGTGTAACCTAGAGCTATGCAGTCATGATTGCTATGTATACTTCATTGTTGTTGTGTGTCTCCAAGTCATTTTTGCCTTGTTGTTGTTATTGTTGTTCTTGTTCTTGTGTGACTTCAAGTCATTTTTTACTTATGGCAACCCTAAGGTGAACCTATCATAGAGGTTTCTTGACAAGTTTCTTCAGAGGGACTTTGCAATTGCCATACTCTGAAACTGAGAGAAGGTGGCTTGCCCAAGTTCATCCAGTAGTTTTTTATGTTCGAGTGGGGAATCGAACCCTGATCTCCAGAATCTTAGTCCAATGCTCAAACTACTACATCATTCAAGGTCTGAGAATGGCAATCAACGGGGCAACAAACTCCCATCAATCTCAGGAGTTTCTGCCCAGTAAATGAGGATTGTGGGGAATGAGCTGACAGTCCCTATGTAGCACTATAACTATGGTGCTTATGCATTTGTAACTGCTGTACAGGATTCTGGCCACTGAAAGTTAACTTCTGAAGATTTTCTCTTCTTTCAAGACCATCTTTAAAAAGAATCTACTCCTTTACTTTGACATCAGTTTTATTTTACTACCCCAGGTTAATAACAATAATAGCAATTTTGAACTTTTCTATGGGTCCTTGACCTATTTGCCTGCTCAAAGTAATTTAGATGCTAGGAGCAAAGTTCCAAGACACTGATATCTGTAACCTTTCAATGGAAAAACAAACAGCCCATTGTGATCTACTTATTCTGCAGGGATAGATAATTATTCCACACATATTTCATTTAAAAATTAGTTTACAGATGAAGGGATCTTATGTTTTAATATTCCCTTGCAGATAACCTTGAATATAGAAAGCTGACATATCAGAAGGAAGCAGGAAGGGAGGGAGTTTTGTGAGTATGGGTTCGTTCAAGTATCTCAAACAGAAATAAACTCTGATTTGATAGGTGGTAGAAATGCTAAAATAGGTTTTAATTTAGTCTGTATTCAAAAATTCCGATGATGATGATGATGATGATGATGATGATGATGATGATGATGATGATCTGAGATCTTGACCTGTGTATTCTCAGTTTCAAACATTTTCTCCAATTTAATTTAAACTCAAACATCCAGCTCAAACACATGAAACCATGTGTTTCAATAACACATGCCCCTCCCAACTTGCCTTACACAATGATGAGACTCTGCCAAGATGGAAGATATTAACATTGCCTCGTGCCTCCATGCCAAACCACTGCCCTGGCATAACAGACAATAAGCAACATTTCATAAACTGAGCTGCCATTTTTATAGGCTAAGACTTTCAGCTTTCACAAGGATTAGCTAATATCAGAAATCTTGAAGGATATAGAAATAGAAAAATAACATTTCACAGTATTTGGACTATTGACAGGCCTGCAAAAGACCTGCTCTCACATTGTCAGTGTTTCTTGTTTGAGATGGTAGCATCCAGAAACTCTACCCACATTGGTAAGTTGAAGACTAAAATACCTAGAAGGCCAAAGATAAAAATGGTGGTCTAGGTCCTTCTGTAAGCCAAAAAAGCAGGACACAAAGGCAATAATTTGTTTCCATGTATAGCTGCTATTGTGGAACAATATTGATAGTGTTCTGCTTCACCTCTTTGTTTTGCTACAGTCTTGCCTTTAACTCCTGTGTATGAAAGAAAAGTATGCTTTTGAATAAATACATTTTGATTAAGTCCAAAATACCAGTCTTTTACCTATAGATGATAGAAACTGATCCTCCTTTTTTCCACTGCCAGATTCAACACACCCCCCCCCCCCGGCAAATCTGCTTCAGCTTACAAATCTTTGTATAGATTAAGTCTCCCTTATATCCTAAATGCTTTGGATCAAAATATTCCAAATCCAATTGTTTTGGATTTTGGAATATTTGTATACACATAATATATGTATGCTCTCTCTCTCTCTCTCTCTCTCTCTCTCTCTCTCCATATATATATATCTTGCATATCTTGCAGGTTGTGTGATTTCAAGTTGTTTTCTGACTTATGGTGACCCTAAGGTGAACCTATCATGTGATTTTCATGGCAAAGCAAGTTTGCCACTGCCATCCTCCAAGGATGAGAGGGTATGATTTGCCCTAGGGTCACCCTGTGGGTTTACTTGGCTGAATTAGGATTCAAAACCTAATTTCCAGAGTCATAGTCCAATGCTTAAACCATTACATGACACTGACTCTTTTGGAGATGGTATCCAGGTCAAAACATTTGACTAATGTATGTTCTGTATGTACCAGATATACATAGTCTGAAGATAATTTTGTACACGATATCTTTTTAATAATTATGTCCATGAAATAAAATTGTATATATTGACCCATCAGAAAGCAAAGGTTTCTCTATCTCAGCCACCCATGTGGAAATTTTTGGATTTTTGAGTATTTTAGATTTTTGAATTCTGGTTAGAAGATATTCAATCTATATGGATCTCTCTAACAAGCTTCACATTTTTCTTTATAATTTTGAGCATTCATATTTTATGTATTTCTCCATTTAGTAAAGCATGTTTGTGCATGTCTTCCAAATTTAGGCATTTTTCACATCTGTACCATTTTGAATGAATTTATTTGGTTTTGCAAATCATATTGCAGGCTTGAAAAAGTAGAAATCAATAACCACAAATTTTTCATGTGTCCATGTTTAGTCTGGACATCTGTGCAAATCTGGAGCCTTATCACTTTACCAAAGAAAAATAAGAGACAGTAACATAGAGATGTCTATGCCTACCTTCCTGCATACCCACAAAGCACTGCCAGGGGAGACGATTGTAAACTCATGTTTTTTGTCCTGCTGGAAAAATCTGTTTGGCAAAAGTGGCACATCTATGACTGGTTTCCTTTGGAGGGAGAACGGAAATACTATGACATCATGTGGGAAGGTAAGTATAAAGCCACTGCTATCTCTTTGCCTCTTGTCTTTCTTTTGTAAGGTGCTGCTATGATGTTATTACCCAGGGAAGCCAGCCAAGCAACCATTGTTCATTGGTCCCAATGTGCATCTGGACCAATGTATATAAGCACTAATGTGCAATAGACACCAATGAACATTAGGAGTTTCTGATGCACATCAGGTCAATGGGGAGGGATTGCCAGTGGACATTAGGACACTCTTGCCAGAGTCCTGATACTCATATTTACAATTCACTAGAAAGGATCTCAGTGCCTCTGCTGTGTAGCTACGTATGTGTAAAGTTATACAACATAGCTCATGATCAAGAATTGTGGTCATTGTGTTTATATAAAAAATGAATCAGAATAACAGTTCTTTTTGGCCTACATTTCTTCTGGCTATAATGGCATTTCCAAAACATGTTTGTTAACTGATAGTGAAGACTGAGTAATTTTATTTCCGCAAACTGAGTAATAACAGAACCTCAACAGTTCACAGTTCTCATAGATCAGCATGATTTACAAGAAAGATTAGGTATTAAGAACAGTGTCTCAGCATCATAATAATAGAGGCCACCCTGAAAGGCCCATGTATTATTCAATTTAGCATCATTGTCATTTTGTATTTCATATCCTGGAGGGATTTCCAAGTGAAATAAAGGCTGACACCAAGCATAAAGTGCTTCCGCATTCAGTGTGATTTTGGAATGATCTAAACTAGAGCTGGGAGAAAGTCTGATCTGTGGACTGTATGTAGCCCCCAGCTTCATTTTTATGCCCCCAGAATGCATTAAAACCATTCACAGCTGAGGTATTTCTTCAATGTTTAACCTACTGAAACACCACAAAATTCACTAAAAATTAATTTAAACAGGAACAGCAAGTGATGTGAGATCATTTCCACTTTGCCAGCAACACACTATGGTGTATCCACCTGTGGTGCATGGGGCAGAAATTAGTACAGTTCCTCAGCAATTGTCAATTGCCCAGGTCTAAAGAGCCAAATGAAACATTTATTAGGGATATCTCCTGAGTCAGATCACAAGTCCAAAACCCATTGACTTGATTCAAGCCAGACTAATTTATGGACTGGAATTTAAAGCAAAAATCAATGCATGTCTTCTCAGAAGATTTTTTGATGGAGTTCAGCAAGGCAAAGTAAACCAAGTGTGCAAACAGGGATACAGGCAGGCAAACAATTTTATTTTATTCCTTGTGAACTTCCACTGGCAAAGCAGAATGTGAGGGGAGTGACTTCATATCTTCTCATTTTTCTTGGTTCATTCACTGAACTCCCCCTTCAAATGGTTCTATTTGGAGGGAAACACACACGCTTCTGAATGGTTGTATAGGGACTTGTCAAAGAAACAAGAAAGTTTGGGATTCCAACTTTCTGTTGAATTGCTCAAGCATATATATATATATTTAATCCACTGGAAGGCTGGAACATCAACATCAGAAACATAAGGACTAGAGAGGGTTCCATGGTCCCAACTGAAGGATTGCAAGCTTCAACCTCATTCTCAGTTTGTAGATCCATCTCTTTAGCATCAAAGAGGAAGATCTAATGTATTGTATTGCTGCTGCAGCACACTCCCAGTGAATCAAGGACTGAAACCTTAATTCCAGGTAGGCATGAATGGATACTGGAAAATGCTGTTTTCTATGAAGAAAATTTGGTTCACTGCACACACACACACACACACACAAAATACTGTTTCCTGCATGAAAAAGAACCACATGAGGATTTGTATTCTTATCTACCAGGATTCTTCTCATCAGGATTTCTCAAAACTAGGGGGAAAACACATTTTAAAAATCATTTTGCAAATGTTTTAAAATATTATTTCCAGTATCTTGAAGGTCTGACTGGTATTAATGTTTCTTGTTTGGTGTCAAGTCTAGACATGGCTTTCTATTAATTCCATATCCCAGGGCCTAATTTACTTTTCAGCATGTATATGCCTTCCCTAACTCTTTTAACCTTTAACGTTTTTACAATTGTTTAAGCTGTTTTACATATTATTATATTGCTTACATTGGCGGGATACAGACGGGCAGGAGAAGACGTCTTGGAGGTGTGAGCCTCCAGACCGCCCGCCCCGGGGGCGTGCTTCAGGTGTTGGGGCTTCCACATGGGGGGCAGTGAAGACGCCTCACCTGGGTCCGTTTCAGACCTGGAGTTTCCAAACCGCCGCCTTGGAAGATGCTGCAAAGAGAGAGGCAGCTTCCTCACGGGCGGCCCAAACCGCGGCTTTTTTTTCCCTTTGCCAGCTGGCAGATGCGCAGCTGCGCAGCTGCGGTGCTCAGCAGCGGCGGCAGAAAGCCTATGGGCACATTTAAAGTGCCCAAGCCCCTTTAAAACTTCCCCCCCCC
>NC_056527.1:34276167-34294808 GCF_019175285.1 Sceloporus undulatus | reverse complement strand
TCCTCACGGGCGGCCCAAACCGCGGCTTTTTTTTCCCTTTGCCAGCTGGCAGATGCGCAGCTGCGCAGCTGCGGTGCTCAGCAGCGGCGGCAGAAAGCCTATGGGCACATTTAAAGTGCCCAAGCCCCTTTAAAACTTCCCCCCCCCATTCTGTCCAAGAACAATGGTGGTCTCCTGCCAGCTGGTGATCAGCTGGTGTTGGCATCCTTGTCCGCTTGCACTTTGCCAGTGTCACCAGCATCATAGATGCCTCCTCTCCTTTGGTCCCCACGCTCCTGCTGAATCTACAATGCGCAGCCACAGCTGTCTCCGCTGCCACCGCTGTCCCCCTGCCATCCCCCATCACCTCCTTTGTACATATGTAAATATTTACAGTTTTAGCGTTTTTTATTGTTAGGTGAAAATGGCACAGGAATGTGTGTAGGGGTTCACTTTAAAGTCCAAACTTTCCAAGCAGCGCATGCGTACATGTTGCTCTAGGGTTAGGGTTAGGGTTAGGGTTAAGGTTAGGGTTAGGGTTAGGAGTCTTAAAATGCGCTGCAGCTGTGCCGCAGCTTCCACACCTGCATGGCAGCTGACGCTGCAATTAAAGCCTGACTGCAAACTGCGCATGTTCCAGGGCCCCGACTCATTATGCAACGCAGAAGACATGGAGTTTTTAAATGGACAACTTAAATTAGCGGCATAGCAATTCTGACGTACCGGTGCAGCAGTTTACAGACGGAGCTGCGCAGCTGCGCATCAAACGGAAAAGAAGCGGAGAAAAGCAGCACCTTTTTAATGCCGCTTCTTCCCGCTTGGGGCGTGTGGGGGGCGTGTTCATGGCGGCATTCAGGTAAGTCCCGTCTGAAGGCTCTACCTTCATGACATCATGAATACACCCCTTTTTGCCCGTCTGTATCCCGCCATTGTTTGTATTGTTTTATCTGTTTTCTGCCCTAATCTCTCATGAGAAAAGGGAAGGATGGAAATATTTTAATAAATAAAAAAGTAATATATATTTTGAAAGGATGTTCATTTGGCAAATTGTGTCATTAAAATATGTTTACAAATTGAGATAAAGCATGTTTAAAGATAATTTTTTAAAAATCAGAAAAATAAAAAAATGAGAAGTTATTTTTGAGTGAACCTAAGTAAAAATGAACCAGAACAGAAATTTGTCTGTAATAATTATAGCATTAATATTTCCCTGTCCAGGTTCTACCACACAAAAATCATGTTAAATAGTGGGAAATCTTGCATTTTTGACTGCATTAGCTAATTAGCAACTGCTGTTCTGCCATTTTCAAACAAACTGGTTTATTTTAAAATAACCTGGGGCTTATTAATGTATATAGGGTACTGTTTTCATTAATTCCCTTCAGATCACACGTTGAAGAATGTGACAGAGAATTAAGACTGCAATACACACCTAATCCCATAGATTATTCTCTGCCTTTTCTAAGACATCTGACAGGTGCATGCCACATGAAGAAATCTCTTCCAAATATTTATTTACAAACTTGAGTGAAGTTTTCAGAAGTGTTTTGGTTTTCCTGTCTGTATTCGGTATTTTTTTTTATAGAAATAGCTGAGCTTTTCAGAGTGACAGATGTTCTACTCTGACCTAAAAACAGTAATCAGTCAGTGTCTTAAATAAATGCTTTATCTATCAGAACAGTGGAGTTTTCTGCACTTCTGATTTTTGTTGCTGCAAAAGGGACAATTATTGAGTTCCCTTTTAACTTCCTTGAGCTGTATTTTTTTTCCTTTTTAGTCTAAGAAATTTATCTCAGATATCTCTATGTCAAGAGGTCTCCAAAGTATGTAACCCTCCCTGACCAAAATTATGACTAAACTAAGATTTGAAATTATAAAACCTTTTCAACAATTACAAATTTAAAAAAAAACAAGAACAGTAGTAAGAAGATGCAGTGGAGAGTCTAGAAGACAAACAAGTGAGTCCTAGAACAGATCAAGCCTGAATTCTCCCTGGAAGCCAGGATGACTAAATTGAAATGGTTGTACTTTGGCCACATCATGAGAAGGCATGACTCACTGGAAAAGACAATAATGCCAGGGAAGGTTGAGAGTAGCAAAAAGAGAGGAAGACCACATGCCAGATGGATGGACTCAATTAGGGAAGTCACGGGTAAAAATCTGCAAGATTTGAGCAGAGCAGTGGTAGACAAAAGGTTTTGGAGCCATCTCATCCACAAGGTCACCATGAGTCAAACTTGACTTGAGGGCAATTAACAACAAGTAACAGTAAACAAAACAGAATCATCATCATTCCATCTTTTCTTTAGTGCAAGACAAAAAGTGGGTTGCAACAGGTTCAAAAACATAGTTAAAAATTCCCATAAAGCAAAAGTTCAAAAG
The DNA here is from genome assembly GCF_019175285.1 of Sceloporus undulatus. Lineage (NCBI taxonomy): Eukaryota > Metazoa > Chordata > Lepidosauria > Squamata > Phrynosomatidae > Sceloporus > Sceloporus undulatus. The sequence goes on along the minus strand of NC_056527.1, from coordinate 34,292,447 downwards.
CTATTTAACTATCAAACAATAAACCATAAAAAAATAGAATAGCACAATAAAAATAACAAATAGAAAATCCAGCTCATTGTAAAATACCCATCCTGTCTAAACCGACAATTTTCAAAGGCCTGTCAAAATGGAAGGATCTTTACCTGCTGTAGAAAGAAAGTAGAGAGGATGCCAGCTTAACCTCTCAATGCAGGAAGTTTCATAACCTGGGAACAGCCACCAATAAAGCTCTCCTGATGGATCTGTGATGGTGGTGAGATAGAGAGAAGGGCCTCCCTCACAGATCTTTTCAAAAACTCTGCCAGACTATGAGGAAGACTACAATCCATCAGATAACCTTGACATGAGCTCTATAGGGCCTTATAGGTCAAAACCAGCATGTTGAATTGTGCCCAGAAATAGACAGGCAGTCTGTGGAGCTGCTGTAACAAAGGAACTGCGTGCTACTTGTGGCCAGCCCCAGTTTACAGTCTGGCTACAGCTCTTTGGACCAGTTGTTGTTTCTGAACACCCTTCACAAGCATCCTAATGTACAGCACATTCTTGTCTATAGCAGTAGTAAAGAAACAGTAAAATAAGTAGTAAAATAAACAGAACAGAGAGTCAGTTTGGAGAAGAAAAAAGTCTTCATCTGGTGCTAGAAAAATAATGGTATATTTACAATGTTTGTGAGGAAGTTGCTCCAAAGTCCTGTTCTCCAGTTGCCTTCTATCTAATCAATGGATATTCTTGGAGGTGAAGCATGTGTTGATGTTACCACTTTCAAAGAAGGATTATTATTATTGATTTATACCTTGCCCTTTCTCATGAGAGTTCAGAGTTTTTGTCAGTCTATATGAAAAAAGAAACCAGTTAAAACTGCAAACCAAAAACATCTGAAATAATCAACTGCAAATTTCGTTATTATGAGCCTTCAAGTCATTTCTGACTCATGGCAACTCTAAGGTGAAACTTTCATGGAGGTTTCTTGACATGTTTCTTTAGAAGGAGTTTGTTTGTTTGTTTGTATGACATGCTTTTGTAGTAATTATCTGTGGATGCCAATACATTTTATATGGTACTGATGGTCATGAGTGTGTTTTCTCAACTTTGTCTAGCTATATCCTATCATTAGCTATCATCCTATCCTACCTTGTGAAACCTTGTCACAGCCATGGCTATATGTATAGTAGATATCTGTGATGTGGTGTGTGTGAAGTCATAGAACTGGAAGAGAACACAAGGGCCATCCAGCCCAACTCCCTTCATGCAGGAATATACACTCAAAGCACTCCTAACAGGTGGCCATTCAGCCTCTGCTTAAAAACTTCCAAAGAAGGAGACTTCACTTCATTCCAAGGCAGTGTATTCTAATATCAAACAACTCTTACTATCAGGAAGTTATTCCTAATGTTTAGGTGGAGTCCCTTCTTCTGCAGTTTGAATCCATTAGTCTATGTCCTCATCTCTGGAACATAATACATGCATAATGATTTATGCATTTAACAGAAAATAAGCTTGTCCATCCTCAATATGGCATCCCTTCAAAGATTTAAACATGGCTACCATGTCACCTCTTAACGTTATCTTCTCCTAGCTGAATAAACCCAGCTCCCTAAGCCGCTCTTCGTAGGGCATGGTTTCCACACATTTTTCAGTCTCCCTCCTCTGGACACAATCCAGTCTGTCAATTTGCACTACAGAAATAATGCAGTGTGACACTGCTTTAACTGCCATGGTTCAATGGTATGGAATCATGAAACCAAAACTTTCTTACAGTGTAGGCTAAATACTTCATAAATATAAATCCCAGGATGACTTTCATCCATGGCAGTTAAAGCAGTGTCAAACTGCATTATTTCTGCAGTGCAGATTAGACCTTTGAAGATGGTCTGGAAGCTTCTGATGGCTAAGAATCCAGCTGCCCTCTTGTTGGATTAGGCTAGCATGCATAACAGGTGTACCTTTTTGTGGTTGTGGACCCATTATTGTAGAACCCCCTGACATGGCAAACGCCTTCATTCCCTGGTTTAAAATGGGCTGTAAATAACTTATTGTTTGTATCCACCTTCAGTTGATATAATATTGGGCTACGCATTTATGCTGTATTTTAAATTGTAGCTGCTTTACTGCTACTCAGCTCCCTCCCGCCCTGAACCAGATCCTTGAACCTACTAAGGCCTGCTGTGACTTATTTAACGACTTTTTTGTGGATAAAACCTCTCGTATAAGCGAAGGTCTGAACGCCGACATTTTAGCAGAACCTAGGGTAGAGGTGTCCAGAGCCTCCGTGGACTTTATTAAACTGGATCGGTTTGAGTCGGTGAGTACCGAGGATGTGGACAAGATCCTCGGAAGTGTTCGGAAGACAACCTGCTCTCTCGATCCCTGTCCCTCGTGGTTAGCGGCCCAGGGGGGACCGGCGGTAACAACCTTGTTACGCCGGATAGTTAATATATCTTTGAGGGATGGGCAATGTCCATCACAACTGAAATTGGCCATAGTAAAACCTATTCTAAAAAAGCCCTCCCTCGACCCCCCCCCGGTTCATAATAATTATCGGCCTGTTTCGCTGCTACCATTTTTGGGAAAGGTGATCGAGAGGGCGGTTGCAATCAAGCTTCAGGCGGTCTTGGATGAAACAGATTATCTGGACCCATTTCAAACTGGCTTCCGGGCGGGTTACGGGGTTGAGACGGCCATGGTCGCCTTGGTCGATGATCTCCGTCTGGGCATCGCCAGGGGAAGCGTGTCCCTGTTGGTGCTCTTGGACATCTCAGCGGCTTTCGATACCATAGACCATGGTATCCTTCTGGGACGCCTGGCAGAGGTGGGAATCGGGGGCACTGCGCTCCAGTGGTTCCGGTCCTACCTCTCTGGGAGGTCCCAGATGGTGCAGCTGGGAGACGTGTGCTCCGATGAGCGGGCCCTTAAAACTGGGGTCCCTCAAGGAGCCATTCTGTCTCCCATGCTATTTAACATTTACATGAAACCGCTGGGAGAGATCATCCGGAGACATGGGGCGCGGGGTTATCAGTACGCTGATGACACCCAAATTATTTTCTCTATGTCTCCGACTGATGCAGTGACCAGGGTTGGGGTCTCTCCTCTCGTGGCCTGTCTAGAGTCAGTAATGGGCTGGATGAGGGAAAACCGACTCAAGTTGAATCCAGAGAAAACGGAGGTACTAGTGATAGGTTCCCCTGGTCCAGGAATGGCGGTGGTTCCACCTGTCCTGAACGAGGTCACGCTCCCTGTGAAGGACTCCGTGCGCAGTCTGGGGGTGCTTCTTGACTCGTCGCTTCACCTGACTGCTCAGGTGAACGCGACGGTCAGGAGCACCTGTCATCAGCTTCGGCTTATTCGCCAGCTGCGCCCATACCTGGCCCAGAGGGACCTTGAAACTGTTGTACATGCTCTGGTAACCTCGAGACTGGATTTCTGCAATGTACTCTACATGGGGCAACCCTTATACCAAACTCGGAAGCTGCAAATGGTGCAGAACATGGCAGCCCGGCTGGTCACTGGCGTTTCCAGGACCAGCCATATAACACCGGTACTTAAAGATCTCCATTGGCTGCCCATTCGCTTCCGGGCTCAATATAAGGCGTTGGTAATTACCTATAAAGCCCTAAATGGCTTGGGCCCAGGATACCTAAAGGACCGCCTCTCCCCGTACATTCCGCCTCGCACCCTCAGAACGTCTGGGCAGCAATTACTGAAGGTGCCTGGGACGAGATTATCTTCCACTACACGGAGGACATTTTCCACTGCTGCCCCAGCCCTTTGGAATACGCTGCCCACTGAGCTCCGCTTGACTACCACCCTGGCCCAATTCAGGAAGGACCTGAAAACCTTCCTGTTCCAACAGGCATTCCCCGAATAAAATCCTGTGGGCCTCCCTCCTCTTCCGTGGCCAAGAGGTTGGGCTATGGGGCTTTTTTGCCTGTTATTTTTATTATTTGAATGGAGGGCTGATGTATTTGTATTTTAATGTATTTCTTGTATTTTAATGGTTTATGTATTAATGTTTTTAACTTTGTTGTAAGCCGCCCTGATCAGAGGAAGGAGCGGGATATAAATAAAAACTTTATTATTATTATTTTTACACTTTTCACATAGCATATGTATATTCCATCATAGTTACACTGGCTCTCACAGATGTGCAACCAGTTGTGTAATGGACACTATATACTTAGGTTTGTCCATTGCACAACCATCCATTAACTCCCTGCACACACAGTCAAAAATGAGAGGGAGGGCTTTGTATGCTTATGAGGGACGGCACTTACACAATCTCTGAAAAAGCACAGCCCCTTGGATAACTATTTTATGCTAACATAATGCCTTAATAAGATTCCAACTTTTATGTTGTAAGCATCCTTGTTAGTGTGGTTTTGGCTCTGAAACTGTTTTTTAAGAGTAAATAATATATATGGAATGCTAATTCACTATTTTTTCCCTATAGTAGTCCTTTTAGGAAGAACTAGAAGGATTGTATATCACTGCAAATTAAGAAAGCTACAAAGATGAATTGTGCTCTTGGTGGGTTTTCAATAGGAATTATTTCAAAAAATAATCTCAGAGAGGCACAATGGCATCACTAATTTACTCCAAGTTCACTGGGAAAGTTTAGGTATTTCAGTAACATTCTTACTCTAATTGACCTAGCACACTGTAATTACTCAAAAGGAGTTGTTGCAGTGCATCATCCCACTAGAATGTTTCTTGAATTACTGTTGTGTTTGGAGGATGTGCTATGGAGATCCATCAACAGTGCCGAGGGTCTGACAAGGTCCAATGCATTTTAGCACACCTCCAAATGCCCTTGGGACACCTTGATCAAAATTATAGATATACTGGCTAGGAAGGGTGGGTAAAGACTGTAAGTTTTGTAAAACAAATGATTTGTACTGAGCTTTACCCTTGTCATTTGAAAGTTCTGGAAATATTCTTATTTCTTGATTTTAAAAAACAACAACAAGGCAGCAATAGACGTGACAATTATAGGAAACAAAGATATTGGAAGCAAACTGCTGAGAAGCAACTGTGAAAAAAGAGATCCTTTGTGATGAAAAAAGGACAATTCTGAAAATGACAAAAGCCTTTGCTAATCCTGAAGATTCCTTTTAAACACAAAATTATCTTGCATGCACAGAGGTTAGTACAGCACTTGCTATTTCACTCCATAATTTTGATGCTGTATTTATGTATTGATTCTTGTGTTTTCTTGAACCAACACAAAAATAGCAGGCAGCAACAGTCTTGAATTAATTTCAAATGTTGCAATATATTTTCATCTGCTGCATTTGTATTACTTTTTTTATGAATAAACTGTAATAAAAATTACAAAATAAAATAAACTCATCCCCACTATTTGTTTCTGTTTACATTTAGCAGTTCAACCTGAGGTGAATTATGTCACATCATGTTGGATTTGGAAAGGTTTTGATTCATCTGGAATACATTTTCAATAATAAATCTGCTTCAGGCTTCCTTCTTATGTTTGGCTGGTTTGTTGCCTAGTTGAATTTCCTGTTCTGTTAGCAGTTTCATGACTTATACCATCTGTATCTAAACTGAATTTTTTACATCACCATTAGGCATTTGGATATCACTCAGAATAGACAACAAAATCAATTTAATTTATTTTAATCTACAATACTCTGTAGAGCAATTTTTCCCTTCAAGAAGCTTTCTTCAATAAACAGAGCACAACATTATAACTGTCTCTATATCTATCTTTTAAAAAATGATAAATCTTATCTTAAGTATATGTTCTTTTTTGACACATTAATATCGTGTCAAAATACCTTTAAATAATTGGAGGCAATTAATACATTTTTGGATCAGAAATCATGGAGTGGGACTATTTTAATAAGCCATTTTCTTTATTCAAATATTATCCACAAAATGTCACAGAAACCTTGAAATGAAATGTTATTGCGCATTAGGCAGCAGTTACATTTTACAAGGCAATTTCTAGTTTAACGTTTTAAAAATCACTAAAGGCTGTTATTTGAAATTATACTTGAATAAATGGAAGTTTTTATGAGCTGCTTTCCAATAAAGTTTTACCAAAGGTACAGAAATAGGGTTTGAATAAATAGTTATTGCATGCAGTTAGTGCAGTGCTTATATTTAATATTTTAAATTATACAAACTTTAATTAAAAACAAAAATATAATTTGGCTCTCTATATTGGGGTGTGTGTATATGCGTGTATCTGTGATTGCCACTTATTTCTGCACTGAAGATAGCATCAGAACCTTCACAACAAATACAGAGGTGAAATGGATTATAAATGCTATCTACAACATACCGAATCAGATTCACCATTGTGCTGTTCAGGCATTCTAGAAATGGGCAAAGTAAACACACTGAAAGAGAACACTCTAGCTCTGCCCATTCTGTCTCTTCCTTCATGTGGAGAGCAATAAGAAGAGCTTCTTCTGTCTGTGGGGGCTTTTCTAAATTATGTGAAGAGCCTCCATACTTAAAGGAGGTTCTCCTGAACATGGTCCCTTTCTCCATGGGTAAAAAGAGTGACAAAAACATGCAAGGAGTGGATGGAGCTAGGGCATGTTTAGGCAACATACCTCTATGACATCTGACCAGGGGTTCTATGTGCTAGAAAATTCTGAAAATGAGGACATCTGTATACCTAATAGCTTAAAAGAGTGCCTTGCTGGACTGATCTCCCCCCGTCCTCACCTCAAGCCATTTGCAGGTTTGGGAGAAGCAGTAGTATCATTAGCTTATTTGGGGCTCTGGCCTTATGGGATATTACATGTTGCATTTTACAGAATGAGCCAAGCCAGAACTTGTTGGGTAATCCTCCAGCTTGTTTTGCTGATTCAAACTGTGGAATTCTGCCTTAAAGTCCTGTGCTCATCTACACCTCTTCTAGAAGGGAATGCAGTGGATTGAATCATGAGCAGCCTGATTTCTGTGACCCCTTTTTATGTCTTTATTTATTTACTTCATTCATATTCTGCCTTTCTTTCAAACATGACCCAAGGTGGCTTCCAAGATCAAATACCCTTCCCTTTCTCCGATTCATTAGTGTAACTAGTGCTCTCCCACTCTCCCATGTGCTTTTAAATATTTGTTTGAAGATTCACTTTCCCACATCTTCAGAGTACTTTTCAGTGGATAGCATACTAGCTGTGGAACTATACACCCACATATGGCAAATCAAGAATAACAAACCTAATTGTGTTGATTTGTAGTAACTGTGGTCCTGCCTGCACTGGCATGGGGCAGCCCAGAGAATCCTGGCACTGGAGCTGCCTCAATCCTCTCCCTTTCTAAAGACCCTCCATTCTGACACTGGGTAGCTGATCACATGTGCTTCCTACTGAAACATGTGGCACACACGCCTCTGCCATGGGTCTCTCCATTCTGGGGTCAGAATGATGTACCCAGCCATGATCATGTGGCTGGATGCCTCATTCTGACCTCAGAGTGGTGACTGGTGGCAGCGACAGATGCTCTGCAGAGGGATGCATTTCAAAGAGCTGCCTTCATTAGAATGCAGGGCCCTGGCTCTTCTGGGTCAAACATTTAAATACATTTTTAGAGAGGTATATCCCAGTTTTGGTGATGAATAGGTCACTGTCCTCTGGACTGTTCACCCCAGAATCCATACATCACCCAGTCTTCCTACCAAGAGGATGTGGGAAAGTCAGTTCATTTGGCCTGCCCAGACAGGGCCTGTATTTCAACCCAATGTGGGTCGCGGCATTTTGATCTGTGTCTTCAATGGACTGGGAAGGTTTGAAGTGATTCTGACCTACCTGGACAAAGGTGTGGAAGGAGAGAGATCCAGACATTGTATCCCCCTCCTGCCACAAGATGACCATACTTTTAAACTACTTCTTGACATTCTAAGGACTGTTTTAGGAATTCTATGCATAGTGTCATGATGAAGAAAAGCGTTGAACTTTGCTCCATCACAGCACAAGTTTCTCAATGGAGGCAAGAATCTTGTTTGCATTCTCCAGTCATAATATTTGAGGGAAAAGATGGTGTAAGGTTAGTAAATTAAGTATATATTCAGTTCTCTCATAGAGGATTGTTCAGTTTTTGTAGATGTAGCACATCTTAGCCTTCCTACCTGAATAGCTGTGTCTGCTGCTGCTGCTTGCCTGGCATGAGTGTTGTTGCATTTGGCTGAACTTTTCTGGGCTATTCTGAATGTAGGAGATTCTAGCTTGATACATTTAAAACTTGGTTTTATTTGTCTTTATGTTTCCATTGTGTATGTCCTTCTGTTGTGTGCACATGCTGCATGTACTTAGGCACACATACAGAGGCAGACCATATGCTACAAGATGTTTTGAGATCCTCCAGACTCCCCACAGCTCACTTTTTCTGATACCCCAAGAGGTTTTAATTTGCCTCTTCTTGAAGCCTCCAAGAATGGCAATTCGCGCTTAGAATCAGTTTTAGAACTCTCCACAATTTAAAATTTGGCACATGGACCTGCCAGAGTTCACCTTATTTTAAAAGGTTTTTTTTTTAAAAAAAATGGTGGCTAAAACACAGAGAGATTGAGAGAGAGAGAGAGAGAGAGAGAGAGATGTATCTGTTCGCAATTTGTCAGAGGCTATCTATTCTGAAGAAGCTTTGTCTCCCAATATAATGCACTTAAATTTTTTTGAAGCAGTTTTTAAAAAGCTATTAACATTTTGGGTTCTCAATGCAAGTCAACAGAGGACACAAAGATCTGGTTTTTGAAATCTCATCTTGGTTCCGGGATCCAAATCAGGTTGTGTTGTACCTGAAGCAATCAAAAATGAATCAGAATCACTGAATTGGATTCCAAACTAAATCAAGGTCCATTGTTCTATCAAAAACTTAGCTTACTGAGGATGGACAGTTTGTAATGTTGTTGCTGTGTGCCTTCAAGTCATTTCTAAATTATGAAAACTTTGAAACAAATGTATCATGCTGGTTTCTTGACAGAATTTGTTCAGAGGGGGGTTGCCATTGCTTTCCTATGAGGCTCAGCATGCAATTTGCCCAGAATTATTCAGTAGATTTCCATGGCAAAGTGGAGATTCAAACCCTGGTCTCCCAGTGTCCTAGTCCAACACTCAAGCCACTACACCACACTGACTCTCCATTTTGTAATATTGTTGTTGTTGTATGCCTTCAAGTCATTTCTGGCAAACCTATCACAAGGTTTCTTTGACAAGATTTGTTCAGAAAGGGTTTGCCATTGCTTTCCTCTGAGGCTGGGAGAGTGTGATTTGCCAGAAGTCACTCAGTAGGTTTCCATGGCTGAGTGAGGATTTGACCCTGGTCTCCAGAGTCATAGTCCAATGCTGAACCCATTATACCATGCTGGATCTTAGCCATCTTGTAATAGGAATGGCTAAACAAACCCAAACACCTTCAGCTTGTGGATTTGTTTATTAGGATACGTGAACCCCATGCAATCTAGCACCCTGGTCTATCACACTCCTGACAACTCAAAGAATAAAGGATTTGCTGTATTGTTAATTCTCTGGAAGAAGAACAAGCAAGAAAGCTGGTTTCCTGCTGGATTCACATCATACTATGCTGCTCTTGCTGAAAAAAAATGTTTAGCTATTCTGGCTACCAGAGGAAGTGATAAGGCAACATGAATCAGTACCAAGATCAGCTAGAATCCTCTTGAATTACTAATTGTGACATTTGAATTAAGCCATTTTGTGGGTAGGTTGGTGGGTGTATTTGTGTGTTCATATGTGGTTTAAAAACACCCACACAGAATAAAGCAGAAATTGGACAGAATAGGTTATAACTGAATAAATGCAAAAAAGACCTAGTATATATGACTCTTCCGTCTTTAGCCTTATAGAACTAATTTATGAATTAATATTTTAAAATGTTTAGCCTATTCGATCTCAAGAGACAATATGTTCATTTTTGTTCCAATGCAGATTATTGTATATATATCTCCATTCCATCTATATGATACAGACATGTCTAAGAAATTCTAAACAGTGGAACCTAAATCTATTTGCAATACATGTATAGAGCATGCTAATTTTTTTTAAAGTGCTGCTTTGAAATGTTTGAACAATATACAATCCTTGAACAATACACCTTTCGCAAAACTGATCATGCCATTTTAATAAATGATATAGATTTACTGTGAGGCTTAACTGGGATTTTATTTGTAGAATTTTGCCTTGTTTGTTTATGCATAAAACTGCTCTGTTCCTTCCAGTTAAAACTGCTTGTGGGCAGGAGTGGCTTTGGGTCTTCTCATTAAGCTTTATGTGATACTTCTGAGACAATCATAACATTAAGAACTGCTGCCTGGTAAGCTGCCAGAGATTACCTGAAGAGTGTGTGTGTGTGTGTGTGTGTGTGTAGAGTGTGGGCTGATTTAAGACTGGTTGTTCCACAGTCAGATTATTGTGGCTGATACTATACTAGCTAGTTGTGATTAAATGTTGCTGTGTGCCTTCAAGTCATTTCTGATTTATGGCAACCCTAATTTAATCCTATCACAGAGTTTTCTTCGTAACATTTATTCAAAGGAAGTTTTCCATTGCTGTCTTCTAAAGATGTGGGAATGTGACTTCCCATTGTGTCTTCATGGCTGAGCCCTGGTCTACTGGAATCTTTGGCTAGGCAACTATGCAATTGCACAGTTATATAAAGATGCCATTGTTATTGTGGCTTTCTGGGGGAACTCTTGGAAGCCCACCCACCAGAAATAGACTGGAGCTTCCCTGTTGGAGATCCCTAGGGAATTCCCACACCATATCCACACCATATCCATTATGCTCTAAATATCGCAATAAAGAGGAATGAGACATTTGCACCCAAAGTAGACACTGTAGTGGGATATGAGGATCATTAACAGATTTTTTTTCCAATTGGGAAAATAATCTATATCCAAATGACCCAATAGTGGTCTAGCACACTGCATCACTAGAAGCACCACACCATCATGTGATAAGCTCCAGGCAAAGGAGCTTATCACACAAGACTGTCATACCACAAGTGAACTGTGTTTCTCCCAATTTTGCCTGGAGCTAATTTTAATTAGAGAATTTTTTTTTCAGCCTGTTCTTATGGACCCTACCTCTCAGTCCCTGCCTCAAACCTGGAATTTAAAAGGCATGACAAAAAAAAAAGGGGGGGGTGGAATGAGGAGGAAGCAAATTCAGGTACGACATCTTAGTTACAAAAGTTTTAACAACCAACTATCATGAAAAACAATGCAAGGAAAGGAAGAACTCCCAGCTGGTCTCTTTGCAGAAATTTTACTTCCCTTCACTTCCGTTGCTTCAGACCCATGTAATGGCTGATGGAAGCTGACATCTGATGGAAGGATGAAGGAGTTTGATGGAGTTGGCTTTTTAAAGAGTAGATGGAAAGATTCAGCTTTTCTTTATTTCCTTTCTTTTTGCCTGCTGGCATGGCTCTGCAGATAATTGGTGGCAACAGAGGGAATCAGATTGAGGTACATTCTCAATGGATTGCATGAAGTGAGCCTACTTTCTTTCACTTCCTTTACTTTAGCCTTATGTAATGACTGCTGCCAGTCAATATGTGATGGAGGGAGGGAATAATAATAATAATAATAATAATAATAATAATAATAATAATGTTTTATTTATATACCACTATTCCAAAGATCATAGCGGTGAACAGCAAGTAAGCTAGATTTAACATTAAAAAACCAGTGGAGTGATCCTGTTTCTGCTTAAGGTTGATGTACTGACTGCTTCCAGATGATGGACAGAGAAGGTAGCCTCTAAGCAGAGGTCACTCATGATATTGCTTCTCCATCTGAAAAGTCTTTATGATGATGTAAAAAAGTATTTAATAAAAGATTAACAAGATGTTCATCTTATTTTGTTGTATTTACAATGTCCAAAAGCAAGCTGTATTTATGAACTGCACTAGAGAGAGGATTCAGATCCTGCTTTCCCAATATTTCTTCACTTTGGATTACCAGAACTGTTAGTCATGTCACCACTGCTGCTCATAATAGGCCCTGACAAATATTAAACACTCTCATACTGAGATTCCTTCACTTGCCATGGCAGGAATGTGGGTCTCCCCTGGGGCCATTTAGTTTGTGATCAGCTTTAAAGGCTGTGTTTTCTTATTGATCTCTTGTCTTAAAATGTCAACAGGTGTAAAGCCTACCTCAAAACATCTCTGTTTTTAAATCCTTCACAGTAGTGAAGGGGAGAATTATTTCTGAACAATGCACTCCCATGAAGAGTGATAGCTGGGAGATTGTGCAAACTATTTAAAAGGTGTGTGTGTGTGTGTATCCATCCATATGGGTTTACTGTACTTCAATAGAAAGGATACGTCGATATCCAAAATATCTAATTACTGATAATTTAAATGTTGTATTAATTTTTTTAAAGTTACAAATCACTAGTATTTTAGAAGAACAAAGGCCAGGGAGCACACATATGCCTTATATAAGTTACCTCATTTGACAAGTATTCTTCAGTAGCATCATCTAGGGGACAGGAAGAAAACACATCTAACAAACAAGTAAATAAGGGATACAACTGTGAATAACATAAATTAACATTTTTTGTGGATAATGATGCAGCAGGATCATTTTAAACTCTGCATTTAATAATTTGGGAGGAAGGCTCTTTAGATTAGGGCTGGGGAACAAATGGTCCTCCAGATGTTGTTTCTTCTGTCAGCCCTAGCCATTGGTGAATTCAGCATCAGCTGGAGGGCCACATGAGCTCCATCCCTATATTATATAATAAAGTATACAGGTTGAAGCTCCCTTATCTGGAATACTGAAAACCAAAATACTCCAAAATCCAACCTTTTTTATGGGTGGCTGAGACAGTGACACCTTTACTCTCTGATGGCTCAGCGTACATAAACTTTGTTTAATGTACAAAATTATTAAAAATATTACACATAAAATTTATTATCTTGAGGCTAAGTGTATAAGGTATATTTGAAACATAAATGAATTTTATATGTAGATTTGGGTCCCATTTCCAAGATACCTCATTATACCTATGCAAATATCCCAAAATTTGGGAGGGTGGGAGCCAAAATCCAAAAACACTTATGGTCTCAAAAAATTTGGATAAGGCATACTCAGCTTGCATTGCTTCTCTTCAAAATATGATAAATGATCCAGAGGAAAGCTGCTCTTTCTACTCCTCACCCACTCCCCACACATTCTGGTTACTTGTGTTTCTACTATGTATAACTGTTCATGCAATGAACTTTACTGGCACAGTAGTAGCAGCAGGAAGCAAGTCTCCCTCTGCTCTCCTCTCACTCCCTTGTATAGTCTGGCATGCTCCTATAGCAGTCCAACAAGGTGTGATGGCTCATTCTTATGTATAACTCATCATTAGATGTTATATATTTGTACAAGGTGTATCATCTAAGTTCACCATAGAAGCAAGGTCAAAGTGTAGTTCATATTCACCTGAAATTAGAGCTTTCTCTTCCAATTTCTCTAAAGTTTTCTTTCTCTGTCAAAGAGACTTCATGTGTGTGTATGTGTGTGTACTGTATTTGTCTTATTTTCAGGATACTATGTCACTCACAGAGCAGTGCTTTGAGTGTTGGGCTGCAACTCTGGAGACCAGAGAGCAGTTAAATTCCCCACCCGGACTTGAAACCCTCTGGGTGACCTTGAGCAAGTTACATGGTCTCAGCCTCAGAGGAAGGCAATGGAAAACCTCCTCTGAACAAATCTTGCCAAAATAACCTCATGATAGGTTTTCTGTAGGGTCGCCATAAGTCATAAATGACTTGAAGGCACACAACAGTGTCACTCACATTTCTTTAGTAGATGCCTTTGACCAACTTTATCACTGTGAGTCAACTAAATATGTTATCTTTCTTTCTTTTCTTTCTTTCTTTTTTTTCTCTCTCTTTCTCTCTCCCCCTTCTCCTTTCTATTGGATATATTTTCATACCCTGCAAGTTCACCTGGCTTCTTGTGCTTCCTGATTCCAAAATAAATAAAACTACAACAATAACAATAAAACAAGAGGAGTTTACAACATCTTACTCTGGCGTTAATGAACAAGGGAAGCCAATGAAGCTGCAGAGTATGTACAATGACTGTACAACTGAAGACATCACACACACACACACACACACACAGAGAGAATAGATCTTGTCTACTTAGTGCAAAACAACATTCATCCAACTTATTAGAATTTTCAGTAAAATTATCTTCTTTAAAAAAAAATCAAAATGACTTTCTTTTCTAGAAATTTAGATAGAAATGGTTGAAAAATATAGAGAACTTTTCAGCACACAAGTACCACAGAAGGAAAATCTGTTAAACATCAATATACAAATGAGAATATAATGGCATTATTTGCTCAACATACCGTGCATAATTATATTTCTCTTAACAGAAAGATCATACACACACATACACACACACTAGCTCTATAAGAAGAAAATGAAATGTGAATTCTTAGCACTCATCGCTCTGATTAATCCTAGGCTCATTTAACAATATTCTGATATGTGAAATGCATCTCATCAAGAACCCGTAAGGCTATCTAATAAATCAGACTGAGAAGGTCATACAAACACTATGATTAATAGTGTAATGACACACACATATTTTAATTAAAAAATTGAAAATATCCCCTTTCCATAATAGTTTGAAAAGTTCACTTAATTAAGCATAGTTGGTGATTAGCTAATTAATTTCATGATAACTTTCATTATGAGCCTATATTGCAGTCAGCACTTTATTCAAAGAACTTTTAACACTGGCCTTTCTTATCCGTATTTCTCCAGCTGGGTGAGAATGCTTTCTTGGCTTTCTGAAGATCTCTGGCTTTTTAAGAGTCTTTTCTTTTTAAAAAATAAATCTGGAGCAATTTCAATGCACTGTAATATGTTAGGAGTCTACAAACATCATCAAAACTTTCCATGAAAAATAATACAGTACAGTGAAAACAAGTGTCAAATTAGCTTGCCGCTAGTAGAGCCCAATATTACTATACTATGGCTGCAGTCCTACTTCAGATTTCACAGCCTACAATGAGAATTAAGCAGCCTGACAGAATTTCACATTGGAACATATACATTTAAAAACAGGAGAAGCTGCAGAGTAACCAATGAATGCCTGCCACTAACAGCCTCTATGCGCATCATGTGTGTGTGCATGTGTATGTGCCTTCAAATTGCCAGTATGATGACCCCATGAATTCCATAGGGTTTTCTTAGGCAAGGAATGCTCAGAGATGGTTTACCATTGCTTGCTTAAGTTGAGATAGGATTTGGTACCTTCAGAGTATTTAGGCCTGCATCTGCACAATGGGGAGGAGATAATTGTCCATTTCCTTTGCACTTCTCCTAAAACTTTCAAAATTTGTCCTTGAGGACTGGGAGGATTTCCACTAGCACAATGTTGTGCTATTTTACTTTTATAGAAGGGAGGCATCATGCATCCCTTTAGATGTTGTTGGATTGCAAATCCCATCAATCCTAGCCACCATGATCCATGGTAAAGAATGCTTGAAACTACATTCAATAACATCTGGAGGTCCTTACTTTGCCCACCATTGCAGTAGGGTCATATCAGAGTTCCTTTTCAGTGTGGCATAATGGGATTTTCAAGTCCATATTATTTCTGCTGTCCCTGGTCTCAATGCAGTGCTTTGTCAATAAAATCACTCTGACCAATAGGTATGACATGTTTTAGTCTGAAATAACCCTGTTTAGAAGTTTAGTTAAAACTCTAGGCTATAAACAGGCAATTTCTGAGAAAGATGTATAATTCCTCAAGTTTTTTTTTTTGTCCCTTGGACATGGCAGCCCAGAGATGCTTGCCATCTTATCTTCCTTACTAGTAGAACAAGAGGAGAATGTTCTTTTCCTTTTAAAAAAAAAACTCAAACAACAGCAATATATCTGTTATTTTAAACACACACTAAGAATATCCATTATCTTGGATATGACGAGATTCTAGCACAAGCGTTTAAATAGGCCAAAAGAGATGAAGCTACCAAATAGTACAGTACTCAGAACAGCTTGGTGGTCTGAGATGTTGTGTTGTGGTTCTACTGGACATGAGTGATATGACCAAATGACATCTGAATGATTGCTTTGCTCCAGCCATGCTAGCACTAGTGGAATGGTAAGATTATGGCATATAAGTACAACAGGCCATAAAGGTATCAAAGCTTCACATTAGATTGGGCTTTGTTGTCATCTCTATGCTGTTCTGTATTTCTAAGCATGATTTGGCTTAGGATGTAGAGCAGAGACCAATATTTCCCTTCATGCCCCCAGCAGTTCCCAAAGGAAGTTGT